>NC_069501.1:967170139-967530139 GCF_027579735.1 Bombina bombina | reverse complement strand
GAAAAATATATTGTTAGCTATGTATGAACATTCCTTAATTAACCCAGGGTTTATAGCTTCTACAAAATATAATAAAAATAGTGGAAAAGTATAAAAATTACATTTAAACACCAAAAAACTCTTAACCATCTCCGTGGAGATGTTGCCTGTGCAACGGCAAAGAGAATGACTGGGGTGGGCGGAGCCTAGGAGGGATCATGTGACCAGCTTTGCTGGGACTCTTTGCCATTTCCTGTTGGGGAAGAGAATATCCCACAAGTAAGGATGACGCCGTGGACCGGACACACCAATGTTGGAGAAATAGTGGAAAAGTTTCCCAATTAACTGCAATATTTAAAATTTAGTTAGTTACAACGTCAGATCTCAAGAAAGTGTGAAATGATCTCTCCTGAGTTTTGCAATTATGTAGCAGTGCACATCATTAGCCAGTAGTGACTTTTACTGTGCCACTGCCAAAATTCACAGTACAATTTGGTCAGCCATTTTTGCTGTAGACATTCCAGTGATTTAGATGCATCTGTGATTCATATGTTATATATACATACACATATATACACATACATACACATATATATATGAAGGGGAGCATTCCCCGAAACGTTACCAAATAAATTAATTATTTGCATTTAAGTCCAGAGAGTGCTGTTTCCTGTTCACTATACTTAACCTACTCTAGCACCCGGGCCCTTGGAGATCTGTTTGTGAGAGTGCACTTAGATATATAGAAGATAGATAGTTGGAGTCCAGCACCATAAATTTAGGTAATAGCTTTCAACCTGTGTGCCCGTCACTGTGGAGTATCAGCCACACTCCAAAAGATAGTCCATATATACAAAATGTGACAGCACCACAGTACAATCTTGCTTCTTAAAGGTGAATTTTTTTTTTATTTAGGTACATGTAGGTCCGAAACGTCGCCTTTTTATGGTTGTTGCACCTAAATAAAAAGAATTTTTCACCTTTAAGAAGCAAGATTGTACTGTGGTGCTGTCACATTTTGTATATATGGACTATATATATATATATATATATATATATATATATATATATATATATATATATATATATATAGTATAAGGATAAAAGTACAACGGAGAAACAATACAATAAAAGACAATTTTACAGACAAATACAGGGGGAATTGAGGGCCCTATTCCCATGTGAACTTACAATCTAGATGGGTAGGAGGATGGGAAACAGGAGGTGGGGACTGCAAAGGTGAGCATGATATTAGTGAGGAGATAGATGAGGGTAACAGTTAGGTTAGTGAAGTTCATTTGTTAATGAGTCGGGTGATAGGCTTCCCTGAACAAAAAGGTCTTTAGGGAACATTTAAAGGAGGAGAGGTTAGGGGAGGGTATGACGGCTTGAGGAAGTTGAGGGTTGGCGCCGCACAAGAGAAGAAGTCCTGTAGTCTAGCATGAGGAGAGGTGATGGTAGAGGACGCAAGGAGCAGGTCATTGTTGGATCTTAGGGGGAGGGCTTGAGTATATTTGTTGATGAGTGAGGACAGGTAGGGTGGGGCAGCATTGGTGAGGGTTTTGTAGGTCAGGGTGAGAATTTTGAATTTAATTCTGCTGTGAATGGGGAGCCAGTGAAGAGACTCACAGAGAGGTGGATTAGCCTGGCAGATGCATTTAGGATGGATTGAAGGGAAGAGAGGGAGACCAGTTAGCAAGTTATTACAGTAGTCAAGTCAGGAAATTACCAGGGAGTGGATTAGCAGTTTAGTAGTTTTGTCATTTAGAAATGGACGAATTTTGGAGATATTGCATAGGTGGTTGCGGCAGGATGAAGAGAGCAGTTGGATGTGGGGAATGAAGGACAGATTTGAGTCAAGCGTGACTCCGAGGCAGCGGACTTGGGGTGATGGGAAAATAGTGGTGCCGCCAACAGTGATGGAAAAATTAGAAACTGTAGTAGAGTTAGAGGGGGGGATTAGTAGTAGTTCGGTCTTGGACATGTTTATTTTTAGGTGGTGAGAGGCCATCCAGGAGGAAATGTCAGATAAGCAGTCGCTGATGTGAGAATTGACAGAAGGAGAGAGTGTAGGGGTGGAAAGGTAGATCTGGGTATCATCAACATAGAGGTAAGTAGTTGAAGCCATAGCTGTTGATAAGTTTACCCAGTGAAGAAGTGTAAACAGAGAAGAGTAGAGGACCCAGGACAGAGCCTTGAGGTACTCCAACAGACAATGGAGAGGAGTCGCCAGCAAAAGAGGCGGAGAAGGATCTGTTAGAGAGATAAGTGTGAATCCAGGAGAGGGACTGGATAGATAGATAGGAGGCCAGTCCCTGAATATATTAGTGCAAAAAGTTTTAAACAAAAATAATTTAAGTTCTAATACAGTCTACACCATATTATTGATGCCATTATCTGTTATATAATATGATTTTTTTTGTGGACCCACAAATAGAAGTATGTAACTATAATCATATATGTGTTGCCAGTTTGTAATAGGTCTGTATAATTTAACATATCTTTATTGTTCATAAACTTAAGACAGGATTTACATTTTCCTCTCTCATACCCTTACCCATGATGAAAGTATAGAGTCCGGGGAGGTGCTGTTATTTCACTGCCGGCTGCCGTCTTAGTTAAAGGGACACTGAACCCAAATGTTTTTCTTTTGTGATTCAGATAGAGCATGCAATTTTAAGAAACTTTCTAATTTTCTCCTATTATCACTTTTTCTTTGTTCTTTTGCTATCTTTATTTGAAAAAGAAGGCATATAAGCTTTTTTTGGGCTCAGCACTCTGGATAGCACTTTTTTATTGGTGGATGAATTTATCCACCAAATAACAAGGACAACCCAGGTTGTTTACCAAAAATGGGCCGGCATCTAAACTTACATTCTTGCATTTCAAATAAAGATACCAAGAGAATGAAGATAATTTGATAATAGGAGTAAAATGTCATGCTCTATCTGAATCACGAAAGAAAAAATTGGGGTTCAGTGTCCCTTTAAGGTCGCCGGCACAGTGGTGAAAGGGGAGCAGCACAGGGGGCATTTCAGATTTTGGTGCCTACAAGTACCTGGTCCTGGAGAGAAGTATTAATAATAGGGGGCAGGGGGAACAAGACATTATTGGGAAGGGTGGTCAAGCTAGATTATAAATCATTTTCTAGAAACCTTTGAAGAAAACCAGATAGCGTGTGATAAATAGATTATAAAGTACAACTAGAACAGAGAATATAAAAAGTTGTTACACAGACTGATTAGCCTCAAAAACTCTATATCACCAAATTATTTACATTACAAGTGAAAATGTCATCAAAGTAAACTGCTTTTTATCAAATACATTTCTGCAATTTCCTTCCAAAAGCAAAACTTCCCCAAAATAATATGCTTTGTTCTGTTCTTTAGAAATTACACAGAACTGGAGACTGTTGGTTTTGAGGTGATGTATTTTTAGAACAGAGGATGATGTATCATGGGTGTAATATATAAAGGTTACTAAAAGCAGAAACCAAAGATCGACACCAAGGCACACTGTAATGGAAAGAATGTAATTGTGCAAATAGACAATATCAGGCAATATCTGACCACTTCCTAGCAACCCCAGCAGCAGCAGCCTGTAGATAAGCAATATACCAGATGTTCCAATCTGCTTATATTTATTTAGCTAGTATTAGAATACTGAGTTCCCTGAAGGTAACTATGGAATGAAGGTTTTACATCTACTGCAACCTTAAAGGGACATGGAAATTAAAAGTCCATGATTGAGACAGCGGCAATTAAAACATTTTTTTTATATAATCAGATTTGCTTCACTTGGTAGCCATTTAACCTTATCTCCTTTCTAGAAGACCATACTGGGGAAGGCTCAGGAGTGTGTATGTGACTTGTGCACTTTAATGACAGCAGTATTTGCAACAATGTACATCATTGTTAAAAAACATTGTTGCAAACACTGCTGCCATGTAATGTGCAAGAAACAGGAATGCTCCTAAGCCTACCTAAGTAAGCTCTCATGGTAAGGAGTTGTTTCAAGATATGATTCTAATAGAAAGAAGTACATTTGATAATAAAAGTCAATCTGAATAATGAAAGTTTAGACAGTAAACACCTGGTATCTTCCAACAGATTAAGCATATCAGCAAAGCCTTAATGTTTAATGGAACATATTTGCTGAACACCACCTTTCCTTAAGTGGAGGAGCCAATCTGGACTTTTATCTGGAGATAGCAGGGCATGCCACTGTCGTCGTGTTAACAAAATTTCAATAGTTTGGCTTTAGGGGATATGATAGGCTGTAAATGAGATACAAATATGTGTCAGGCTTTAGCTTTTGAAGCCTGCCATGTGCTCTTTCAAGAATGGAATATTCAGAATTTTCACTTAAATTGTATGAAAAGGGAGAAAAATAAATAATGAAAGATTATTGCAAAGTTATTTTACTATGCATAACTATGTTTTTCATATTACAGTCTGTGTTTTCTGTCCCTTAATTCTGTGTTCCATTGCCCTTCTGTTTTGTGATCTGATGCAAACTCCATTCAGTATATTGCTTACTAAATAGCATATGTGCAAAATAATAAAGCTCTTACAATAAGCCTTGCCCCTGAAGGCAGACAGCTACTATGTCTAAGTCCCAGGGTCATCCAGTTTACTTAAATTATTATAAAAACTCAAACAACTTTTAACAATTGTGTAATATTAAAAAGATATGATGATTGGTTATTGTTGCACCACTTGGTCCTCTACATCATAGGCAAATTTATACCTTCGTCAAATAAATACTGTGTTTCTAAAAATAAAAATTCTAAAAATAAATGATATTCATATAAAAAGATATCCATATTAAAATGAATTGTTGCTTTTCCTAATTAGTACGCAGCAATAAATAAAATGGGAACGGAAAGCAAATATTTGTTTTCATATATAGGATATAAGTATGTAGATAGATAGAGACAGGTATACATACACAAATATATATATAAATATAATTCTGTGCGACTCCCCCTCCCCACACGCAACCTCTTTAGCAAACAGTGCTTCTACTGTAGAAGGGGGATGTGGTTAAGGATATACAAATCAGCTTCACAGCACTTTGCCTTTTGGAAACTGTACAAAATAGAATTAAATGCAGCAGCTATAAAATACTTGTTTATCCGTTTTATATATTCATATGGTCTTAAAGAAGTTACAACATAGGGCAAATTTGGATCACTAATATTCTGGCCATTTCACTCACTGATGGTAGATGGACAAAATTATATAAACATGATGCAAAATATGTGGAACGTTTTCTGGAAAAAAAAAAAAGATTGGTTGGTACCTGGGATATACAGCAGACACTACAGCTGTTGACAGGTGATAACAAAGGGTTTCTATATACACAATAGCTAATGACAGGCTTTTAAATAATTAAACAACATAGTCTATATTAACCCTTTTGGATAATGAATGGGGACAATAATTTAAGCTGCATCTAGCAGGTTTTATCAGGTTTCAGAACTGTGCAGACTTAACCCCTTGGATGCCAGTATGCAACATATTGTGAAGCAAGTAAAAGTCAACAGACGTGCAGCAATGTAAATCTGAATGAATGCTGGGGGAAAGGTTTATGATGTGGTATAAGACTTAGCACTTTATCAGAACATTGTGTAGAACACAACTGATCAGTGAATTTCATGATCTCTGTAGGTGACATCTGTACTACAGTGTTGTCACTGTGACGTTGTGAGAAACAGGAGGTTGCCTAGGGAATTAGATGCTTCTGTGGTCCCCAACCTGTTCTCTGGTGCAGTTAACTGCATAAAATGATTCCTTGATCCCACAAACACCTCCATTCTCTTCCACTTTACCGCATTCATCCCGTCTTACACATTTATTAGATTTTGACACTATTGCTGTGTGTCCAGCATAAAGGACAAAGTAACGTGCCACTTGGGACTACTTATGTGGCTCTTACAGTAATGTTAGCTGCTTTCACCACATTGTTGTCATCACAGCTGATGCTGCAGAGAAATAAAATCCCCTGTAGTTGTACCAGTTTATCAACAGATTCCATGGACAATATTACTGTTATCTTCTATTAGACATTACATCACAAATAAGTTTATACTTGTGCAAGCCGTCTTGGTCTTAGTATTGAGTATAAACAACAACAAAACAAATTTAACCTCCATATAATTTGAAATTCACCATCACAACACAATTTATAATGAGAAATTACACTTGAATTGAGTCAGACAAGTAATTCATTGTTCCTGAACTCACCTGAATCTCAAATCCAAATGTTTCCGAGTCTTCTTTTTCCAAAATGACAATTTTTCTGATCATCATAAAAAAAAAATACAACAGTATCATTAGTACATATGGGACAAGTAGATCCTTTGAGCTCACTACATACAAGGACGTGGTATTCCACAACCCTCACACAGAGAAAAGAATCTCATTATCCCCAAATAAAAGCAACATATGCTGCTCACATTACAATAGCCTGCACTGTTCTTTTTAAAGCCTTTGAGTTCCTCAATTGCTTAAGCCACAATATACGTCAATGCTTGTTCATTTTAAAATGATTTTTAATAAATAATAAAAAGGAGAATACAAACAACTACTTGGCATTATTTCTCTTTGTGGACATAGAAATGATTCTACATTTGTATAATTAGCATATAAAGCTGAATGATGTCACTGAGTGGAAAATGCTGCCTTTATGCTGTGTACTAGGGGTGTGCTTGAAAAGGCTTCTCATTTAGTATTTAGTGCTAGGGAGATGGCTTGATAAAAGACCACTTCCACAAGAAGTCAAGCAAAACTGCATGTAGACAAACTGCTCTACAGGATGCTTGCCACTGCTGCAAAGTCCCTTAAAAGGACAGTAAACACCTCTCGATTTGTGTAAAAATGTGCTTTGTCCCACACTCCCATAAGTGGCCAAAAAGCAACATTTGTTACCTAGGTTATTAAAATGCTGCAAAATTTCCTAAACTAGCTATTTGATTTGCAGGGTAAAGAATTTGCTTTTTAGCCTCTCTAGGGAGTGTGGTACAAAGCACAATTTTTCACAAAAGCAAAAGAGATCCCAATAGCCATTCACTTTTCTCCTGCTTAAAGGGACAGTCTAGTA
The DNA here is from genome assembly GCF_027579735.1 of Bombina bombina. Classification (NCBI taxonomy): domain Eukaryota; kingdom Metazoa; phylum Chordata; class Amphibia; order Anura; family Bombinatoridae; genus Bombina; species Bombina bombina. The sequence goes on along the minus strand of NC_069501.1, from coordinate 967,523,056 downwards.
TAAGTTAAACTTTCATTATTCAGATAGGACTTTTAATTTTAATCAACTTTCCAATTTACTTTTATCATCAAATTTGCTTTTTTCTCTTGGTATTCTTAGTTTAAACTAAACATAGGTAGGCTCATATGCTAATGTCTAAGCCTTTGAGGGCTGCCTCTTATCACATGCTTTTTAAATCTCTTTTCAACACAAAGAGACAGAAAGTACACGTGGGCCATATAGATAACACTGTGTTCAGGCACAGAAAGTTATTTAAGATCTAGCACAACACAATGCTAAATTTAAGTCAATAGATAATAAACAGTCACAGTCATGTGATCAGGGGGCTGGAAGAAGGTTCCTAGATACAAGGTTATCACAGAGGTAAAAAGTATATTAATATAACTGTTGGTTATGCAAAACTGGGGAATGGGTAATAAAGGGATTATCTATCTTTTAAAACAATAACAATTCTATGGTTGACTGTCCCTTTAATGTGCTCTCCAGTCTCCACTGCAGCTTTGGTGCATGTTTTTCCAACTAGACCCCCTGTAACAAATGAGCAGCAACATGCAGGCCTTAAAAGCAGAAAGTAAAGCTCTGCTTAAAGGGACAGTCAAGCCAAAAAAAACTTTAATTTTTCAAATAGGACATGTAATTTTAAACAACTTTCCAATTTACTTTTATCAACAATTTTGCTTTGTTCTCTTGGTATTCTTAGTTGAAAGCTAAACCTAGGTAGTCTCATATGCCAATTTCTAAGCCCTTGAAGGCTGCCTCTTATCTGAATGCATTTGACTGTCTTAGTTTGAGTTTCAAATAAATAACATTGTGCATAGGAACGTGGGGCACTGATTGGCTAAAAACAGAATTTATGTTTACCTGATAAATTACTTTCTCCAACGGTGTGTCCGGTCCACGGCGTCATCCTTACTTGTGGGATATTCTCCTCCCCAACAGGAAATGGCAAAGAGCCAGCAAAGCTGGTCACATGATCCCTCCTAGGCTCCGCCTACCCCAGTCATTCGACCGACGTTAAGGAGGAATATTTGCATAGGAGAAACCATATGATACCGTGGTGACTGTAGTTAAAGAAAAAAAAATTATCAGACCTGATTAAAAAACCAGGGCGGGCCGTGGACCGGACACACCGTTGGAGAAAGTAATTTATCAGGTAAACATAAATTCTGTTTTCTCCAACATAGGTGTGTCCGGTCCACGGCGTCATCCTTACTTGTGGGAACCAATACCAAAGCTTTAGGACACGGATGAAGGGAGGGAGCAAATCAGGTCACCTAAATGGAAGGCACCACGGCTTGCAAAACCTTTCTCCCAAAAATAGCCTCAGAAGAAGCAAAAGTATCAAACTTGTAAAATTTTGTAAAAGAGTGCAGTGAAGACCAAGTCGCTGCCCTACATATCTGATCAACAGAAGCCTCGTTCTTGAAGGCCCATGTGGAAGCCACAGCCCTAGTGGAAGGAGCTGTGATCCTTTCAGGAGGCTGCCATCCGGCAGTCTCGTAAGCCAATCTGATGATGCTTTTAATCCAAAAAGAGAGAGAGGTAGAAGTTGCTTTTTGACCTCTCCTTTTACCAGAATAAACAACAAACAAGGAAGATGTTTGTCTAAAATCCTTTGTAGCATCTAAATAGAATTTTAGAGCGCGAACAACATCCAAATTGTGCAACAAACGTTCCTTCTTCGAAACTGGTTTCGGACACAGAGAAGGTACGATAATCTCCTGGTTAATGTTTTTGTTAGAAACAACTTTTGGAAGAAAACCAGGTTTAGTACGTAAAACCACCTTATCTGCATGGAACACCAGATAAGGAGGAGAACACTGCAGAGCAGATAATTCTGAAACTCTTCTAGCAGAAGAAATTGCAACCAAAAACAAAACTTTCCAAGATAATAACTTAATATCAACGGAATGTAAGGGTTCAAACGGAACCCCCTGAAGAACTGAAAGAACTAAGTTGAGACTCCAAGGAGGAGTCAAAGGTTTGTAAACAGGCTTGATTCTAACCAGAGCCTGAACAAAGGCTTGAACATCTGGCACAGCTGCCAGCTTTTTGTGAAGTAACACAGACAAGGCAGAAATCTGTCCCATCAAGGAACTTGCAGATAATCCTTTTCCAATCCTTCTCGAAGGAAGGATAGACACTTAGGAATCTTAACCTTGTCCCAAGGGAATCCTTTAGATTCACACCAACAGATATATTTTTTCCAAATTTTGTGGTAAATTTTTCTAGTTACAGGCTTTCTGGCCTGAACAAGAGTATCAATAACAGAATCTGAGAACCCTCGCTTTGATAAGATCAAGCGTTCAATCTCCAAGCAGTCAGCTGGAGTGGGACCAGATTCGGATGTTCGAACGGACCTTGAACAAGAAGGTCTCGTCTCAAAGGTAGCTTCCATGGTGGAGCCGATGACATATTCACCAGATCTGCATACCAAGTCCTGCGTGGCCACGCAGGAGCTATCAAGATCACCGACGCCCTCTCCTGATTGATCCTGGCTACCAGCCTGGGGATGAGAGGAAACGGCGGGAATACATAGGCTAGTTTGAAGGTCCAAGGTGCTACTAGTGCATCTACTAGAGTCGCCTTAGGATCCCTGGATCTGGACCCGTAGCAAGGAACCTTGAAGTTCTGACGAGAGGCCATCAGATCCATGTCTGGAATGCCCCACAGTTGAGTGATTTGGGCAAAGATTTCCGGATGGAGTTCCCACTCCCCCGGATGCAATGTCTGACGACTCAGAAAATCCGCTTCCCAATTTTCCACTCCTGGAATGTGGATTGCAGACAGGTGGCAGGAGCGAGTCTCCGCCCATTGAATGATTCTGGTCACTTCTTCCATCGCCAGGGAACTCCTTGTTCCCCCCTGATGGTTGATGTACGCAACAGTCGTCATGTTGTCTGATTGAAACCGTATGAACTTGGCCCTCGCTAGCTGAGGCCAAGCCTTGAGAGCATTGAATATCGCTCTCAGTTCCAGAATATTTAACGGTAGAAGAGATTCTTCCCGAGACCAAAGACCCTGAGCTTTCAGGGATCCCCAGACCGCGCCCCAGCCCATCAGACTGGCGTCGGTCGTGACAATGACCCACTCTGGTCTGCGGGAGGTCACCCCTTGTGACAGGTTGTCCAGGGACAGCCACCAACGGAGTGAGTCTCTGGTCCTCTGATTTACTTGTATCTTCGGAGACAAGTCTGTATAGTCCCCATTCCACTGACTGAGCATACACAGTTGTAATGGTCTTAGATGAATGCGCGCAAAAGGAACTATGTCCATTGCCGCTACCATCAAACCTATCACTTCCATGCACTGCGCTATGGAAGGAAGAGGAACGGAATGAAGTATCCGACAAGAGTTTAGAAGTTTTGTTTTTCTGGTCTCTGTCAGAAAAATCCTCATTTCTAAGGAGTCTATTATTGTTCCCAAGAAGGGAACTCTTGTCGACGGAGATAGAGAACTCTTTTCCACGTTCACTTTCCATCCGTGAGATCTGAGAAAGGCCAGGACTATGTCCGTGTGAGCCTTTGCTTGAGGAAGGGACGACGCTTGAATCAGAATGTCGTCCAAGTAAGGTACTACAGCAATGCCCCTTGGTCTTAGCACCGCCAGAAGGGACCCTAGTACCTTTGAGAAAATCCTTGGAGCAGTGGCTAATCCGAAAGGAAGCGCCACGAACTGGTAATGTTTGTCCAGGAATGCGAACCTTAGGAACCGATGATGTTCCTTGTGGACAGGAATATGTAGATACGCATCCTTTAAATCCACCGTGGTCAAGAATTGACCTTCCTGGATGGAAGGATTGTTCGAATGGTTTCCATTTTGGACGATGGAACCTTGAGAAACTTGTTTAGGATCTTGAGATCTAAGATTGGTCTGAACGTTCCCTCTTTTTTGGGAACTACGAACAGATTGGAGTAGAACCCCATCCCTCGTTCTCTTAATGGAACAGGATGAATCACTTCCAGAAGATAACCTTGGGAGACTATTTCTAGCGCCCAAGGATCCAGAACATCTCTTGCCCAAGCCTGAGTGAAGAGAGAGAGTCTGCCCCCCACCAAATCCGGTCCCGGATCGGGGGCCCGCATCTCATGCCTTGGGAGCAGTGGCAGGTTTCTTGGCCTGCTTTCCTTTGTTCCAGCCTTGCATAGGTCTCCAGGCTGGATTGGCTTGAGAAGTATTACCCTCCTGCTTAGAGGACGTAGCACTTGGGGCTGGTCCGTTTCTGCGAAAGGGACGAAAATTAGGTTTATTTTTGGCCTTGAAAGATCTATCCTGAGGAAGGGCGTGGCCCTTGCCCCCAGTGATATCAGAGATAATCTCTTTCAAGTCAGGGCCAAACAGTGTTTTCCCCTTGAAAGGAATGTCAAGCAATTTGTTCTTGGAAGACGCATCCGCTGACCAAGATTTTAACCAAAGCGCTCTGCGCGCCACAATATCAAACCCAGAATTTTTCGCCGCTAACCTAGCCAATTGCAAGGTGGCGTCTAGGGTGAAAGAATTAGCCAATTTAAGAGCACGAATTCTGTCCATAATCTCCTCATAAGAAGAAGAATTACTAATAATCGCCTTTTCTAGCTCATCGAACCAGAAACACGCGGCTGTAGTGACAGGGACAATGCATGCAATTGGTTGTAGAAGGTAACCTTGCTGAACAAACATCTTTTTTAGCAAACCTTCTAATTTTTTATCCATAGGATCTTGGAAAGCACAACTATCTTCTATGGGTATAGTGGCGCGCTTGTTTAGAGTAGAAACCGCCCCCTCGACCTTGGGGACTGTCTGCCATAAGTCCTTTCTGGGGTCGACTATAGGAAACAATTTTTTAAATATGGGGGGAGGTACGAAAGGTATACCGGGCCTGTCCCATTCTTTATTAACAATGTACGCCACCCGCTTGGATATAGGAAAAGCTTCGGGGGGCCCTGGGGCCTCTAGGAACTTGTCCATTTTACATAGTGTTTCTGGAATGACCAGATAATCACAATCATCCAAATTGGATAACACCTCCTTAAGCAGAGCGCGGAGATGTTCCAACTTAAATTTAAAAGTAATCACATCAGGTTCAGCTTGTTGAGAAATTTTTCCTGAATCTGAAATTTCTCCCTCAGACAAAACCTCCCTGGCCCCCTCAGACTGGTGTAGGGGCCCTTCAGAAACAATATCATCAGCGTCCTCATGCTCTTCAGTATTTTCTAAAACAGAGCAGTCGCGCTTTCGCTGATAAGTGGGCATATTGGCTAAAATGTTTTTGATAGAATTATCCATTACAGCCGTTAATTGTTGCATAGTAAGGAGTATTGGCGCGCTAGATGTACTAGGGGCCTCCTGTATGGGCAAGACTGGTGTAGACGAAGGAGGGGATGATGCAGTACCATGCTTACTCCCCTCACTTGAGGAATCATCTTGGGCATCATTTTTACTAAATTTTTTATGACATAAATCACATCTATTTAAATGAGAAGGAACCTTGGCTTCCCCACAGTCAGAACACAATCTATCTAGTAGTTCAGACATGTTAAACAGGCATAAACTTGATAACAAAGCACAAAAAACGTTTTAAAATAAAACCGTTACTGTCACTTTAAATTTTAAACTGAACACACTTTATTACTGCAATTGCGAAAAAGTATGAAGGAATTGTTCAAAATTCACCAAAATTTCACCACAGTGTCTTAAAGCCTTAAAAGTATTGCACACCAAATTTGGAAGCTTTAACCCTTAAAATAACGGAACCGGAGCCGTTTTTATATTTAACCCCTTTACAGTCCCTGGAATCTGCTTTGCTGAGACCCAACCAAGCCCAAAGGGGAATACGATACCAAATGATGCCTTCAGAAAGACTTTTCTATGTATCAGAGCTCCACACACATGCAGCTGCATGCCATGCTGTTCTCAAAAACAAGTGCGCCATACCGGCGCGAAAATGAGGCTCTGACTATGATTAGGGAAAGCCCCTATAAAATAAAGTGTCTAAAACAGTGCCTGCCGATATTATTTTACAAAAAATACCCAGGATAAATGATTCCTCAAGGCTAAATATGTGTAAATATGATCGATTTAGCCCAGAAAATGTCTACAGTCTTAATAAACCCTTGTGAAGCCCTTATTTACGATCTTAATAAACATGGCTTACCGGATCCCATAGGGAAAATGACAGCTTCCAGCATTACATCGTCTTGTTAGAATGTGTCATACCTCAAGCAGCAAGAGACTGCTCACTGTTCCCCCAACTGAAGTTAATTGCTCTCAACAGTCCTGTGTGGAACAGCCATGGATTTTAGTGACGGTTGCTAAAATCATTTTCCTCATACAAACAGAAATCTTCATCTCTTTTCTGTTTCTGAGTAAATAGTACATACCAGCACTATTTCAAAATAACAAACTCTTGATTGAATAATAAAAACTACAGTTAAACACTAAAAAACTCTAAGCCATCTCCGTGGAGATGTTGCCTGTACAACGGCAAAGAGAATGACTGGGGTAGGCGGAGCCTAGGAGGGATCATGTGACCAGCTTTGCTGGCTCTTTGCCATTTCCTGTTGGGGAGGAGAATATCCCACAAGTAAGGATGACGCCGTGGACCGGACACACCTATGTTGGAGAAATGTAAGTCTGTCAAAAGATCTGAGATAAGGAGGAAGTCTGCAGAAGCTTAGATACAAGGTAATTACAGAGATAAAAAGTATATTTCTATAACAATGTTGGTTAGGCAAAACTGGGGAATGGCAAATAAAGGGATTATCTTCCTTTTTAAACATTAGCATTTTTGGAGTTTACTATAAAAAATCATGTAATAAAGTTCCTGTTCTTGATGGAACTTACATGCAGAGTCACAAATCACATTTTAAAAACTGATAGATAATTGTGTTTTTATATGTATTGATGGTTACGTGTAAGACAAAGGGACAAAAAGTACAAGAGTACTATAATCTTTATTGTGATTATTGTTAAAACTACTTATCACTGAATGTTTAACCCCTTTTTTTACACTAGTATGTCCCTTTAAATGGACAATGCACCTAGCAAAAATCTGATAAGAGTTAATTGTATTCAAAGCTTCTGCATGAACAATCTAAAATGGGCTAGACTCTCTCCCAACCCCTGACTGAGAGGTTGATTTCTGCTGCAGACTCTTGTTAACAATTCTTCTATATTCAATATTGCAGTGTTTGGTATTAGAAGTTTGAGCATAACTTACAGCTTCAACAGGCAAAATCAGATATTATTAAACAACAAAATAAAGGTAAATTTGCTTTTTGTAAACAATTTAACACACTTCATCATGGATTAATGGAAACACATAATAGGGGTGTAGAAAATGATACAGTACAATGCCCCTTTAAGAGTTGCATCATCCACTTGGATTAATCTTTTCAAATAATTACTGACCAGAGTGAATAACAGTAATTCTTACCGTTGGTGCTCAGGCATCGGAGTTGTGTTCTTCCATCCCACTGAAGAACCCTAAGATGAACAAAAAAATAAATAAGTAAAACAATAATTAATGGACAAATGAAAAAGTCTTGACACAGTGGGCACACCTGATCTGTAGATCTATATTAAGGGCTGGCCACTAGAAAAATGAGTAAAGATTTAGATTTCGCTTTTAAATGCAATAATGCAAATGGTAAAAATGTATCAATGTAACCGTTTTCTTGGGTAAATCCTTCTGTCTCATAAAAGATAAGCAAAAGGGTGAGGCTGGGTACACAACAGCCAGTTACTGTGTTATACTAGAAACACAAAAAGTATTACAATTTATTATGATTTTCCTTGAAACCTAACAGATAAAAATCTAACTAGCATTTATTAAAGGGATACTAAACCCAAAGGTTCAGATAGAACATGCAATTTTAAGCAACTTTCTAATTTACTCCTATTAGGATTTTTTCTTCGTTCTCTTAGTATCTTTATTTGAAAAAGCGGGAATGTAAGCTTAGGAGCCAGTCCATTTTTTTGCTCAGCAACCTGGGTAGCGCTTGCCGATTGGTGACTAAATTTAGCCACCAATCGCTACTCAGGGTGTTGAACAAAAAAAAAAAAAAAAATGGGCCAGCTCCTAAGCTTACATTATGGCTTTTTAAATAAAGATACCAAGAGAACAAAGAAAAAAATATAATAGGAGTAAATTAGAAAGTTGCTTTAAATTGCATCCTCTATCTTAGTGATTTGCAACCTTTTTTTTTGCCGTGGCACACTTTTTTACATTAAAAAATCCTGTGGCACACCACCATCCCAAAATTTTACAAAATCACACATTGTAGTCTAATACAGTATATATATATATATATATATATATATATATATATATATATATATATACACACACATATATATACATATATATATATATACACACACACACACACTGTACTGTACTGTCCTGTCATGCCATGCCTCGTTTAAACTATACATGACATATTGACATTCATTCACAACACCCCCGCACTGTTGTCAGTCTGCCGCGGCACACCTGAGGATCTCTCACGGCACACTAGTGGTTGAAAAACACTGCTCTATCTGAATCATGAAAGAAAAAATTCTAAATGCCTCACTAACACTTGCCAAAGTTAATTTAAATCAGTGGGTATAAATACCAAGGATTACATCTTAAAAACTTGCCCCAGAACTAGTCATATCAGCCATATAAGAATGAATATTCAGCCATACAAAACCATTTATAGGGAACACTCTTCAAGCCATTCACTTGTACACCCCTTTAATTAAACAAATTTATGGGGTGTTCATATTTGAGTCCACTTAAAGGGTAAATATTTTAATAGCTTTTGAATTGGAAAGTTATGTAAAACGGTGTGCTGTTATATATAGCCCTATTAACAATACATCTCTCAATAGAGGCAAGGCAGGTGTGATCCTCTGACTGCTACAGAAGAAAATACAACATGCCGGTTACTTTGCACAGTCCTCACGAGCTTTTTAAACAAATCTATGCCACAAGCAAGACCATTGTTACTCTTTAGTATATCTGTAGCCTAATTGCATAACCTACAGTAAATATTTTAATAAGCTTATGCTACTGTCATGGCAACATGGGACACCCCTGTAGTATAGTATTGAGCAAATATGACTGACGTCCCTAAATAATTGTTTTTCTTGCACTTATCTTTAAGGGGACAAAGAAATGATGCATAAAGTAAGACATTATTTCTAGTCTAGTGACCATAATAAATGATAACTGACTTCCAGTATAGAGACCATTATAAATGGTAACTGCCTTAAAAACATAAATCTGCAGTTTTTGCTTTTCAGTTGGTTGGGAGAATGACTGAAGCATCACATTACATATGCAGAGGGGCATGTAAAGTGTCAATAATACGCACTGGATTGAAACTCGTTGATTAAAGAGGCAAAATTATATTAGTGGTATCTGAGATGTGCTGCAGTGCTTTTCAAAGTAGAAGTACTATTGCAATCTTCTGTGACATCACTGTCCCTTGGAGCATGGGCAAGGAATAAATATAATCTACCATCTCAGCAATGGGCTGTGTGCATGTCAAATTATCACCATCAGTGATAAAAAGCATTTTTCTAATAGTATATGAAATGTCTATTTCCGCTCACATGACAGCCACCAGCCAATCACAAATGCATATACATATATTCTGTGAATTCTTGCACATGCTCAGTAGGAGTAGGTGTAAATGTAAAAAGATTGTGCACATTTTGTTAATGGAAGTAAATTGGAGAGTAGTTTAAAATTATATGCTCTATCTGAATCATGAGAGTTTAATTTTGACTTGAGTGTTCCTTTAATGCATGACTTGTGTCCCTTTAAGAATGTGATACCAAAGATTTGCATAACTGGCTGCCTGGCAAAAATGAAGGCATCCTCACACAATTCAACCACCTGTTGATTTTCCCCTTCACTAATTGCATATTCAAAAACTGACGCACATGGATATCAAATGCACATGGAAAATAAAAACCTCAACATTTGCATCCATTATGCATTCAAATAATGCTAAATATGAACAGGATTCCTGCACTAATGCCATCTTGTCTCATGCGGTAACACATGCCCAACACAAGTGTCTGAGGAGAGCCATTTATTTCTCTGGGCCGTGCCTCAAAAACTCTTTTATATTCCCCAGCGTGTTTTTCAATAACTTGTATTTCATTTTCTTCAAACAATATCTATCATTGTTTTAGTTGTGGTTCTGAACTTGAAGCAAGCGTCATATACTGGGGTGAAAAAAAACGGCCATTATAAGCCCCTTTATTATTGCTGAATAGCAAATGCAGTCCTTATAGTGGGCGTCACAAATACAAACGTGAGAATCTTTCTGTACAAAGCTTCGCAGGCAAGAATTTAAGTTATGAACATAAATGCAAATGTGAAATAAAATGCATAAGGAGTTTTGTTGTCATGAACAAGACATGGAATTGATTTCCATGTTCAACAAAAGAAAGCAAACATTTATTTCACTAAGGAACTTTCTATGTATTCTGCTATGTACATAGCTTTTTAACAGTAAAATAAGCACCCTTAAGTGGCAAGAATATAGGATTTTATTAGCATTAAAACATACTTTAGACTGAGGAAACTTACTAGTATTCATTTAAAATTTGTCAGATTTCCACTGCCCTAAAATTGAGACTAATGTGAATTACTTCCAAATTTGACTCTGGATTGTTACTGAGAGGGCTGTAACCAGTCTAAAGCAGATAACTGTCCATTTGGAAGGCAGCGTTGCCTTCTGTGTTTTCAAACAAACCCGGATGTATGTTCAACAGGATAGGTAGCATTTTCTGCTGACAAAATGTACACCATTTAAAAGAGCTTAGTATAGGGACTAAAGCCCCTTTAATTCAAGTCTGATAAACAATTTGATTGAAAGCTTTCCCCTCACCCCTATAAAGGTGAACTACACTGTAAATTCCGTATACACCAAAGGCTTGGCATTGATCCTAACATTTTACATCTGGCACCTACATTTTTGGCTTATTCTACATAGAAATTCCTTCCATGGTTCCTAGAAAACATGTAACTCGGCAATGGCCAACTTACTAACACATGGGGTCCGCAGATCAATATTTAAGAAGTCTTAAAGGGACACTGAACCCAAATTTTTTCTTTCATGATTCAGATAGAGTATGCAATTCTAAGCAACTTTCTAATTTACTCCTATAATCACATTTTCTGCATTCTCTTTGTATCTTTATTTGAAAAGCAAGAATGTAAGTTTAGATGCTGGCCCATTTTTGGTGAGCAACCTGGGTTGTCCTTGCTGATTGGACAGAACCAGTAAAAACGTGCTGTCCATGGTTCTGAACCACAAATTGAACCATCAAATAAAGATAGCAAGAGAATGAAGAAAAATTGATAATCGAAGTAAATTCGAAAGTTGCATGTTCTTTCTGAATCATGAAAGGGAAAAAAATGGGTTTAGTGTCCCTTTAAGGATATCAAATTTATGGCAATTAAATGCACAAATATTATCTTTCCTAAGAATGTCCTACAGCACATGGCCTGGTCTAGATAAGGTTTTAGGGTACCCTCTTCGTGCTGTCCTCCCCTCCAGAGGGCTTTTGAGTTTTGACCACCTTGTTTGCCCACCCGCGAGAAGCCTTAAAGCACATTGCCTCTTAATGGGGACAAAAAAAATCTATGGCACAAATTCTTAGTTTTGCAGTAAACTGTCCAATTTACTTCCAATATCATATTATGCATATTGGAGGTATCAGTTACTATAGAGCATGTGAAAGAGTTCACAGTATGCACGTATAGAGGGAGTCTGTGATATGGCTAATGGTTGTCATATTACACAGGGGACAGGGAAATGAAAGGAAAGATTGAAATTTGGAAGAAAAAGCTACTACTCATTTGAAAATCAAAGTAAGAGTTAGATTATGCAGTTCTTCTGTATGTAATAATCCCTTGATTGTCTGCAACTTTCATACAAATGCGTCAACCTCTGAAATAAGTCAGTAATTGGAACCCGATCTGTCATAAAAACAAAAAGCATTTATATGAAGTGGACAGATGGGTCACTTTACAATAATTTAAACTTTCCAATTTAATTTAGGATGTAATGTCAGACTGTATACCCTTTATGACAGCAATGTGATATTTCTGAATAGAGGCGAGAAGTTCAGAATTCAGAGATATGTTCCCAGTATCTTTCACAGAACAATGGGACTTTAAAACAAACTTGTTTAACAGGAAGCATTTAATCACTTTCTACTGAGCTCACAACATTTCTTAACTTAAAATATGTCAATATTATTTAATAGTATTGGTGTATGCCTATTTCATAGAAAAACAAAAAATGTATCACCTAGGTTGCTTTTTATTTTCTGACAAAATTAGGAAAATGAAGTCCTGAACAGCAATACAAAATCTAATGTTTAATAAACAACCTCCCTTTAACCTGCTCATTGGGAATGATTAAAAAAAATGCCTCCTCGCTGGGCAAGACAAGTTAATTCTCTGTGAAAGTTTCATAATTACACACACATACGAAGAACAGCGATATAATTTATATTTCATTCAAACAACAAGAGCAGTGACAAACCCTACTTTTATGGATTTATATCCGCCCCGTACATGAGATGTAATCCAGAAATTGCTTAGATCAGTGCAGGAACATCTGTCAGTCCATAGCAAAGGAGGTGTAAACATACTCAAGAGGGTTTAGAAAGAGTATATCCCCCTATGCTACTTTGAAGTTTGGCAGTTTTGCAAAATCAGACAGTTTGAAGATTATATATTTATATTAACTTCAGCATGTAGATTTTGCAATGCAGTGATCACTTATCTATACAATGCATACATTAAAACACTAATTTTAAAAGGTCCCCTTCAAGGGACAATGTACTCACAAAAGTAAGTAGCTGGTAACAGTTCTTTATATTACAAGCAGCAGCAGGAATCTGAGCTTTCTTCCTACCACCCCTAATAGATAGATAGATTTCTGATGCTACCCCTTGCTTACATAGATTTTCATAGAGCATACTGCAATATATATATATATATATATATATATATATATATATATATATATATATATATATATATATATATATAATTTAAATATAGGAGGTGGGTTGCAAAGGCAGCTATTTTAAAATGACAAAATAAAGGTAAAATAGTTGTTTGAAAGTAATGCAATTTAGCAGGTAAAATGGATATTTGGGAGCACATTAAAGGGACATGAAACCCCCCAAAAATCTTTCATGATTAATTTTAAACAACTTTCTAATTTACTTCTATTATCAATTATTCTTCGTTATCTTGTTTGTTTGTTGTTTTGTGTAAAAGCAGGGACATGCTCAGGAGCCAGTGTCCTGTCAGAAAAAGCTACCAGTCAGCATTTCAAACAGATTTCTGTTACAGATTTGGAATACGGTCACGCCAAATAAAGCATGCGCAATGCTAGGGTACCTTTTTTTCTGATGGGTAGCTTATTGTGGCAGAACACCGGATCTTTTCTAGAGCACTATATGGCAGCAGTTTTGCAAGAACTGTATCCATTTACAAGAGCACTAGATGGAAGCACTATTTCCTGCCATATAGTGCTTCAGATGCCTACCTAGGTATCTCTTCAACACAGAATACCATAGAAGCAAAGCTAATTTTATAAAAGTAAATTGGAACCTTTTTTTAAAATGGTATGCTCTGTCTGAATCACAAAAGACAATGTTTGGGCTTCATATCCCTTTAAAGGGGAATAAATTACAACACAATGTCTCTTTAATGCAGACTTTAGAGGTGAGATATCAAATTATTCCAGGGATCCCTGGCTGTATTTACACTAGTATAGGTGTATCCGAAATAGCAGCTTTAATCCAGACTCACTCTACATTATGAGATTTTTCATTTTACATTGAAGAGACTGAAACAATTTAAGTAATTATATGGCAGCTTTGTTTGCGGCAGATGGTATTTGACAGCTGATTAGCAAGGATGGTCAATTGAATATACAAAGTACAGAGGGGTTAAGGCTCCTTAAGGGAAACTTATCTTCTCACCCAAACAAGTGACACACCTTAGGCCAGTTCTCTGTTTAGTCACAAAGAAACCGTCAAACGAGCTTTCCAAGTCTAGCCTGACAGGTGTCACTGCAAGCACCAAACCACAAAGTTCCTCTTCTGAGAATGAACATAACTCAGTATCCTGTTCTATGGGAAGCTGCTCTACTCTATGGGAAGGTGCAGTCCCCTGGTAGAGCACATGAATATATCTGTCATAAAAAAACCATCCAAAAGGAGAGTCCAGTCTATTAGGCAATTATCATTTGTGCAGCCAGCCCCAAACATTTCAGTATGTTCTGTGGGTGCATTTTAAAGGGCCATTATAGTATACAAATAATAAAATACCTGCTCTAATTCATTAGTCCATGTCATTTTAAGACTACCGACTCTGCGCCTTTATGCGTCTAACCCTTACAAGGTGGTTAACCCTTTAAGGACACAGCTTTCAGTTTGCTCAATTGTTTTATGACGGAAAAATTCCGTCATATGTCCTTAAGAGGTTAAACACATAGTAGAAATACAAATCAGTACCCACAAAGCACTCCAGATCCTAAGCAGAAACTGCTGCTGATCTATGCAGCCGTGTGACTAGCACTATTGATAGGGTCAGAGGGAGAAGCAGTACTTATACCATACTATGTGTTTAAGCCTGTTGCGGGGGAGGTGAAGGGCTGCTAGTCTTAAAATGACATGCTCTTACGAATTACATGTAAAAAAAAAAATTCTTAACTGTAATATCCCTTTACGTATCTCAGCATTGCATAAAACGGCTTTATTCAGCTTTAGACGTTTAAGAAGTTGGATATGCACATGTGATGTGAAATAACTTCACTTTGTATCTAAAGCACCAATATAATTTCATAAATATCCCAATATCACTAAAGTTTGATTTAGAATTGTTTCCTTTTTTAATAGAATTCAGTTATTAAAGAAGTATACACGTACATACGGGCGTTTCCATGTTGACTTAAGTAATTATGTGCCATATAATTTACTGCTGCTCTAAGACAAATAAAGTCTACCACTATAACTGCACATAGAACAGATACAGTGATTATTAACCCTCTAGGATACCAGTAATACACAGAAGTAACAAACCTAGTCTGTTGTCTGCGTGCTTCTCAGGTAACCAGTGTGTTAACAGAGTTCCCTAAACTGTACTCTAGGCTGCAGCAGGATCAAAATGGTAACAAAACAAGAACTCTACAGTCCTGGCCAAAAGTTTTGAGAATGACACATATTAGTTTTCACAATGTCTGCTGCCTCAGTTTTACGCAATTTGCATATACTCCAGAATGTTATGAAGAGTGATCAGATCGATTGTAATTGGAAAGTCTCTCTTTGCCATTAAAATGAACTTAATCCCCCCAAAAACATTACCACTGCATTTCAACCCTGCCACAAAAGGACCAGCTGACATCTTGTCAGTGATTCTCTCGTTAACACAGGTGTCAGGGTTGACGAAGACAAGGCAGGAGACTACTCTGTCATGCTGATTGAGTTAGAATAACAGACTGGAATCTTTAAAATGAGGGTGGTGCTTGAAATCATTGTTCTTCCTCTGTTAACATGGTTACCTGCAAGGAAACACGTGCAGCAGTCATTGCTTTGCACAAAAAGGGATTCAAAGGGACGGGTATTGCTACTACTAAGATTTCACCTAAATCAACCATTTATCGGATCAGCAAGAACTTCAAGAAGAGAGGTTCAATTGTTGTGAAGGCTTCAGGGCGCCCAAGAAAGTCCAGCAAGCGCCAGGACCGTCTTCTAAAGTTGATTAAGCTGCGGGATCGGGGGAACACCAGTGCAGAGCTTGTTCAGGAATGGCAGCAGGCAGGTGTGAGTGCATTTGCATGCACAGTGAGGCAAAGACTTTTGGAGAATGGCCTGG
Source organism: Bombina bombina (assembly GCF_027579735.1). NCBI lineage: Eukaryota > Metazoa > Chordata > Amphibia > Anura > Bombinatoridae > Bombina > Bombina bombina. The sequence goes on along the minus strand of NC_069501.1, from coordinate 967,507,170 downwards.
TGTCAAGAAGGACAGCAAAGAAACATACTGCTCTCCAGGAAAAAAAATCATGGACAGACTGATATTCTGCAAAAAGTACAGGGATTGGACTGCTGAGGACTGGGGTAAAGTCACTTTCTCTGATAAATCCCTTTTCCGATAGTTTGGGGCATCTGGAAAAAACCTTGCCCGGGGAAGAAAAGGTGAGCGCTACCATCAGTCCTGTATCATGCCAACAGTAAAGCATCCTGAGACCATTCATATGTGGGGTTGCTTCTCAGCCAAGGGAGTGGGCTCACTCACAATTTTGCCTAAGAACACAGCCATGAATAAAGAATGGTACAAAAACATCCTCCAAGAGCAACTTCTCCCAACCATCCAAGAACAGTTTGGTGACGAACAATGCCTTTTCCAGCATGATGGAGCACCTTGCCATAAGGCAAAAGTGATAACTAAGTGGCTTGGGGAACAAAACATCGAAATGTTGGATCTATGGCCAGGAAACTCCCCAGACATTAATCCCATTGAGAACCTGGGTCAATCCTCGAGGTGGGTGAACAAAAAAAAAACGCCCAGATATTCTGACAAACTCCAAGCATTTATTATGCAAGAATGGGCTGCCATCAGTCAGGATGTGGCCCAGAAGTTGATTGACAGCAAGCCAGGGCTAATTTCGAAGAAAAAAAAGAAGGGTTAACACTGCAAATATTGATTCTTTGCATAAACTTAATGTAATTGTTAATAAAAGCCTTTGACATTTATGAAATCCTTGTAATTATACTTCAGTATACCTTTGTAACATCTGACAAAAAGGCTCTAAAAACACTGAAGCAGCAGACTTTGTGAAAAGTAATATTTGTGTCATTCTCAAAACTTTTGGCCAGGACTGTAGTTCAAGCAATAGAAGAAGCTAATAGAGTGGAGGCCTTATTGCAGGCCTTCGTGCTTACTGATACTGCAGGAACCTGGCAACAAAGTTAGTACCCTGCTTCAGGTCCTTGTAATCTCTGATACTGTACTGACACAAAAATAGATTAAACATAACACTGAGGCACAGCTCTGGGTCACATTGTGCACTAACACTGCGGGAAGAACATAGAGAAGCAGGCAGCACTCACTAAGCATGTGAGCAGCCATAATCTATCGTTACCTCTGCACCATGCTGGGCATTGTAGTTAAGAGGTACGGCCTAGTGGAAATGCAGTAGTCCACCGACTACAATAGTGGTCCAGTAAAAATGGTGTGCAAGTGTGGGGCTTACAAATCCAGACGCCAAGCCCAGTTTGTATGGAACCATGACTTCCGGATTTGTCAAGCCCTGATCTAGTCATAATACTACATCATGTGTGTAAAACGTACGCCTGAACGGTCTGGGGGAAGAGAGCAAATGCCCTTTCCTAGTGTGGACAAGTCTAGAACCTGATTGTGTAAACAGGTCATAAAAGGCCCTTGTGTGTAAATTAGAAAATAAAGATACACCCATGGGACCACTGCTCATGACCAGCTCTGATAAGCTTCTATCATGGGAGAATAAACTGTGTGTATAACACCTTTGGGGAGGGTAAAATTACCAAGCGACAATACTGTAATATTAAAAATCTCTGATGAATTCAAACACTGAATACTTAACAGTAAGTGATTATTTTTTTGCTGTGGAAAACTTCTGGGAGTAAAACTTGCTCACTGGCAAAGGACAACTTCTACAGCTTTTAGTTGTCAATGACATACATCCACAAGCAGAAAATCAAAAACGTATATATCCAAGCACATAATCATTTGAAGTATTTCTGGATATCCCAATTTAAATGCAAAAAGTTTAAAAAGGACATTAAACAATAAATACATTGCAAAAGCATGTTATTTAGGCGGTTCCCTTCAAGTCTCTAGCCATGGGTGCCACTGTGTTGAAATCTACTATCTTTCAGTGCATCCCAGTGCTGATTGGTAATGTGTAGCAACTTTCCTTCATAGGTTCCAAAATGGTGGCACCCATGATTAGAGGGTGGTGCATTAAATGTATTTACTGTTCCTTTCACTTTCTTAGAGAGTTGGGATGTGTATGATAAATGCCTACTGCAGAGCGTTAAACAATAAAATGTCATACTAATGTGAGGTTGGCCCTACAGTGTTTATTCTGCATAAAAGAGAAAGGGGACCATGAAGCACTATATACTGCAGTGCAAGGTGGCTGAGGAAGGAGCCGTTTGTTGTTTGTCTACAAGTCCTCAGTAATTTACTTGCATTGTGTTCAGTCCTGTAAGGGTAACAGACACTGCTCATTCTCCACCCAAATAAGTGTGCTCAGCGAATTCATATGCAGTGTCACTTAGCCAACCTTACTTTTTAATGATTTATTTTCATTTTTCAAAAGAATCTCATTTACCCCTGTATTTTAAATAAAGATGAAGCATTTGTATTGTGATTCTGTCAGAGCCTTTTTAGACTACGATGGAACCATTACAAATGGTAGCATAAAACATGTGACTATGCAGACTGCTTTTAAATGCGCATAGCTTGCAATTTATGCTTCTACATGGGATGGTGCTGCCTCTTCAAACAAGTTCCAACTCTTATTTATTTAGATCAAAAGCCATATTATTTCATTGTCCCCAAGTTCATGAACCATCTGTTCATCACAGGAAAGAGCCCAAACAGAGCTTAAAGAGAGAAATAATTAAATGATGACAATTTAAACAGACAGGGTGTGACCACCTACCCACTTGCTTATTTAGGAAGACAAGAAAAGCTAGTGGGTTTTTTTTTTTCTACTAGGATCAAGAGGGGGAGAGGCCTGGCAACAGGTAGTAAATATAATGCACAACAAAAGCAGCCTGATCAGCTCAAATTGGACGGCTTGGAAGTAATAACCCTAAAGCAAACAAACAGCAACTAGAACAAATCATTAGCTGATTAGCCATGTTTCAACAAAGGAGAACATTTAACCTCACAGATGCCAGACAGCACATATTTTTATTATAATATATACAAGTGATACTGTTTGCTTTCAATTGATAAGGAGTAGGAGTGTGTGTCCAGATTGGTGATAATCTAAAAGAATTTCTCTCCAATGGCCAAGATATATTTAAAAAACAAAACAATTAAAGGGTCATTACACAAAGTTTTCTTTTAAAGTAATATATAAAGTAAAGCTTTATTGAAAATGTAGCACTACAACTGCATCAACCAAGTATGGTGGTAGCCAAGAGGCCTTGTGCCAGCAAATGTGTTATTTATGTTGCCCAACACTTTTGCCATGTTTGCCAGTCGAAAGACTATTACTTTCAAGTATTCAGAAATAGTTAAAAAGATGTCATTCATAAAGCTGGAATAGCGCAGTTACAGAACTTCTCATGTACTGATGTAACAGAGTAAGATTCACTATAATATTCACTACACACAAATACAATAGTACCTTTATAAACTAGGCTACTCTTGTAAATTTAGTTTGCATGTTAAATGCAGAATTTAGGCCTGGATTCCCTTACTGATGATCTAGCAATGATAATGTGAGAATGAGACAAATGTTTGTTTTTATTCCCTTTAATGTCATTTGAAATAGCCGATTTTGCTCATTGAAACCACAACCTATACTGAAAATGTAAATATTGCAGTACTGGCTATAGAAGAACTATGTAAGCAAGAGGCATCAGTAGAAATAAACCCCAAAGATAGAGAGAAACCAGCACATTTATATGAGTGTTTTATACATCATCTTTCAATATTAAAACAATAGCTGTTTGCATGGCTCCTAAATGTCCATTTCTGTAAATAAATAATGACCAGGGAAAGCCAACAGAAAACTGAACTAATTAGTTTATGGTTTAGATAAAAAAGGAAGGGTTTAGTATAACATTTGTTGCACCAGATAATAAGGTTACAAATCTTACAAGGATCCTTGAATAAAAGAATTATGTAAAACAGTGAGGGGAGTTTGCAAGAGGTGTGCGAACATACCTGACATAGCCACTTAAAGTTACTGAAATGTTGTGGTTTTACAGTGCAGAAGGAACAAAATTCCTTGATTTAGAGTCATTGTTGGCCACCAGCCAGGCAATAATAAATGCCCATAAAACCTAAAGACAGCGTTGCACAATCATGCTCCTACTGGTCACTGAATGCAGATTATATTACCCGTAGGTTCATTACATTTCAAAATATACCTTAAAGGAATATAAATGTCAAAATAAAACTTTCATGATTTAAATGGAGTATGTACTTTTGATATACTTTTAAAAAGTCTAGTCATAGCACGCTATTGAACGACATTTATATCCCTTTAAGGTATATTTTGAAATGTAATGTATATAAGGGTAATGTCGCTAAGATAATGTTAAATAATTCTGCACTAGGTGCAGAATTATGTAAAATTTTTTACGTTTACTGTCCCTTTAAATTCACTTGTATTATCAAATGCATTTTGTTTTCTTGGCATTCTTAGTTGAAATGCACACATGCAAATCCTTAGCAACAGCAGTGTGCTAGTGTGAGCTAGCTGGTTATTGGTGGCTACAAATATGTATATATAATTTATTTAAAATGTATTTAAAGTGGGTCTGTTTTATGGAGAATCAGAAAAAAAACACTATAAAAATTCCACTAATCTAGGGTGACTAACTTGCTTCTAATGGGACGTTAAAATAATTTTATATACATGTAGTATATCTCCACAATTGATCGCTGCCTTGCAAAAGAATGTGCATACAAAAATAAAGAATGGTGAAGCACAATATAAATTGAATGCCCCTTTAACTCTAGCTGTTAAACATATTTTTAAACTTAAAAGGGACAGTCTAGTATAAATTAAACTTTCATTATTCAGATAGGACTTAATTTTAATCAACTTTCCAATTTACTTTTATCATCAAATTTGCTTTTTTCTCTTGGTATTCTTAGTTTAAACTAAACATAGGTAGGCTCATATGCTAATTTCTAAGTCTTTGAGGGCTGCCTCTTATCGCATGCTTTTTAAATCTCTTTTCAACACAAAGACAGAAAGTACACATGGGCCATATAGATAACACTGTGTTCAGGCACAGGGAGTTATTTAAGATTTAGCACAAACCAATGCTAAATTTAAGACAATAGATAATAAACAGTCACAGTCATGTGATCAGGGGGCTGGAAGAATGTTCCTAGATACAAGGTTATCACAGAGGTAAAAAGTATATTAATATAACTGTTGGTTATGAAAAACTGGGGAATGGATAATAAAGGGATTATCTATCTTTTAAAACAATAACAATTCTATGGTAGACTGTCCCTTTAAGTGGTAGTATGGAAAAAGGACATTATGCAATTATAATACTCATCCTACCCTGGGATAAAGGTTTACATCCTACTCTGTTAGGGCTCCTGGATCATTATTTCTGTCCTTAGAGGGACAGTCTTCTCCAAAAATGTTATTGTTTAAAAAGATAGATAATCCCTTTATTATTTTTGTCCCTAGGAGGCATCCGTACTTTCACTGCTGTGTTGAACGGAGCAGGAAAGCGGACGCCGAGGGACGTTTGTAAACGGTAATATTGATCTAATTAATTTTACTCATTGACTCTCCCCTCAAATTGGACGGTGTACCGAGGATTTATTCACTGGACAAGGGGGCTGTATGACATTTGGAGACTGCCATACCTTACAACTATTGGCAACCAACATCCACGGATTGTGTTCCCTCAGTGTAATGGTAACCGGTACAAAGGTGGAGACGGAGACAGTTTCATTTGTTATGTGCACATTTTATGCTTTTATTTTGTAAGTACATTACTTTGTTAGGGGCCTAATAAATTTGTTTTTATTACACTTGAGACAGGCTTTGCGCCTGTTCCTTTCTATCTCCCATACAGTTATATATTAATATACTTTATACCTCTGTGATAACCTTGTATCTAAGCCTCTGCAGACTGCCCCCTTATCTCTGTGCCATTTACAGACTTGCATTTTAGCTATCAGTGCTGACTCATAAATAACTCCATGGGAGAGAGCACAAAACCTAGCAATGCCTTTATTCTCTAGATATCCTTTGTCGAAAAGAATATGTAGATATCTTCAGCAGCAATTCACTACTAAGAGCTAGCTGGTGATTGGTGGTTACACGCAGTTGTCTCTTCATTGGCTCACCATATGTGTTTAGCTAGCTCCCAGTAGTGTATTGCTGTTCTGGAGCTGACTTTAATTATGTGTTTAATCAGTTTTCCTGGGATAAAACAGAATTTTATGTGAGTAAAAAGAGATCAATTTTAGGTGTTTAGGTTGTAAGCTGCCTGAAAAAAAAAATGTACTTTTATATCTGAGAAGAAATATACAGCTTTATTTTGTCAGGAGTTTTTTTTCTTTTCACTAATTTCCATGTCCCTCAGAACAAAGGACATTTGCTAACACATCAGAAAGCAATACACACACGTTTAGGATTTGAACATGAATTGTTGTTTTCATGTGTGCAGTTAACCCCTTCATGACATTAGGACGTTCCATGCCACCCTAACAGCGCCTGGCTTTAACGCCGAAGGAAGTTCCTACCTTATAAGGCATCATGCAGCCTCCCCCATTTAATGAAATCAAGATTGAACTGGGGAAGTACCTAGTAACGTAGGCAGTCCGCTATGATCCAATCCCCGCTTTGAAATCACATGATCGCATTGAAGATTGTGCGATTTCATTTTACAGCATGTGGTGATGACATAGGAAATTAGTTTCCGATGTTAACACTTTAGTGCCGGCTCAAGGGGGTAAAAGAAAGACTGGGGTAGCCCTGCCCTCTTCTTTTCCCTTAAAGGGACAGTAAACACCTTGCAATTACAAGATATTTCTGTTGTGTTGCTATAGAATAACATTATCAGCCAAGTCCTGAGGTTTTTAAAAGAAATTAATTTCCTTTTTACTGCATTTATTTTTCAATAGCCAAACTATACCCACCATTTGCCTTATTTGGAGAAGCCAATCTGGCTTTAGTCAGCAGGGCTAGTCATGGTCACAATGTTACTATAAACTGAATTGTGTTGCAGTTGCTATCTGATAAAGCCAGTAAGAGCATATGTAGCAGGGTTGGCCTTAAAAAGTCAACAGATGCATTCCAAGTTCAGAGAATTACAATTTGCTCAAATTCAGAGTTAAATTACATGAAAAGAGAGCAAAACAAATAATAAAAATATATTGCAAAGTTGTTTCATTATGCAATTAAATACCTGAAAACAACAAATTTGCATTATCCAAAGTCCTAAAGTTAGCCTGAGTTTGGCTATTGAAATACAATTGCATAAAAAGGATGTTCACTTGTTTAAAAAATGTTAAGACTGGCTGATGTTATTCTATAACAATACAACAGTAGTAAATTCATGATTTAGATAAAGAATGCAATTTTAAAACGTTTAAATGTATTTCTATTATCAAAGCAGAAGTGGAAAGTGGTTTAAAATAGTATGTTCTATCTGAATCCTGTAAGAAAAAAATGGGTGTCATGCTCATTTAAGGGGACATGAAACCCAAAAATTTTCTTTGATGATTTAGGTAGAACATACAATTTTAAACAACTTTCCAGTTTACTTATATTATAAATTTTGCTTCATTCTCTTGGTATCATTTGTTGAAGGAGCAGCAATGCACTACTGGTTTCTAATTGAACATATGGATGAGTCAATGACAATCGGTATATATATGCAGCCACCAATCAGCAGCTAGAACCTAGGTTCTTTGCTGCTCCTGAGCTTTTCGTAGATAAACTTTTTAGCAAAGTATAACAAGAGAAAGAAGCAAATTAAATAATAGAAGTAAATTGGAAAATTGTTTAAAATCCCATGCTCTTTCTGAATCCCGAAAGAAAGAAAAAATTAAGTTTCATTTCCCTTTAAGTAGACTGGTAACTTTAATTCCTGCCTAGTAACTCACTTTGGCTCATGTAGTCTGCACCAATATATCCACAACCTGTCCTCAACATACCCACCATTCCAACCTACTCTCACCGTATCAAGAAACTCATACAATACGACTAACACACTTACTTGCCATTGTACGCAAATACTAATATGGCAGCTTTTTAATAGTTAAAGGGACAGTATACACTCATTTTCATATAATTGCATGTAATAGACACTACTATAAGAATAAGATGCACAGATACTGATATAAAAATCCAGTATAAAACTGTCAACTTAGAAGTTCTCAGTTTAGCTCTGTTGAAAAGGTAGTTGGAAAGCCCACTGCAAGTGGGAAACAAGACACCCCCCTCCCCCTTCTTTTGCATATGAAAAGACCATTTACACAAACAAGAGCAAGATGGAGAAGGTAGCTGACGGTATTCTCATAAAACTTTGGGGCTTGGTTAGGAGTCTGAAAATCAGAGCAATGTTATTTAAAAATATGCAAAACTATAAAATTTAAAAAAAAAAAAAAAAACTTTATGGGCTATATAAATAGATCTACAAAACATCTATGCAAAGAAAAAAATGTGTATAATGTCCCTTTAAGTCTTCTAGCAATATATAAAATATGTTGTGATGATATACAGTTTTATATTTTGTGCATGAATTCCTTACCCTTAAAAGGACCAGTCAACATTCCAGGAGATTCACATAAATGTGTGCACAATATAAAAATTATTACGTACAGCTATACCTGAATGAAAAGCAGCTTTTAATCTTTAAGAGCGATCATTTTTAATACATTTTATCTTTCCCCGTCCTTCTGTGTCACATGGGTGAGATTGCCAAATGAAAACTGCATATACGGAAGTAGTGATGTCACACGTGAAGTCACCGACACGTTGAGACCGTGCTTCTTTGGTGGAGCAGTGCACATAAAAGCATGTGCACTGCCCACATAAGCAGAAGAGCGCGTGTATTGGTTGTGCTCGCGTGCGGCAGGGGAGGGGAATAGATGTCTGCACGCTGGTGAGCCGCAAGTGAGTGCGCATGAGCAAATCAAAACAATCATGCTAATTAGCATGGTCCAATACGCTTGTCAATCACTAAAGGAAAATCCTCCTCTGGACATGGGCGGTCGCCATACCGCAATGAAATATAATAAGCAAAACTTAGAAGTACATATTAGAAAAATTTTACATTCATTGGTTTACATTTTTTTTTTATAAAGATATTTTGACTTTCAGGTTACCTATTCCCTGGGACTGTTTTGAACATTTCATTTCAACACGTGTTGACTGGTCCTTTAATAGAGTAGATTCTCATTTATTATGGTCACTTGTATTAAATCAGTAAACAAAGCTGTCAGCAGTTTATACCAGTTTCCCCTTTAATGTCTAAAAAAAACATACAAATCATAAAATAAATTATGCTACTTGATTGTAAAACCCAGTAGAAACTCACTGCATTCAAACAGAAACTAGATTTTCCAGTTTCACATTTGATAAAAAGATAATTAAGTCTCTTTAAATAACTGACAGCGTCTTATCTAAATACAAAACTCAGAGTCCAGTGAGTTACTCAAATAAAGAAAGGCTTCTTAAGATTAGCTCAATGCATAAACGTTTATGTAATACCACTGTCAAAGCTGTACATTCCAACTCTTCACTATTAACACCAAAAAAAGAAAGACTTTTGTACTGAGCTTCTTGTAAGAGATTTCAGAATTTTCACATTCTAAATCTACCAGGGCAATCACACTTTCATCTATTATGTTTAGATCAGAAAATAGTTTCTTCCTAGCAAGACAACCCTTTAAAGGGACACAAGTCAAAATTAAACTTTCTTGTTTCAGATAAAGCAGCAGTTTTAAACAACTTTCCAATTTACTTCCATTAACAAAATGTGCAGTCTTAATATTTATACTTTTTGAGTCCTCAGCTCATACTGAGCATGTGCAAGAATTCACAGAATACACGTACAGTGAGGCCTCGGTTTACGAATTTAATTCGTTCTCCGGGTCGTTTCGTATTGCGAAAAATTTGTAAACCGAAACACGGTTTCCCATAGGAATGCATTGAAAATCAATTAATGCGTTCCGGAGGTCCGAAAAAATTCAAATAAAGTGTCCAAAAAATGCTCCAAAAGGCTTAACAACTTGCTGCAAATGGCTCCAATGTCTCCAAAAGGCTCCACAACTTGCTGCAAATGGCTCCAAAAGGCTTAACAACTTGCTGCAAATGACTCCAAAAGGCTCAACAACTTGCTGCAAAATGGCTCCAAAACCTCTCCAACACCTCCACACTGGTACCCAAACTTCATTAATTCAATCATACTTGAGTATGCAGGGGGCACAGGGGCCACTGGTTTCGTATTGCGAAAAAAATTCGTAAACAGAGTCAATTTTTCTTCAAATTTCGATTTCGTAAACCGAAATTTCGTATACCGAGTCGTGCGTAAACCGGGGCCTCACTGTATATGCATTTGTGATTGGCTGATGGCTGTCACATGATACAGGAAGTGTGGAAATAGACATAAGTGAAATTTGTCAGAAAAAAAATCTGCTACTCATTTGAAGTTCAGACTAAGGGCTCGATTTATCATTTATATTCTAGATTTTCTCCTAAAAGTTGTCATGAGAAATAATTCTATTTATCATTCAAAAATGTGCCTAAAATTGGGCAAGTTCGACTGAAAAATTCTCCTACTCTGTTCTCACTCTCCTTGGAGAACATGTTCTCCAAACAAGGGTTAAATTAGATCTTTTTAGTCATATTTCATATAGTTCTCATAATTCTCCTACTTACAAATTTATCATTTATATTCTCCTGTGGAGGACTGAAGGTCCTCCTGAAAATTCCTGCATTAAAGGGACAGTTTACTCAAAAAATTTCTCCCCTTTAATTTGTTCCCAATGATCCACTTTACCTGCTGGAGTGTATTAAATTGTTTACAAGTATTTCCATTAACCTTATATTGGCATTTGAATTAGTTTATTTAGCATGTGGTGTCCCCACCCATCCTGAAAGTTTTTGGCCACGAGGCCAAGCTGTATTAACACAGCCAGTAGAAGAAATTACACTCCCAGTGGGTTATAGAAGAGATAAGGTAATAAAATGTTAATTTTCCATTGTTCTCTACAAGTATTCGTGATTGGTTTATGGACAGATATAAGATGAAGAAGCAGGTATATGTACACAATGTGATCAAGTAATGAGATCTGATTATACCTACAAGCTCAACCCATTTTATTAGATTGTGGCTTCAAAACACAAAATCAGCTAATTCATATACACAAATAAGCCTTAAAAAAGCAAATCTCATTCATTTTATACTCTGCAGCTGGTAAAAAAAAGTAACTGGATACACATTAAGGGAAAAACAATTTTATAGTATACAGTCCCTTTAAAGTTCTCCATAGCTACAGTAGAGAACAACATTAGAAATCTATTCTCTACCAGTTGTAGAAGCAGTTACACAAAAAAGGGCTCTACAAGGTGCAAACATTACCTATAACAAAGCACAATAATAATAGTTATTGAAGCGCAATAATAATTTATGATGGAGTGAAAAAAATATATACAATGGAGCGCCAAAATAATATATAAGAGCACAAAAATGATAATCTATTGGGGCATAAAAATAAGATAAAAAAGCGCTAAAATTGAAGCACAAAAATAATGAAATTGTAGATCTATTTTCTTATAAGAAAGTTTGCTGAAGAGGGGCATTAACAAAGCTACTAGGAAGGCTGTATACATATTTCTATTGGTTTATATATGATTGACATGGAGAATAGTTGCTTATTTTTAGTGATAAATAAGGAGAAGATACTAATCCGACTGGAGAAATGTATCATTATTTCTCCTCAGCTCTCCTATGGAGAAAAAAACTACTTTTTTTATTATAAATATGGGGGCAAATGTGCGCCTCTCCATAGGCGAGCTGCGAAAAACTGATAGAACAGAAAGGAGAATTCCCCAAATGATTGATAAATCGAGCCCTAAGTGATATTGCATTGGCTTGTTGTCATGCAAATCTACTGTATTCACTTGTCCTTTGAAAACTTTATTTGAACCAATTTTGGATTTTTAACCGTTTACCTTGGTTGTGAGAGAGTGACTGCTTCAGTGACTTTTATGCCTTTATTTGTATAATACAAAAAGTCATAGGAATCCTGTTTTAATAATTTTGGTTACAGTTCAATGTGTTTTTCCCATATTCATCAATATATTACATTAAAGTTATGTAAGCATACAATGCACTACTGTATGGATATCAGTATCAGAGCACTGTGCTCCCTTTAAATACATGTAATCCTCTTACACTGGGGGTTGTTATAGTGTCCCCTGATAGTACTCAAAACAAATCCTGTTTCCGTCTAACAGAATGGAAAACAAAACATTAAATTCATATGGAACAGCAGCCCTAATAAAGTCTAACAGTAATACAATGGAAACTAACAACTTGTAAGTAACCCAGTGAGTGTTTGCTTTTAAAGTTTATAAATATTGGATAGGTAGTTGCACACTTTTGTTATAATTATGCACATCAAAGTAGTAAGGAAGCTGGCTTCTTATAATGCAACATGTCATACTCAGGGTGGGCACCTAAAATGTAAGTAACAGCGGTTACTGAGGTTTTTGTTACAGGAATTATTCAGGAAACATCTTGACTCAGTCTGTGCAGGTTTTGCATGTGTATGGGGGGGGGGGGGGTGCATATGTCTATACACATATACTGTACAAGGAATTAGTGTATTTGAATAAAGTACATTTAAGTGCGTTAAAGGGACATCCCAGACAAAATTGGAACCCACATAGATGCATTTCAGTTTTGAATAGAAACAGGTTTGTAACATGTATTAGCAAAAATGCTTCTAATAAAAGCTATAGCTGTTTCAAAGGTGTATTTAAGTATGCACCGTGCACTAGCATTTTAATTGGACTTGCTCAGAGAGCCTAAGGTGCTTGAACCATCTGGTAATGGCTCAATGTGTTAATTGCTGACATGATACAAGTTCCACTTTCACTCTGAGCAGCTACAGTATTTAAAATACTGGTGCTCCAAGAATATCTAGCTATGCTTCTACATGCACAGAAAAATGTTAACACTAAAACAATTATGTTTACTAGAAGCATTTTGACAATACATGTATATTGCAAATTTGTTTCTATACAAAGATGTAATACATGTATGTGCATTTAAAATTTTGATGGGAATGTCCCTTTTAAGATTTGCAATTAATTTAAAAGAGAACGAAATGAAACATTATACAAAGAACAGTATGTCAGAAGTCAAACCCTTGGTACCGCAGGGAACAATAAGCTTTCAGATCCTGCCCAGCATGTGGCACACACAGAGTGTTATAAACAAATGATATCACCAGGTACAGGGGAAAGGATGCAGCTCTGGGTCAAAGAGCTGCCAGCATTTAGCATAGTAAACCATTGAGGACTTTGTATCATCTCTACACGCTGAGTGCACAGACTGAGCTCCTAACATGAATGAAGACAGCAACACTTCAAATTGTTCTCCAAAACAATGAGATCACATCCCCCTAAATGTTTTACAGTGAATCTGTAGTTTAACACTTGCAGCACCAGATTATGTATAATCTTTTGTGACCAAGGGGCGAGATCTCATTGTGAACAGTACCGCAATAAATAAATCATTTTACTACTATTGTTATGATAATGTTATTTTTTTTAAAAAAAGATATTTGGTTCAACATTTAACCCCACGTAAAGATACCTGCTGTGAAACAGGTTTTGCACTACTAAACAAATCTAGAATTAACCACTTGGCTACCAAAACAGGTTGCCACTCTTCGCCTTCACTATGCATTTAATAAACTCTTTAAACTCGGCTCAAAGAACTCCCTGCTTTGTAAGTGGTTAAACACTTTATATAAAACAGAATTGACCTCAGCTTCAGTACTACCACGAGGCTAACACAGTATAAGGACTCGGCTCTTACCCTCTTAGCTCTGGGTAGGGTCCCCCCAGACACAGCCAATGCTTTGTACATGTCAGCTGTTTTGTAACTCTCCAAGGCGATATAGGGGTCAGCTTTGTCCCGATCCCTGTATATGGCTTGATCCGGGGGAGAGGCATATTCTTCCTTGTGCTGCAGTTTTTTCAGCCGTCTAAAAGTCATAGCGGATCCAACAACCACCTACAACCCTACAGGACTGAGTAGCGCTATATGGAGGGGAGGGCACAAAACACGGGGTATATATCAGTTCTCAGGGGCGGGGACACAAAACACACCCTTCCCTTTCTAGGACCTCGGGACATGCTGAGCAAATAGCACGTGTGAGGCACAACACCAAGCTTTGCTGTCCTGCAGGGCGCCTATTGATAGGGATGCAGGCACTATATTGTATTGTAGCAATTCATTATTAATCAAACAGCAAAGCAATTAGACGTCTGTAAATCACGTTAAAAAGAGTGAAAAACGTTACTATTTAATGAGCACTTGGGGTTATATAAAGCTACAGAACTTTAAATCCTTTGGCATCACTGCCCTTCTTATGTGATTCTTTGGAAGTTAGCAAAACCATATAAAGCATTGATAAGACAATATGGCTATAGCAAAGCTGTACGAAGTAAACACTTTCAATACCATATGAAAGAAGACAAGAATCACAGATAGGCGGCAGATTAATGAAAAACCCGCCAGTCACCTAATCGCGCACGTTTAGAAACAAAGTCACACATTTTGAAGCACCTGACTAAAACTGACTGGAAATATACAATGCACAAAAATATTATACCAAGATATATTTGTGTATACTAACATATGGCGATGTTTTACAAAATGGTGATGTTTTACATTATGGAATATACAGGTAAAATGTATTAGAATGTAATACAGTATGGAACACAGTGGCCAGCCATGCAATTGTGTTTAATTGCGCGCACACAGTTTCTTTCATCTTGTACACATTTTGCTAAATTGTACGCACAAGCACAATTACTTTAATAGTGCACTTATTTTCTTAAAGGGACGCTAAACCCAAAATGTTTCTTTCATGATTCAGGTAGAGAATACACTTTTAAACAACATTCAAATTTACTTATATTATCTAATTTGCTTCATTTTTAGATATCCTTTGTTAAAGCAATAGCAATGCACATGTGAGCCAATCACATAAGGCATGTATGAGTAGCGACCAATCAGCAACTACTGAGCCTATCTAGATATGCTTGTCAGCAAAGAATATCAAGAGAATGAAGCAAATTAGCTAATAGAAGTAAATTGGAAAGTTGTTTGAAATGGCATACTCTTTCTAAATCATGAACGAAAAAAATGATATCTCACAAATAAAGTGCAGAATTTCTTAAATTAGACATATAATGTACATGGGATTGTCAGGTGTCCAGTATTAAACAGGACAGTTTCAGTATTTTGACAGGCAGTTCAGTAAAATCACAACATTACTGGACACACAATGTCCAGTTCTTTTGAGTACGTGTGAATCTGTGATAGCTAAATGTAAAAGGCCTCACATGCCAAAATGCATTACAAATATGGAGCAGAAAGAGCTGAGGGGCAGTCAAGAGGGTTAAGTTACTACTTTTTGTGTGTGTTACTGCCAGCCAAAGAGGTAAAATTATTGATTTGTATGTTACTGGCAGCCAAGGGGTAAAATTATTTTAAGATATAAAACATTTTTTTTATTTTATTTCAAGAGTAGGGGCTGAGGTAGAGCTTTTGGGTGGCAATGCGTGACCCCTATCTTGTGTCCAGTTATCAATAGAGTGTCCAGTAATTTTGAGGTGAACAGCTGACAACCCTACAAAGTACTACAAATTGTATGAATGTGAATGAGAGTTACTATACAAGTCATGGGAAGTGGTTACTTAGTATAGAGTAGGACCCTGCATCTTGTCGTAAATGCAAACAACGTAAGTAAATTTATCAAGATAACTGGCTGACAAATTCTCCAGGGGAGAACCTGTCCTCCTGCAATTGCAACTTGTACTGCAGCAATGCATGGCGAAATGTAACATTGCACAAGAGCTTTCTTGTGCAGTATCCTGCTCTTTTGTAACCAATTGCACGAGAGCAGGGTATGTCAATCACCCAGAACAAGCTAGTGACTGGATGATTGATCTAACCACTTCAGAGGTGGGAAAGGGCCAAATATGCAGTTTTTGCCTCTTAAATTTGCAGTTGCAGGCTCAAGAATACAGCTTGATAAATGTGCTCATGTATGGAACAGTGATTGCCCAAACTAAGGCTGGAGGCGACTGTAGTGCTTGTCACTCATCACCTTCTAAGGTTTGAATATTATATGTACTACAACAGTCGTTTTTCAATGCTCCTTTACGTTCACAAAATGTGTACTGATGGAACTTGTGCTCTCTGGACACCATGTTAAAGGGACGTGAAATCCAACATGTTTCTTTCATGATTCAGAAAGAGCATATGATTTTAAAAACTTTCCAATTCACTTCTATTATCAAATGTATTTCATTCTCATGTTATTCTTTGTTGAAGAGATACCTGGTAGCGTGCACATGCCTGTAGCACTACAAGACAACATTGTTGCAAAACTGCTGCTATATAGTGCTGCAGACACGTGCACACTCATGAGCTTACATTTCTGCTTTTCAAATAAGGATAAAAAGAAAGTGAAGAAAATATGATAATAGAAGTAAATTGGAAAGGTGTTTAAAAGTGTATGTTCTATCTAAATCATGAAAGAAAAAATTTGGGTTTTATGTCCCTTAAAGGAACAGCAATGCAATACTGGGAGCTAACTGAACAAATCAGGTGAACCAATGACAAGAGGCATATACAGTATGTACAGCCTCCAATCAGCAGCAAAACGCTGCACCTAAGCCTACCTAGTTATGCTTTTCAACAAGGAATACAAAGAGAATGAAGGAAATTTTATAATAGAAGAAAGATAGTTACTTAAAATTGTATGGTCTGAATCATGAGAGCATTTTTGGGGGGGTTTCATATTCCTTTACAAAATCACTGTGATGTGATGTCTGATGTAAATAAACTAGACCCTGCTTATCAGGGGAGTATTTTGGGTTAGGCAAACAAGGCACTTGCCCAGGGCAGCAGATTAGAGAGGGGGGGGCAGCACTTTTTGAGTATATGTTGGGAGCAGCAGGTGACTTAACTAGTGCTAGCCTTATATATAAATACACACACACTGTATATATAAATATTATTACTGCTCACATTTATACTGTGCGTACACATGTGCTTATTCAACCCAACTGTATGCAAATGTTCTGCAAGCCCTGGTGAACATTTACTTTGGAAACTCCATGAAAAAATAAAGTTGCAAAATTTTGAATGCCTAGGGCATCACAAAACCTAAATACGCCACTACTCCATATGTATACTGTTAGAAATGAAATCTCTAAATGTGTACGTAAATGAAAATACGAATAATTTAAAAGCTATATAACTTTTATAAAGACACTATTGTGGTGGTGTTTGTTTATGGTCAGAAAAGCCTTTCATGATTTCAGTATCCTTTTTATTTACAGTTAAAATACTCATGGGTGTTTGCATAAGAACATATTTGCTTGGAGGGAGGGTCTTATAATAGGGCCCTTGATTATCCCATAACAAATAATCTCACTGTTAAATAATTATTATACAGAACAAACATACAAAAAAAAATATATTTTTGTATGAAAAAATTACCTACTTTTTGGAATAAAGACAATAGCAGTTTTGATGATTTGTTTCCTTAAAATATATATTTAGAAAATATTAATTTGTAAATAAAAATGTTTCTCGTTTGCCTTTTTCTGGGAAGAACTTGCGTTATGTTGTCTACTTGATAATATTTTGAAATGTATGTTTCCTGCATTGTCTCGTTTTCTACAGCTGCGTTATTTATTTCATCATTCTAAAAATGTTACACAATAAACCATTAGAGATTTATAAGTGGAAAAACAAACAAACATCAGGCCTAGTAAAGAAATTAAAAAGAGTAAATAAATAATTAGAAACATTTGGAGCAAACTAAAAGTTAGATTTTAGTTGCGGTATTGATTGTGTAGTTCATTGTTTACAATTATAATATATACCTTGATGTTCGTATACCGTGAAATATTGTTTTGTCAATGCTACCCAAGTGTCATTGTTAAAAAAAAAACTTATAAGATTTACTTTGTTCTCTAGGTTTTCGTTTGTTAAAGACCATACCTTGTAGAATTAGGAATGTGCATGTGTCTTAAGCGCTATAGTACAGTCATGTTTACAGCAATAATATATATTTTGGGATACATTGATGCTTGATGCGGATAGAGACCCCCAGAAAGTGGAAAATTACAGACCCATATCTTTGCTCAATTCCGATATTAAGATCTATGCAAAAATATTAGCGACACGCCTGAACTCAATTCTCCCCCAAATTATCCATGTGGACCAAACAGGGTTTATCCCTGGGAGGGAAGAACGGGATAACACCATTAGGGTTATTCAACTAATAGAACATGCCAGCCGGTCGGAAACTCCTTCGATATTAATCTCTACCGACGCAGAGAAAGCTTTCGACCGGCTGGACTGGAATTTCCTGCGCTTATGCTTGTCCGCCTTTGGCATAGGCGACTTAATGACCCATAGAATCCTTAGTTTATATACCCATCCCTCAGTGAAAATTAAAGCCAATGGCGTTCTATCAGATAGCTTCGAGATTGGTAACGGAACTAGGCAGGGCTGCCCCTTGTCCCCGCTCCGCTTAACCCTAACATTACGGGTATCACATTAGGTCCCAACACCTTTAAACTAACCCTTTACGCGGACGATGTCCTTGTGCTGTTGATATCTCCAAATACCTCAATTACATACTAACTGGAAGAATTCAACCGATTTAGCGCCCATTCTAATTTCCTCATCAATGCTCAAAAGTTAGAAGTCCTAAATATTAACTTAAAAAAACAATCTTTCGAAGCCCTACGGTCTTACTGCCCATATAAGCTAAACTATGATAAACTTAAGTATCTGGGAATACAGCTCACGCCGGCGAGTAGCAAACTATTTAAGTACAACTATATACCTATTATGCACAGACTCAAAAAGGAACTTGATAACTGGCAAAATAAACCAATCTCATGGTGGGGCCGGATACAGGCAGTAAAGATGACAGCCCTCCCGCAGCTACTCTATGTAATGCAAACCGTACCTATCCACTTACCAAACACATACCTTAATCAACTACAATCAATGATAAACTCCTTTATTTGGGGAAACATTAAACCGCGCATTAGTAAGAAAATTATAACAGTCCCACAGGGTGAGGGGGGGGGGGCTGGGAGTCCCGTCAGTGTTGTCATACTATCGGGCAGTGGTTATGCAGAGGATAATCGAATGGCACAACACGGCAAACGCTATAGCATAGGCATCTATTGACTCCTTCCTTTTAAAATCACCAAGCATTGGCAAACTTAGCTGGGTCACACATTCGGCTAGACCCCCCTTGCAAGACAATCCCCACTATATAACCACCTTTTCAAAATATGGGATGGGATCCGTTCCAAAATAAAAGGCATCTCGTCCCCCATCTCCCCAATGTCACCAATATCGTATAAAGCAGAATTTGTGGGAGGTCTACTGGCGGAAAAAACTAACCCAGTGGGCGGGAAATACACAATACCATTTGTTAATCTGGTCTCCAATAATACATTAAAGACACGCAAACAGCTTGCAGACATGGCAGGGGGCGGTTTCTCGAGATGGCTCAAGTATGCACAGCTTACACACCTACTGAAAATTTCGCCCCATTAGGATAGCCTACTTAGAGACTTAACCCACTTCGAGAGGTTATGCCTGTCGGGCACGGTACCCCATGGCTCCCTATCAAAGGCAAAAAAAATGCTAGACGCGGCACTAATGCCAAGACTCCCTTCATGTAGACTACATTGGCAGAGAGAATTAGGCATAGAGCTCTCAGAGGAACAGTGGCAGAATATCCTACACCACACGGCTAAGTCTTCCTCGGTACCCAGATCCCTAGAGCTTAACCACAAAGTGTTGTTCCGCTGGTACCTCACACCAGAAAGAATAAAGCAAATTTTCCCGGGAGCGGGAGCTACCTGCTGGAGGGGAGGTGGGTCCGTTGGGTCGATGTCACATATATGGTGGCAATGCTGTTCACTCTCCCCATTTTGGAGGGGGGTGGAGCAGTTCCTCAGGGAGTTACTGGGAGTATCATTTAATTTATCACCTTCCCTTGCCCTTTTAAACCTTAAACCGGAAAAAATATGCAGGATTAAATGGAAACTAACACAAATTAGTTTAAATAGCGCAAAAGCACTTATAGCCCGTCACTGGAGAACTGCACGTATCCCCACAAAGCAGGAGTGGATTTTCCACACCTCAGAACTCTTAGCAGTGGAAGAGTATTCTTTTTACCTTAAAGGGACATTATACACTCATTTTTTCTTTGCATAAATGTTTTGTAGATAATCTATTTATATAGCCCATAAAGTTTTTTTTTTTTTAATTAATGTATAGTTTTGCTTATTTTTAAATAACATTGTTCTGATTTTCAGACTCCTAACCAAGCCCCAAAGTTTTATGTGAATACGCTCGACTACCTACTCCAGCTTGCTCCTGTTTGTGTAAAGGGTCTTTTCATATGCAAAAGAAGGGGGAGGGGGGGAGTGTCTTATTTGCCACTTGCAGTGGGCTTTCCAGCTACCTTTTCAACAGAGCCAAAGTGACAGCTTCTAAGTAAGTTTTTAAACAGTTTTATACTGGATTTTTATATCAGTATCTGTGCATATTATTCTTTATAGTAGTGTCTATTACATGCAGTTATATGAAAATGAGTGTATACTGTCCCTTTAATGGAAATTTAGCCTTTTTCCACGATGTCCAGTTCTACTGGGAAACCATAACCCAAACCCTCCAGGCATCAGAGGCCCACGCTCCATTAGACATGTCTTAACACAAAGTGGTGCTTTCTCCGGCCGGGCCATTCCCCCTCCCCCCCCCCACCTCACCCCCTCACCTCCTCCTCCCCCCCCTTCCCCTCCTACCCCCCCCCTACCCCTCTTTCATCCCAAGATAACAGGTTGTGGACCAAATTGGTTGAAAATGTTTCACTTATACATGGTATAGATTGTTTATTATAGTACTTTAGGTATAATGGAATCGGCAAGTTATGCTTTTAAGTTACACAGCGTATACTGGGGACAGTTATTACAAGGGACCCTGTAAGCGTGAGCAGAGAAAAGGCACGGGAGGTATCCTTCCATTGCACCTACATATGGGCCTCATGGACAATACCTCTATCTCAGAGTGACTTTTGCATATATGTGATAAATCGTAAGGGTGGCCTATCCATGAACTATCACGGCCACACAGGTCATAACTATACAATGTTGTCCCTGAGTTGTATATTGTATACTACATTGTAACGCTGTCGATTTTCAATAAAGTTTATTTAAAAAAAAAAAAAAAGAGTATATCTAGGTAGAAATTGTGCACGTGTCAGAATCACTATATGTCAAACAATACTGCTGCCATGCATTATTCTTGCAAATGTATAACATTGTTTAAAGCACTCTTGCAAAACTGCTACCATATAGTGCTCCAGACACATGCTCCTGCCTGCCTGCCTGTTTTTCATTCAACCAAGGATACTAAGAGAATGAAGTAAATTTGATTATAGAAATAAATGGGATAGGTTTTTTATTTGTCTATGCTTTTTAATTAAAACCTTAACATCCAGCGACGTACCCTGGTCTTTCAATGGGGCTTCTTTTTTTAAAACCGCGGTCTAGCCAGCGAGACCTGCGCTTTTATGGGCCTAAAAACCCTTAACGACCAGTGATATTCAGGGTATGACATGGTCGTTAAGGGGTTAAACAATTTTACACTCTATCTGAATTATGAAAGTTAAAAGTCATGTCCCTTTAATCAGGGCCGTCTTTAATATTGATTGGACCCTGGGCAAAAATTTTCTTGGGCCCCCCCTCACCCCATGCAATTTCGCTCTCCACCCCAACATCCCAAAAAACAACTAAATCAATTTTTTTTTTATTATTAGCCTAGCGGTGGATCATCCACTGCTGGGCTAATCATTTAAAAAAAAAAAATTGCAATATGTGAAACTGGACCTAAGCAGTACTAATAAGTAAATAAATATATAAATTCCTCCACTGTGGATTCATTTAATATTCTTTTGAATGTGATTCTGGTGTGAGGTTAGCTGGTTAAAGAGATTTAGGGCAGCCAACAGGAGCAAAGCAAGGTAAAGGAGGAAGCATGGAGGTGCAGACAAATATAAGTTTACTGACTGGAACAGCAGAACTACTATGGGAAGCTGTAAAATCTGAGACAGAGAAAAAATAAAAACTATAAAAATAAACCTTACATTAATGTGTGAAGTATCAGCATGACGCTATACATCAGCCACACCAGCACATGTCGCTTCTTTGCTAGGAACAAGTTCCCTCTCACCCTGAACTAGACAATGCTGCATGGGGAGGGGCGTGTGTGCTCTCACTTATTCTTCCCACTGACACCTTTCTACAAAGCACTATTCCCCTAACAAACTTCAGTTAGTTGATCTTAGGGCCACAGCAGAAAGAGCAGGGCTAAGGGGACCAGTAGACTGGATGCTGTCTGTCCAAGGCTGCATGGATACAGTGTGAGATGAGTCACACAGCCTCAAGACTGAAGAGAGCAGTGTATGCAGCTGCACAGATGCTCAAATCCTCATGTGCCTGCCGCTCCAGCTTTCTGCTGCATGCGCCTACAGTCAGCCCTACCCAGAAACAATCCCTACCACCAGAGCAGTTACCTGGTAACAGTGGTAACCCCAGTAGGACCTTTTATGATGCAGTGGGAATGGCTGGATGCCGAGTTAGGGCTTTGCATTCAGTGCTGCACAGTGCACATCTAAAACAGCACATGGCACTAGCTTGGCATGTCACATGACACCGGCACGGTCTGGCACAGTTTTTAAAAAAAATATAAGCAGAGTATTTTGAACTGTGACAGT
The DNA here is from genome assembly GCF_027579735.1 of Bombina bombina. Lineage (NCBI taxonomy): Eukaryota > Metazoa > Chordata > Amphibia > Anura > Bombinatoridae > Bombina > Bombina bombina. The sequence goes on along the minus strand of NC_069501.1, from coordinate 967,484,346 downwards.
ATTAGGACGGAATGTGTGTGTTCCCCATGTCACATCAGCAGTCTGGTATGAACTATAAAAAAAAAAAAAAAAAAAAAAAATTTTTTTTTTTTTTTTTTTTTTTAGGACTCTTGGGCCCCTCAACAGAGACTGGGCCCAGGGCAGCTGCCCCTTTTGCCCTGTGTTAAAGACGGTCCTGCCTTTAATTCTGTGATTACCTTTTGGAGGCAACAAATAAAAAACCAAAGGAAGATTGTTGAACTGGTACCATTGAGAGATAAGTGTAATTTTAGGATATTTGTTAGGATTAAATAGTGATATTACAATCTTTTTTTCCTCAGAATTATAGCTTTACTCTAAATGATCAAAAGTTTTATTAGGAAGTGTGATTATATTCCTGACATTCATTTGACCTTAGAGACTTTAAGTATAGCTTAATCTTATTGCCATCTGTACATATGCTCTGTACACTGACATATACAACAGATTTCTGTATGTAGCCCTTAATCTGATCGTTTTATAAAGATCCGTGGGTATATCCCTTACACATGTGGACAGATGGTTTCTACCACCAAGTATCCACTGGGAAACATTATTTAAAATGCGTATAATAGGGAGATATACTCTCTCCCATCCCTATCTGCTACCAAATATGTTATTCATCTAATGTATAAGTCTTTACAGAAGGAATTAAATACAAATTGTGCTTACTAATATATAAACATTGTGACGGTGACTTTATATCATAAAGCAGATTGTTTAAAGGGACATTTAACACTAAAGAACTCATTGCTTGAATGATGTATTCAGAGGAAAGATTAGCCGGAGAATAATGTGTTCATGTATTGTTACAAATATTAGTTGTTTAAATATTGAAAAAATAAAGGTAAAGTTATTGTCCATAAAACTTAGGTTACCTATTCTGCTGAGGCCAATTAGGAATGGTTAATTAGCAGTGTGTATCCAATGACTGTGTGGGGTATACCTGTGCCTGCACTTCCATATTTAACATGAATTGGAAAGCCCACAATATTCATAATTAAATTACAGGAAAGGAGAACAAAATAAATAATGAAAGTATATTGGAAAATTGTTTTACTACATGTAATTGCATCATTTATATTAATATTATGAGGTGTTTAATGTCCCTTTAATGGGGGATACTCCCCAGATTCAGTCTCCCCTCAACTTTTAATTTTTGGAAAAGAAATGGGTTGCCAGAATGTACAGTAGCTAAAAACTAATGTAAGTTTAATTATCTTTTATATTCTATATGGATAAAGTGTGACCATTGGGAGCTGGAGAAAAAAGTAAAGAGTTTAAGGGCCTGACAATGAAAACATTGCTGGGCCTCACATAGGGTCGCCACCTCGGCCATGTTTTTCTGGACACTTATGAGTTATACATGCTGCAGGGTGTGCAGAGAGGAACATGAATAGTACCTGCTCAGTGTTACAATTTGTGTGCTGTCCAGGGTTGAAATTCATGTTCCTACCTGCACACCCTACAGCATGTATAACTCATAAGTGTCCAGAAAAACATGGCCGAGGTGGCAATCCTAGCCTCACATAAAAGCCAATGTGAGATGTATATAGTAGAAAGTAAAGGAGCTCATTGATAACTTTGTTGGGGAGAGGGAAGTTAGTGGGAAGCAGTGGGGGAGGCATATTAAAAATGAAATACTGCAGCCAATACAAATCAGATCACTCTGCTTCCAGCATATAGTACCTTACAACAGCATCTGTTTTCAAACACATGGGTTTTTCTATTAGAGTAAAAAGCATCTCACTACTTTCTAATTTGCTCTTTTTATCAAAATGTCTTAGTTCATTATTTTTTCTTTTGTTAAAAAGCAGGGGCGTAAGCTCAGGAGTGTGCACGTCTGGAGCACTGCATGGTAGCAGTTTTGCAAGAGTTTTATCCATTTACAAGATCACTAGATGGCAGCACTTTTTACTGCTTTTACTGCTATTTATCCCCCAACCTCCCTTATCTCCCCCATAAAAAAAGTTCTCTAACCCTCCCCCTCTACCTATTTGCTGCCATCTTAGGTACTTGCAGCTGTCTGCCAGTACCAGGTTTGCTGCAAATTAGGCTAATTTTTAGAAAAATAAATAAAAGACCCATGTTTTCTGTAGTGTAGCTGCTCCCCCCTCAATACCCCACCCCCTCCCAGATTCCTTTCCTTTATCGGGTCCCACATAGGATCCCCTCATTGTCCCTCCTCCCCCCTCCCTCCTTTCCCCTCACTACTGCTGCGGCTCAATTTTTTTTTGTATGCCTGTTGCGTGGTGTAGTGGTCCCACCCGCTCCCGCCTCCCTCCTATCCCTCCCACGCCACCAATGATCGGCACCATCGCTGGCCGATGCAGAGAGGGCCACAGATGGCCCTCTCTGCATCGGTTACTGCCTAAAGCGTATTGCACCTAGGTTCTAGCTGCTGATTGGTGACTACATATATTTACAGATTGTCATTGGCTCACCCATGTGTTTAGTTAAAAACCAGTAGTGCATTGCTGCTCTTTCAACAAATGATACCAAGAGAATGAAGCAAATTTGATAATAGAAGTAAACTGGAAAGTTGTTTAAAATTGTGTTCTACCTAAATCAGAAAATTTTTGGGTTTAATGTCCCTTTAACCTTTTTCTCCACAGACAAATTATTTTAACATGTTAAAAAGCTGCTTATTCATATGTATGGTTGAAAACTTGAGAGTAATATGTTCCTTTTAAGGGACAGCAAAGTCAAAACTAAATTTTAATGATTTAGACAGAGCATATCATTTTAAAAAACTTTACAATTTACTTCTGTTATCTAATTTATTTGTTCTCTTGATATTCTTTGTTGAAAATTATTATTATTATTATTATTATCGGTTATTTGTACAGCGCCAACAGATTCCGTAGCGAAAAGCATACTTATGTAGGCTCGGGAGAAGAAATATAGCTGGTGATTGGTGGCTGCACATATATGCCTCTGGTCACTGACTCATCCAATGTGTTCAGCTATCTCCCAGTAATGCACTGCTGCTCCTGAGCCTACCTTCATTTACTATTTAACAAAGGATACTAAGAGAACAAAGCTTAATTTGAAAACAGAAGTAAATTGGAAAGTTGTTTAAATTTGATTGCGCTGTCCAAATCATGAAATTTTAATTTTGCCTTTAAGGAACCTCTAAATTTAATTATGTGGGCAACTGGTGGGGAAGGAGGCCTAAATCACAGCCTTATCCTTTCCATTGTAGACCCTTTTGAGAGACACAAGCACTCTGACACCTTCTGAGCTAGAAAACGCTAGCTCCAGAGTTGGACTTTGGGTAAAGTTATCTAGTGTGAGTAATGCAAAAAACACATTTTGATAATGATTTTATAGCCTGGACGCCCTTCACTGGACTAGAAACAGTTAGGATAATGAGCTATATTTATATTTGTAATTTTAAACAAATCTGTAATGCTTATGATAGATCAGCAATTAAATATGTTAAGATATATTTTGCATAATAGGTTAATAATGTTTAATATGAATGTAAAGTAACAACAAATGCACGTTTCCAGTTCTGATACTGCAATATTTAAACTTTGTGCTTGATAAGGAAAACCTGCACAGCTTTATTGGCTGCCAATTAAAGCTAAGTCACACACAATTAGTATTTTATTATTATTTAAAAATCTGAACAGCTGTAATACATTTTAAAATATCCTTTTTGAGATGGAACAAATATAATAATAAGTACAATTTCCATTTAAAGGACCTGACAATATCTCTGTTATTTACATCAAGTTGTAAAACGTATTTCCACACCTGACAAAAAACAAACAAACAAACTAACTAACTAAATGTTTGTTAGTAGTTAGGCAGAATTTACACCCACAGATAAAAGGATCATGTTTTTAAACTCATTATATTATGTGTGGCGGCTAACTGCTCCATCTGCCGCCCCCTGCGTGAGATGGTGCTCAGGGGACGCAAGGTGAAATTGGACACAATGATGAATGTTTCAAATAGGAACACAAAGGCCAAATGGCCAAAGCAGATAATGAACTTCATCTTATAAGGGCATCTCATTTATTTATCTTGCACTGCAATTTAGTACACAATTTATAGAATTGCATTTCTTTGTGCTTTACTATCTGTTGGTTACAAATTGCTTCACTCTAAGGGTTAATCTTTTATATTTTATAATTATAACATTACAGTCTATGTGATTATGTAGTTGTTATTATTATATTATACTGTTCTCTGAGCTCTGAACTTGTCCCCTAAAGAAATAGAGATCCCTAGATCAGATGCCTGTTTGGAGCATTGGCCAGTGATAGGCAAATAGTTTCACACCAAGAACTGTACATAACCTTTTATGTTATTATAGCACAAATTAATGTGTGCTCAAACATTTTATATATGGAGAGACCAGTCACGAATGGTGGGAGTGGTCATAGGGCCACATTATATTATACACTTACATATGTTAAATATAACAACTAAAAAAAAAAAGATCATAATCACATTTTATACACTGGCACAGATCCACATGCTTAATTGTGTAAAAAAAAAAAAAAGGTGTAGAACTGTTTGCAAATAACTAATGTATGTTTTCAGCTCAATGATACTGGGGGCCACACAAAACCCCATGTGGCCCTTCACTAGGAGAGAGCATTATAATTACTACTTCTTCCATAGACAGTAAAGTGAAGTCTGCAAGATAAAACCTTGGATGGGTGCATGGTCCCTCTGTGCCACCTGTTGTCAGTAATTTATTATACATTTCATAATTGGATTTCCAAGATCCCTCTTTGTGCAGTGCTCTACAAAGATCTAGGCCCTTTGTAAAGTAATAGATTTTTGTTCCAACCCTCTACTTCAAAAGTAAACCAATCTCACAGGTTTTATATTCTGATTAAGTATTTATTTAAACATTCATAATAAAAAAAATAATTGTTGCTGTTGTATAACTTTGACAAGAAAGTATGATCATTAGTAGACATGAGTATTCGGATTTGACCAAATACAAAAAAAAAATCACTAATGTTGCAGTATTCTTTGCATTAGTTTGAAAATGCAAAATAATTTCCCTTTTAATTTCCCCTAACTTGCACAACAAATATCAGTCCTAAACATTTTATTTGTGTGTGCACATGTCCAATTATTAGTATTTTATTACCTAAAAATTATTGCAGTCTGTTAGTTTTTTTTTTAATAGCTCTTCCAAAACTACTGTGAACTGTTTGGATGAAATGAAGTATTCTTATCTAAGTCTTGTTTACCTATGTCTTGCAAATACAACACTATATTAGTGTCTCACTCAGTATGGGGCAATTCTAGGCTGTACAGCAACAGAATATGTACAGAAAGCAATAATTAGCAGATACAACAGTCTTGTTGCATAGGGGTAGGTCAGAGTGTTTCCAAAATAAGCTTTTTTTTTGTTCAGATTTGTTTTCTAAATATATCAGATCAGAGTTATACAACTTATTGCGGCCATAGGCAGGATTTCTGTAGACTTGCATGCTGGATAGTGAGATATGTTAAAAATACGCTGTGTGTTTCCAGGTATGACCCAGCAAATAATCTCTAAGGTCCAATGCATCACTTCACAATATTAGAACATTTTATCGCTGAAACCTACTTTGTATTAGCAAAATAAGAAACCTTAAAGGGATACTAAACCCAATTTTTTTATTTCATGATTCAGATAGAGCATGAGATTTTAAGCACCTTTCTAATTTACTCCTATTATCATTTTTTCTTTGTTCTCATGCTATCTTGATTTGAAAAAGCAGTACTGTAAGCTTTAGAGCCAGACCATTTTTTATTCAGCACATGGGTAGCACTTGCTGATTTGTGGCTAAATGTAGCAAACCAATCAGCAGCTCTACCAAGGTGCTGAACTAAAAAATGGGCTGGCTCCTAACCTTTTATTACTGCTTTTTCAAAGCAAGATAACATGAGAACAAAGAAAAATTGATTATAGGAGTAAATTAGAAAGTTGCTTAAAATGGCATGCTCTATCTGAACCATGAAAGAAAAAATGAGGGGTTAGTATCCCTTTAAACAAAAATGAATTTGTTCTGTGGCCTATGGGCAATGAAAAACCCCTGAAAGGCAAGGGCTGCATTCATATGGACCTCGGGCTACAAGTAGGAAACCCATGCTGATTCACTAGCTAATGTAAATGGTTATTTTATTAAATACTGTTTGCTTGGTTATGTTTAGCTTGTTTTTATCTCAAAAAGACTTATCTGAAGGTGACACATTTTCAGTTTTTACATTAAAGAGAAAAACAAACCAAAATTGTTATTTAATGATTCAGATAGAACATACACATTTAAACAACTTTCCAATTTACTTCTAGTATAACATTTTATTTGTTTTCTTGTTATCTTGTTTTTCTTGTTAGCAGGAAGTTAAGTTCAGGAGTGTGCACGTGTCTCCAGTACTATATGGCAGCAGTTTTGCAACAATGTTATACATTAGCAAGAGCACTATGTGGCAGCACAATTTCCTGTCATGTAGTGTTCCAGACATGGGCACGCTAGCTATATAGATATCTCCTCAACAAATAATAACAAGAGAACAAAGCAAATTTGATAATAGAATTAAATTAGAAAGTTTTTTTATTGTATTCTCTATCTGAATCATAAAAGAAAAATTTTGGGTTTCATGTGATTTAATAATATTATATATATATATATATATATATATATATATATATATATATATATATATATATATAAACGTGCAATTTGCAATGTTTAAATTAATTTTAAATTAATGGAAATGATGTTAAAAAAATATTTACACTGGGTTGTTCACTGCTGTTAGGAAGAAACCTAGGGCTCCATTACATATACAGTGTCGCCCGCAAAAGCTTGCGCCGACAGTTTTTACGCAATTTTGGTATTACATATACGGCGTAGCATACAAGTTACGCACGTATACTTCACCCATCAGCCGTATTTTTTTCTCCCATAGATTAACATAGAACCGCTGCGCAATTTGGTATCCAATATACAGCGTAAGGACTTACGCTCACAGAATTCAGAAAATCTACTCCATTCTCATCTCGCCACACATTGCAGGTGCAGCAACCCTTGCAATGACTAAAAAAGCAATGTAACTCCCTGGAAGCCTTAACAAACACATACATTTAAGCAGCATCCCAAATAGTTAAAGTGAAAGTATACTATTGGCCAGATTACGAGTCTTGCGTTTTGAGCTGTGCTGTGCTTCCGTGTAGTTTTTTCTCACTTACCTACAGCGCTGGTATTACAGGTTTTTACAAACCCGGCGTTAAAAGGCAAGAAGTGAGCGTAGAGCAAAATTGTGCTCCATACCGCACTCCAATACCAGCGCTGCTTAAGTCAGCGGTGAGCTGGTTGTACGTGCTCGTGCACGATTTCCCCATAGACATCAATGGGGAGAGCCAGCTGAGAAAAAGTCTAACACCTGCAAAAAAGCAACGTAAAACTCAGTAACGCAGCCCAATTGATTCCTATAGGGAAACAAATTTTATGTTTACACCTAACACCCTAACATGAACCCCAAGTCTAAACACCCCTAATCTTACACTTATTAACCCCTAATCTGCTGCCCCGACATTGCCGACACCTGCATTATACTTATTAACCCCTAATCTGCCGCTCCGTACACCGCCGCCACCTACATTATATATTTGTATGCAAATACATTATACTTATTAACCCCTAACCTGCTGCCCCCAACATCGCCAACACCTACATCATATTTATTAACTCCTAATCTCCCGCCCCAATGTCGCCGCAACCTACCTACACTTATTAACCCCTAATCTGCCGCCCCAAACGTCGCCGCCACTATATTAAATGTATTAACCCCTAAATCTAAGTCTAACCCTAACACCCCCTAACTTAAATATAATTTAAATAAATCTAAATAAATATTACTATCATTAAATAAATTATTCCTATTTAAAACTAAATACTTACCTCTAAAATAAACCCTAAGCTAGCTACAATATAACTAATAGTTACATTGTAGCTATCTTAGGGTTTATTTTTTATTTTACAGGCAAGTTTGTAATTATTTTAACTAGTTAGAATAGTTATTAAATAGTTATTAACTATTTAATAACTACCTAGCTAAAATAAATACAAATTTACCTATAAAATAAAACCTAACCTAACTTACAATAACACCTAACACTACACTACAATTAAATACATTACCTACATTAAATACAATTAAATACATTAAATTAGCTAAATCACAAAAAAAACCCACTAAATTACAGAAAATAAAAAACAAATTACAAGATATTTAAATTAATTACACCTAATCTAATAGCCCTATCAAAATAATAAAAGTCCCCCCCCCAAAATAAAAAAAAAACCCTAGCCTAAACTAAACTATCAATAGCTCTTAAAAGGGCCTTTTGCGGGGCATTGCCCCAAAGAAATCAGCTCTTTTACCTGTAAAAAAAATACAAACAACCCCTCCAACAGTAAAACCCACCACCCACGCAACCAACCCCCCAAATAAAACCCTAACTAAAAAAACCTAAGCTTCCTATTGGGGGGGGGGTGAGTGGAGGGATGGTGGGTTAAATCCCCCTTTTTTCCCCTTTCTCCCTTCTTTTTTTCTCTTTCTATAATGTGTGAGTGTTATATTATTTTATTGTAATTAAAACATCCAACAGCGTTACCTTGGTTAAAGAGGATATAATATAATAATAAATTCAAGTGTTGAATCTTTCCATTTCGCTATATGCTTAAACAAAGGGTTGTATTTGGTGATTTTTCTGTTTTTCCTTTTTTAGTTAAATAAGGATTAGATTCAGTGGGCTGGCTCTCTTTTTGTTTATAAACTTGTTAATTTATTATGATTTGTTTAGAGTCTTTGGCACACTATGAGGTGATTTATCAATGCTTAATGTGTCTACCTTAAATTGTATTCACTGTTGAACCATAAATAAAATATAAAAAAAAATTAAAAAAAATAAACCCTAAGCTAGATACAATGTAATTATTACATTGGAATAATTTAGTTAATGATAGGAATATTTATTTAGATTTCTTTTAATTATATTTAAGTTAGGGGGTGTTAGGTTTAGGGTTAGACTTAGGTTTAGGGGTTAATAACTTTAATATAGTGGCGGCGACGTTGGGGGCGTCAGATTAGGGGTTAATAAATGTAGGTAGGTGGCGGCGATGTTAGGGCCGGCAGATTAGGGGTTAATAATATTTAACTAATGTTTGCGAGGCGGGAGTGCGGCGGTTTAGGGGTTTATATGTTTATTATAGTGGCGGCGACGTTGGGGGGCGGCAGATTAGGTGTTAATAAGTGTAGGTAGGTGGCGGCGACATTGGGGGCGGCAGACTAGGGGTTAATAAATATAATGTAGGGTTCGGCGATGTTGGGGGCAGCAGATTAGGGGTTCATAAGTACAATGTAGGTGGCGGCGGTGTCTGGAGCGGCAGATTAGGGGTTGATAATTATAATGTAGGTGTCGGCGATGTTGGGGGCGGCAGATTAGGGGTTAATAAGTGTAAGATTAGGGGTGTTTAAACTCGGAGTTCATGTTAGGGTGTTAGGTGTAGACATAAAATGTATTTCCCCATAGGAATCAATGGGGCTGCGTTAAGGAGTTTTACGCAGCTTTTTTGCAGGTGTTAGACTTTTTTCAGCCGGCTCTCTTTGTTGATTCCTATGGGGAAATCGTGCACGAGCACATTACACCAGCTCACCACTGACTTAAGCAGCGCTGGTATTGGAGTGAGATTTGGAGCAAAATTTTGCTCAACACTCACTTCTTGTCTTTTAACAACGAGTTTCTGAACACTCGTAATACCAGCGCTGTAGGTAAGTGAGCGTTGAGTAAAAACTGCTCGTTAACACCGCACAGCCTCTAACGCAAAACTCGTAATCTAGGTGTTAGATTGTTATAGTAGCAACTCATTTCAAACTGTCCCTCACTGACCTCAACAGGGAAGATAAGAAAACACAAGTAAACCTGTGTTTCAATAAGATGGCGCCCTTTACTTTATGGAGACTAAATCATTACACTTATTTCTTCAATATCTGAATATCTAATATAATTATAAAACCATATCTGCATGCTATTCTCTCAGGCTAATGTTTGCTATGAATATGCCATTATATCTAGCATATATTTAGGGTTTGATGTCCCTTTCAATGTAAAAACTAAGACTATCAAGTATGTATACAGTTTACCATTTGTTACAGTATATTTAGTTTTCTAATGTATCCTGTATTTGATTAGCATTGCCTTATCTATACCCCTTTCAAGGGTTTCAATTAGATTGTTTTAACAATAGTGTGCACAGACTCCCATTTTGTGATAAGACTGCCTGAGAAGATTATCACATTAAAGACTAACATGGAGAATTTAGTTAGGGGGCATTAACACCTTGTACAAACACGTTTTTATCAGTAATGCATAAAATGGTGCACAACTCACAATCATACTTTTAAATACCATTTTATGTTTTTGTTTCCTCTTCTAAAGAAAGATATTTTTTTGGTGCTGAATAAAACTCACTACCTGTTCTTGCCAGACTATCTATCAATAGATGCGGCTTGTATCAGCCAGTAAGAATTGCATATCTTGGTATGCAAGATGCATTTCTCTTTTGTTTATATAATTTTTATTAGATATCTCAAGAAGAATTTACATACATATTAGGACATTATTTCTTGCATACTTTATACAAACAAGAGGAAAACACCAGATATATGGTAAACTCATACATATATTATCTTGAGATATATCTATACAAACACAAGAAAAAGTAGACTAAGGGGTAGATTTAACAAAGCAATTTGCCTGTAATTGCGGGCAAAATAACGCATACGCACCAATTGCCATATTTATAAAAGCAAGCTGCGCCTATAATTGCGCAAATCTGAAAGAAACTTCTTCGCACTCTGCTTGCATACGCCTAGGCCCTAGGCGCTCCCGAGTGGACCAATATACATTAGTAATAGGCGTAATTTCACAGCCCAACCTACAAATACGCACAGTTTTTTATTTATCATTGCTTTGCGCCGATAGGGAACTGAAATTTCTCCTTAAATTGCGTGTTCTAGATTTCGCTATACAGACTGAGGCGAACACCATTATCATACATGTTTTACATCTTGTGATGCAGTACTTTCTTCTTTTAACTCATTTTTAAAAGGCTCGGCGCCAAGAAGAGACTGTTATTGCCAGAAATTTGCGCTTCCACAGGCGCATTCGGGTACCAAGAGTTTTATATATATATATATACAGTATATATCGATATAATGATATATTGATTTTTGCGATCTTAAATTACCAACATATGGCAAAAACAGCATGGAAACATTATATAATATAAATATGCGCAAAATAGATACCTAAAAAACGCTTTTTTAATAATCAAGACATGGCAGCGTAAATATTTATAGGGATGTACTGTGATAAATAGGGAGTAAATGCTTTTTCCGACAGGTGACATTCATCATTATTACCCCCAGCTCGCCTTTTACTAAATGCGCAAAATTACATCTATTTTTTTTATAAATTTAGGCGCACATGTGCGCTTCTCCGGAGGCGAGCTGCGGTGCAGTTACAGGTGAAGCACATACAGAGTTCGCCTAGCCTTTGATAAATTTACCCCTGAAGGGAACTCCCAACAAATATACCCTTAGGGGAGGGGAAGTCATGGCCCTAAAGAGGGGGGGGGAGAAAAAGAAATAAACATATACAAATATATACACATATATATATGTCTATGTGTATATATATATATATATATATATATATATATATATATATATATATATATATATATATATATATATATATATATATATATATATATATAGGAAACAAACGAGTGTCCGGACAAGATGCTCAAAACAGGTGCATTTATTGATTGAAGAAAATAGCGCATAAAAACACACATACACTCACAGCAACTCTGCAAATATCAACTAGTGAACTATAAACTTGCAGGCATAGATAATATATATAAAATTCTCTACATTGGGTCTAAATATAGCTCCAGTCATATGGAAAGACACCATTTGCTCTAGATTGTACAAAAAAAGTCCAACTTTTAAAAAGGAGGAATAATAAGAAGTTGGGTCTCTTTAGGAAAATCACAAATTACCTTAATCCTCCCCCCCCCAAAAAAAATCATAGATTTGTCATTATGTATTTTAATTAAACACTGATTCATAAAAATCTGACTCGGCATACTGTTATTAAATTCGGAGAAACTAGGACCCATTCTGTTCTTCCAATGTTTCAATATCACATTATGGCCAATTAATATAGCCGTATTTAGCAATCCTGCATTGTGGCGCCTAACATCCTCTTTAAACATAAAAAGAATATGCTTAGCTTCCAGACTCACCTCACTCTCCATATATCCGTTGAGCCACTGATTAATTTGAGACCAGAAGATCTTGACTTTTTGCCAGTTCCAAAAACAGTGGTATAAATCTGCAAACTCCATATTGCATTTAATGCATCTACTAGAAGAACCTGGGTCCACTTAGATAATCTAGCAGGGATTAAATATAATCTATTTATTAATTTAAAGTGCGATTCCCTCCAAGAATTAGAGACACATGTATTATAGATAATTTTAAAACTTTGTATTATCTGTTCTTCACTGAGTTCCGTAAAAAGTGTCTGCTACTTTCAAACTATTAAATTAAGTTGTGTCTGTTCCTGTCTGCTCTTCAAAGATTGCATATATTAGAGATTGCATAATTACCTGCTTAATATTGACTTATCCCTAATTCGATACCTTCTAAGTCCCAACTGTCACCATATTCTTGAAACAATTTGTTCACAAAATGTTGAACTCTGTTTTAAGTCTATCAAATGTTTTGACCTGGCATAAATTCAGGTAGACCTACAATAGGTACATACTTGGAGACCTGAAATTTAACTTTACATTCAGAGCTTAATCTTTGCCAGACTGTTATAACATTTCTGAAGACTAGCAGATTAGAGACTATGCTATGAAGTTTAGAAACAGGGCAATGCAACAAGGCCTGTAGAGAGAAGGGAGCAATAATAGCAGATTCCATTCTAAATAAAGTAACGTTCTCTTCTTCCGTCAGCCAATCAAATGCAAACTTTAATATACTAGACCAATTATAGTGCCTAATCTGTGGGAGACCAAGACCACCAAAATTCATATTATTGGACAACTTAATGGATGACATTCTTGGTTTCCTACTTTGCCATATAAACTTTGAACAGGCCATATTAAAATTGACAATATCTTTCTGTTGGAGGAATAAGAGTTTTTACCAGCATAATTCGGGCAGAAAGTGAAATCAATAGTGAGGTCCACCTTTGCAGTTTATTTTGGATTTTAGAGAGAGTATTTGGGAAATTAAACTCATACCATTTATTGGCTCCATAGAATCAATGTGGAACCGGGATGCTATCCTTGTAAATAATGCAAGGCTTGCAATCAGATTGAAAAAATAAGTTTTTTCTCTGACAGAACTGGCAAAATCTATAAAATTAGAAGCAAGATAACTTGTAGGACAGAGAGTTTAGTATATTTGGCTAAAAGTGCAGCTGTCCCCTTTACTAGGAAAAACGACAAGAGCCCTCCGTGACCGTGTACTTAAACATTTAAGAGACATAGAAAATGAAGTTCAAACTTCAAGTATAGCGTGACATTTCAAACTGCACCATAATTCATCTTCACGTGAATTTAAAATGATATGAATTGACCGTGTAAGTTTGGGGATCAGGGGAGGCAATGTGGATAGGACGTTACTTCAACGTGAGAGTAAATGGATCTACAATTTAGGGATGCTAGCCCCCAATGGCCTCAATAAGGAAACTAATTTAGGCCATTTCCTATAAGTGTACATAGTCTAATATCTTAGATTTAATCTGTATTAGTAGGTGAAAGCCATATAACCAATGAATCCAACAAATCTAAGTATGATGTATTTATATTGTATTTTTTTTTTTTTTTTTATTCTGTAACACTGTCAATGATATTAATGACACACATTTTTACCACGTGTTTCTTTAATTAAGTGGGAACCTATATTCACTGGCAACAGTTTCCGGAGGTGGCTGCACATCAATAAGCCTTAAAACGGAAATGATGGACTCCAAATAGATATGCCCGGAAGAAGCCAAACTTTTGGTGAAACGTACGTCGGCTTTACTTACTCTCTATTGAGTTAAGGAGGAAAACTTTTGAGGACATCAACACAGTCTACAGCTGATTACTGTTATTCAGCATACCTTGAGCCTTTTCATCAGCCAACCGCAAGTGTGTAAGGGTAGAAGGAGCAGGCATCGGGTTAAATACTCGATTTCTCTGTGGTTTGAATATACCGGGGCAACTTGGTTACCGACCGCATATGAGAAAAAGTGCACTCCTTCCAGGATCACACACACAAGTGGCTTACGCATTGGCACATAGCAAAATTTAAGCTGAAGATATTTACAGACTTTATCTGTGCCAACAGCGTGGAACGAAGATTTCTTCTATCAAGAAACTGCAGTTTATTTTACAAGACTGTGGCCACCTGCTGTGTGATGATGCAATATATATCTCTTAGTTCACAGAACTGAGCTACTACGCATGTGGACACTATTTGATGAGTATACTTGTATCCTATGGCATGTTTGTTTGATGTGTATGCCTTGTTTTTTGTCCCCTTGAGTTCTTCTTCTCTCTTTCATACTTAGTTTATAATTTTGTTTATTTTTCTGGTAATCACGGTTATGTGTATTACGCATATTTGTATAGCCTCACTACACGTATACAGTACTTTTGACTATATGTGTATTAAGTAAGGTTTATTTAGGCGCATGCGCAGACATTGACTAGGCCTCTTGACTATCTTGAATCAGCTGTTCAGAATGGACGTACAGGTTGCTCCTCTACGCTCCTGGGAGGATTTCTTCCCCGGCTTTGAGCGGTTTGCCCGGCCTGACTTTAAAGATGTATCTAAATGGAACAACAGGGTCGTAAGCAACCTGCTCTACTATCAAACGAACTACCTGCTTATGGGTGCGGCTATTATCTCCCTGGTGGGATTTTTAAGTCCACTTAACATGGTGCTCGGTGCCACTGTTGTGATTCTTATCTTCCTGGGCTTCATATGGACCTCACATAACAAGGATTTTGTGCGCAAATTTAAGAAGCAGTACCCCACCGTGTTCATTCTCTCCATTCTGTTATCCAGCTACTTTGTCATTTCAATGTTTGGCGGTGTGATGGTTTTTGTATTTGGAATCACTTTTCCGATGTTGTTAATGTTTATTCATGCTTCTCTGAGGCTTCGTAATGTAAAGAACAAACTGGAAAATAAGATTGAGGGAATTGGTCTGAAGAAAACGCCTATGGGAATTGTCCTTGATGCCCTGGAACAGCAGGAAGAAAACTTTGCTAAAATTGCCGGCCTAATCACCAAAGGGAAGGAGTAAAGATGGCCTCTTACAAGCCACAGCCCCACTCTGCTGCTGACCCACTGACGTGTTTCATTCACTTAACTGGCAACAGATGTCTGCCATGTTTTTTCCGATTATTTGGACAGCCAATTTGAAGAAATGCTTTTACATTGTTCTGTAAAATTATAATATTCCAAGTAGTTGTGGGTCTACTATTGTTGGAACTGCACGAACAGTGGCCACTGACAATGGGAATTTGGTAACACTGAATTATCCCTAATTCTGACTTATTTTATAGGTCAGCTACAACTCAACGTGACTCCCTAAATTCTGTAATTAAAGTTTTAGGAGTACTGTGCATGTAAACATAGTATTCTGAGTATTATTATTTTACCATATGAAGTGTTTATTGGTTACACAATGTTTACCCTGATTTAGTTTAGAGAACAGACGCAGATTGGGCACTTGGCTTGCTTTAGTTTAGATAACAGATGGAACACTTGACTTGCTTTAGTTTAGAGAACAGACGCAGACAGGACACTTGACTTGTTTAGAGAACAGATGCAAATGGGACACTTGGCTTGCTTTAGTTTAGAGAACAGATGCAGGCGGGACACTTGGCTTGCTTTAGTTTAGAGAACAGACGCAAATGGGACACTTGGCTTGCTTTAGTTTAGAGAACAGATGCAGGCGGGACACTTGGCTTGCTTTAGTTTAGAGAACAGATGCAGGCGGGACACCTGGCTTGCTTTAGTTTGGAGAACAGACGCAGATGGGACACCTGGCTTGCTTTAGTTTGGAGAACAGACGCAGATGGGACACCTGGCTTGCTTTAGTTTGGAGAACAGACGCAGATGGGACACCTGGCTTGCTTTAGTTTGGAGAACAGGCGCAGATGGGACACCTGGCTTGCTTTAGTTTGGAGAACAGACGCAGATGGGACACCTGGCTTGCTTTAGTTTGGAGAACAGACGCAGAAGGGACACCTGGCTTGCTTTAGTTTGGAGAACAGACGCAGATGGGACACCTGGCTTGCTTTAGTTTGGAGAACAGACGCAGATGGGACACCTGGCTTGCTTTAGTTTGGAGAACAGACGTAGACGGGACACTTGGCTTGCTTTAGTTTAGAGAACAGACGCACACGGGACACTTGGCTTGCTTTAGTTTAGAGAACAGACGCACACGGGACACTTGGCTTGCTTTAGTTTAGAGAACAGACGCACACGGGACACTTGGCTTGCTTTAGTTTAGAGAACAGACGCACACGGGACACTTGGCTTGCTTTAGTTTAGAGAACAGACGCACACGGGACACTTGGCTTGCTTTAGTTTAGAGAACAGATGCACACGGGACACTTGGCTTGCTTTAGTTTAGAGAACAGACGCACACGGGACACTTGGCTTGCTTTAGTTTAGAGAACAGACGCACACGGGACACTTGGCTTGCTTTAGTTTAGAGAACAGACGCACACGGGACACTTGGCTTGCTTTAGTTTAGAGAACAGACGCACACGGGACACTTGGCTTGCTTTAGTTTAGAGAACAGACGCACACGGGACACTTGGCTTGCTTTAGTTTAGAGAACAGACGCACACAGGACACTTGGCTTGCTTTAGTTTAGAGAACAGACGCACACGGGACACTTGGCTTGCTTTAGTTTAGAGAACAGACGCACACGACACTTGGCTTGCTTTAGTTTAGAGAACAGACGCACACGGGACACTTGGCTTGCTTTAGTTTAGAGAACAGACGCACACGGGAAACTTGGCTTGCTTTAGTTTAGAGAACAGACGCACACGGGACACTTGGCTTGCTTTAGTTTAGAGAACAGACGCACACGGGACACTTGGCTTGCTTTAGTTTAGAGAACAGGCGCACACGGGACACTTGGCTTGCTTTAGTTTAGAGAACAGGCGCACATGGGACACTTGGCTTGCTTTAGTTTAGAGAACAGGCGCACACGGGACACTTGGCTTGCTTTAGTTTAGAGAACAGGCGCACACGGGACACTTGGCTTGCTTTAGTTGCTCATTTACCCAATGTTTATGGATTTGTTACACCTAGTTCCTTCCTCTATTGATTTAATATTTTAATTATACGTCCTATGTCCACACTTAAAGGGACACTGAGCCCAAAAAAATTATTTTGTGATTTAGAGAGCGCGTGCAGTTTTGGGCAACTTTCTGATTTACTCCTGTTATCACATTTTCTTTATTCTCTTGGGATCTTTATTTGAAAGGCAAGAATGTACGTTTAAATGCCTACCTATGTTTGGTGAACAACCTGGGTTGTTCTTGCTGATTGGTGGATAAATTCATCCACCATTGAACAAGTGCTGTCCAGGGTCTGAACCAAAAATTGCTTGGCACCTTAGCTTAGATGCCTTCTTTTTCAAATATAGATATCAATTTTTCTTCGTTCTCTTGCTAGTGGAAGTGGGTTAGAGGGTTGCCTTGAATTGCTGCTCTGTCTGAATTGCGAAGGAAAAGAATTGGGTTCAGTGTCCCTTTAACCAGCAACTTCATTTTGAAGCTGGTTTAGACTTTTTGCACTCAAGTTTGTAGTCAAACCATTAGGGCACTTACATGTGCTGTATATTTGCACAAACGTTAAACCTCACTCCACATCTCCGCTTCTGCTATGCTTCTGGCTTGTAGTTCCATAGGAAAGTTATCTCAGTTTATTCTTTTGCCTTCTAATGTAACGATAATCAATATAGACCAGTGTGTCCAACCATTAGGTGCCACACTAGAGTGTTCTTTCCAGTTGAGGGAACCAATTGGGAAATAGTACAAACACACCAATACATATAAGGTGTTCTTATATATAGAAAGATCCTTCCAATAGACAGCATATGAGCTGTGTTTTTTATTTCAGTAACTGCTGCTTACTCCAGGCAGAAACATTAAAGAAAAGCATCCGTTAACAGAGCTTAGGTCAATAAGACGTATTCCTAGTACAGTAGTGGTTTTGGAAGTGGAGGTGATAAAAGTATAGGTTAGACACGGCTGTGCTAGATTTGTCTACTGCTAAAGTATTTTATTCTATTTTCTTTCTCTCTTGCAATATAAAAGTTAGAGACATGAAACCCAAAATGTTTTTATTTGTAACCTGAGAAACTCTGAACTTAAATCTATTTGAATTTAAATAATACAGCACTTCCTACAAATATTCATTGGTTAATAGCTACATATGTTTGCTCCTACCTATATGACCATTAGGACGCACAACTGATACTTCCGTATGCTTTGAATTTAAAACCGCTTGTACAAAACAAACCAATATGTTTACTTGCTGCTCTTCCATATAGATAATATAGTTTCCTAGTATAATGTCCATTTAATTTTAGAAATAAATTACTAACTTAGATAAGGCACATGACGCCTTCATTTGTTGCATGCTTATGAATTTGCTTTCATTTGAAGTTTCAGTATAATGGACACAAAACAAATCATTTTAGCACTAGCAAACCTGCTACTCACAAAGAAGCTAAACTCATAACGAAAGGGACACTCAAGGCAAAATGAAACTTTCATGATTCAGATAGAGCAGCAATTTTAAACAACTTTATAATTTTGCTTCTATTAACAAAATGTGCTCAGTCTTTTTATATTTATACCTTGAGTCACCAGCTCCTACTGAGCATGTGCGAGAATTCACAGAATATATGTAAATGCATTTGTGATTGGCTGATGGATGTCACATGATACAGGGGGAGAGGAAATAGACATAACTGAAATTTGTCAGAAAAAAATCTACTCATTTGAAGTTCAGACTATGCTATTGCATTGTCTTGTTATTGTACATTTGTTTATTATGCAAATCTACTGTATTTACTGCTTGAGATTCTCAGAGAACCTCTAGTTCAGAGCGGAACCTCAAGACCCAGCTGTCTGACTACTGCTGCTAAATGGGTCAGCAGCAGTTTTGCTCAGGACCATCAGGGGTTAAACACATAGTTGCAGGGTTGCTAGTGCTAAAATTACACACATGAAGTAATTCAATCAAATGATTTCTTCCTCTAATGAACCCTTTAAGATTGTTAATATCAGTAAAATATATTATTTTAGTATTAAGTTTATTTTTTATGATGTATCAAAGCTTTACTATTCCTTTAGTTTATCTAGGGGAAAAAATCTAAAGTGTAAATGTAAAGATATGATGTTTGCACTTGCTGTTCTATTTATTTGTTATATTTTTATTGGATGTATTAAAATGCTTCGCTTCCCTCTACATCTCCACAGAAATTTTATTCAACCCCCCCCCCATTCCACCAAAATCTCATACATTACCATATTGTTTATAGTATCAGATCATTATCGTATCACATATAATACCAAAATATTGCCTAGTCATTATTTTTAGTCTAAAATGAAAATATATATATATATCAGTGCCCCTAATATACAAAAGTAGAGAAATCCTGGATTTTTCCTGTGTATAATGTTAGCATTTTACAAAATAAACAATTTAAATCATGAAAAAAAAAAGAAAAAAGAAAAAAAAAAAAAAAGGTTTATTTAGATAAAGAGTGCTGTCATGGGGTTTCTTTTGTTTCTTATATATTTTTTATATATTTGCTTGTATATACCTCAGCACCAATAGTATTATTTATCCTATTTATCCTAAGTCTTTACCTGTTATAGTCCGGAGCAGGGCCGTTTTGTTGTTAACCACTGATTAAATATACCTTTATACAGGCCTGGTATAAATTCAGGTAGACCTACAATAGGTAAATACTTGGAGACCTGAAATTTAACTTTACATTCAGAGCTTAATCTTTGCCAGGCTGTTATAACATTTCTGAAGACTAGCAGATTGACTAGCAGATTAGAGACTATGCTAGGAAGTTTAGAAACAGGGCAATGCAACAAGGCCTGTAGAGAGAAGGGAGCAATAATAGCAGATTCCATTCTAAGTAAAGTAACGTTCTCTTCTTCCGTCAGCCAATCAAATGCAAACTTTAATATACTAGACCAATTATAGTGCCTAATCTGTGGGAGACCAAGACCACCAAAATTAATTTTATTGGACAATTTAATGGATGACATTCTTGGTTTCCTACTTTGCCATATAAACTTTGAACAGGCCATATTAAAATTGACAATATCTTTCTGTTGGAGGAATAAGAGTTTTTACCAGCATAATTCGGGCAGAAAGTGAAATCAGTAGTGAGGTCCACCTTTGCAGTTTATTTTGGATTTTAGAGAGAGTATTTGGGAAATTAAACTCATACCATTTATTTGGATTAAAATAAAAAAATATGTAAAGCTCACTTCACCTCAATTTATTGCCATAAGACTTATAGCGCAACCTAGAATTATTTTTTTATATATGAATAGAAAGAGAGCGTAGTTCACATAAGATCAGTGAGATCTAAAAGTCTAGGCAAAACAGCACCTATAAGTCAAAATAATAAGTTAAGACAAGACAAGGTACAAACGATCTATGCAAAAATAATCAGATACATTTAATAAAGGTACATTTGTATGAACATAGAAACATTAAAGACATATAAGTCAGGGGGTCCCCATTAGTAAATTGGTATAAGGATATGGCCAACAAAGTAACCAAAGTGGTGCACCACCTATGCTTATTATAGCGATTTAAGGTCAGAGAAAATATCCAAAAGATGCTTGAAAGGGCTAAGCGAAGCAGACAAGCATTTATGCATAAGTGTTAGCAGGCTCAGCAAAGCACTCAATGCTAGAAAAGTTCTCCAGTTTAAGCTGAATAGTGAGAGTGTAATGCAGAGAGTAAAAAAGTATCAGCATAAAGCAGGGCAAATCCACAAGCAGTTGCTAAACCTTCAGACAACCTGACATATCCTTACAAAGTCACACACCTAGATTTAGAGTTCTGCGTTAGCCGTCAAAAGCAGCGTTAAGGGGTCCTAATGCTGCTTTTGGACGCCCGCTGGTATTTAGAGTCAGGCAGGAAAGGGTCTAACGCTCACTTTCAAGCCGCAACTTTTCCATACCGCAGATCCCCTTACGCCAATTGCGTATCCTATCTTTTCAATGGGATCTTCCTAACGCTGGTATTTAGAGTCTTGGCTGAAGTGAGCGGTAGACCCTCTACCGACAAGACTCCTAACGCCAAAAAAGTCAGTAGTTAAGAGCTTTCTGGGCTAACACCGGTTTATAGAGCTCTTAACTACTGTGCTATAAAGTACACTAACACCCATAAACTACCTATGTACCCCTAAACCGAGGCCCCCCCACATCGCCGCCACTATAATAAATACTTTTAACCCCTAATCTGCCGACCGCACATCGCCGCCACCTACATTATCCCTATGTACCCCTAATCTGCTGCCCCCAACATCGCCGACACCTACATAATATTTATTAACCCCTAATCTGCCCCCCCCCAACGTCGCCACCACCTAACTACAAATATTAAACCCTAATCTGCCGGCCGGACCTCGCCGCCACTATAATAAATGTATTAACCCCTAAACCGCCATACTCCCACCTCGCAAACCCTATAATAAATATTATTAACCCCTAATCTGCCCCCCCCCAAAGTCGCCGCCACCTAACTTCAAGTATTAACCCCTAATCTGCCGACCAGACCTCGCCGCTACTCTAATAAATGTATTAACCCCTAAAGCTACACCCCCCTAAATTAAATATAATTTTAATCTAACGAAATAAATTAAATCTTATTAACTAAAGTATTCCTATTTAAAACTAAATACGTACCTGTAAAATAAACCCTAATATAGCTACAATATAACGAATAATTATATTGTAGCTCTTTTAGGATTTATATTTATTTTACAGGCAACTTTGTATTTATTTTAACTAGGTACAATAGCTATTACATAGTTATTTACTATTTAATAGCTACCTAGTTAGAATAATTACAAAATTACCTGTAAAATAAATCCTAACCTAAGTTACAATTAAACCTAACACTACACTATCAATAAATTAATTAAATAAATTACCTACAATTACATACAATTAAATAAACTAAACTAAATTACAAAAAATAAAAAAAGATTACATGAATATTAGGCTAATTACACCTACTCTAAGCCCCCTAATAAAATAAAAATGTCCCCCAAAATAATAAAGGTCCCTACCCTATTCTAAATTAAAAAGTAACCAGCTCTTTTACCAGCCCTTAAAAGGGCTTTTTGCGGGGCATGCCCCAAAATAATCAGCTCTTTTGCCTGTAAAAAAAAATACAACCCCCCAACATTAAAACCCACCACCCACATACCCCTACTCTAACCCAAACCCCCCTTAAATAAACCTAACACTACCCCCCTTAAGATCTCCCTACCTTGAGTCGTCTTCACCCAGCCGGGCCAAAGTCTTCATCCGATGGGGCAGAAGAGGACATCTAGACCGGCAGAAGTCTTCATCCTGATTGGAACAGCCAATAGAATGCAAGCTCAATCTGATTGGATGATTGGATCAGCCAATCGGATTGAACTTGAATCTGATTGGCTGATTCAATCAGCCAATCAGATTTTTCCTACCTTAATTCTGATTGGCTGATAGAATCCTATCAGCCAATCGGAATTCGAGGGATGCCATCTTGGATGATGTTGCTTAAAGGAACCTTCATTCGTCGGGTAGTCGTCAGGGAAGAAGGATGTTCCACGCCGGAGGTCTGGAAGATGGAGCCGCTCCTCGTCGGATGGATGAAGATAGAAGATGCCGCTTGGAGGAAGATGTCTGCCGGTCCGGATGTCCTCTTCTGCCCAGATACGATGAAGACTTCTGCCGGTCTGGATGTCCTCTTCTGCCCCATCGGATGAAGACTTCGGCCCGGCTGGGTGAAGATGACTCAAGGTAGGGAGATCTTCAGGGGGGTAGTGTTAGGTTTATTTAAGGGGGGTTTGGGTTAGAGTAGGGGAATGTGGGTGGTGGGTTTTAATGTTGGGGGGGTTGTATTTTTTTTTTACAGGCAAAAGAGCTGATTACTTTGGGGCATACCCCGCAAAAAGCCCTTTTAAGGGCTGGTAAAAGAGCTGGTTACTTTTTAATTTAGAATAGGATAGGGACCTTTATCCTTTTGGAGGGCTTTTTTATTTTATTAGGGGGCTTAGAGTAGATGTAATTAGCCTAATATTCTTGTAATCTTTTTTTATTTTTTGCAATTTAGTGTTTGTTTTTGTAATTTAGTTTAGTTTATTTAATTGTATGTAATTGTAGGTAATTTATTTAATTAATTTATTGATAGTGTAGTGTTAGGTTTAATTGTAACTTAGGTTAGGATTTATTTTACAGATAATTTTGTAATTATTTTAACTAGGTAGCTATTAAATAGTAAATAACTATTTAATAGCTATTATACCTAGTTAAAATAAATACAAAGTTGCCTGTAAAATAAATATAAATCCTAAGATAGCTACAATATAATTATTTGTTATATTGTAGCTATATTAGGGTTTATTTTACAGGTCAGTATTTAGTTTTAAATAGGAATACTTTAGTTAATAAGATTTAATTTATTTTGTTGGATTAAAATTATATTTAATTTAGGGGGGTGTTAGGGTTAGGGTTAGACTTAGCTTTAGGGGTTAATAAATTTATTAGAGTAGTGGCGAGGTCCGGTCGGCAGATTAGGGGTTAATACTTGAAGTTAGGTGGTGACGATGCTGGGGGGGGGGCAGATTAGGGGTTAATACTATTTATTATAGGGTTTGCGAGGCGGGAGTGGGGTTAATAACTTTATTAGAGTAGCGGCGAGGTCCGGTCGGCAGATTAGGGGTTAATAAGTGTAGGTAAGATAGCGGCGACGTTGGGGGGGGCAGATTAGGGGTTAATAAATATAATATAGGGTCGGCGATGTTGGGGGCAGCAGATTAGGGGTTCATAGGGTTAATGTAGGTTGCGGCGGTGTCCGGAGCGGCAGATTAGGGGTTAATAGTATAATGCAGGTG
This sequence comes from Bombina bombina, assembly GCF_027579735.1. NCBI lineage: Eukaryota > Metazoa > Chordata > Amphibia > Anura > Bombinatoridae > Bombina > Bombina bombina. Next base: position 967,460,057 of record NC_069501.1, on the reverse strand, counting down.
TCAGCGATAGCGGGGGCGGCAGATTAGGGGTTAATAAGTGTAAGGTTAGGGGTGTTTAGACTCGGGTTCATGTTAGGGTGTTAGGTGCAGACTTAGAAAGCGTTTCCCCATAGGAAACAATGGGGCTGCGTTGGGAGCTTAACGCTGCTTTTTTGCAGGTGTTAGTTTTTTTTTCATCCCAAACTGCCCCGTTGTTTCCTATGGATGGGGGAATCGTGCACGAGCACATTTGGCCAGCTTACTGCTACCGTAAGCAACGCTGGTATTGAGGACTGAAGTGGCGGTAAATTAGGCTCAGCGCACTCTTTTTGGAGCCTAACGCAGCCCCTCAGACAACCATAAATACCAGCGTTGTCTTAAGGGTGCGTTGGGAAAAAAAACTGCGTTAGCTACGCGGGTCTTTACCGACAAAACTCTAAATCTAGCGGATAGTCTTTTACCCTCAATATGTGGCAAAGATAGAAGATGTATAGTCCATTCATTCAAAGAACCAGAGGTGCTGCACTTTCATATAGTATTGAACCAGTAGGTTTGTCACTACATTTACCTGTTCGGGGGATCCCCTCCTCACTCAGATTACCCTCGGTGGCTTGTGGAACACTCCCTGCTGTTGACGGACTGCATGTGGATTAGAATTCATCTTACCGGTTTACCCGATATAACGCTGGATTCGTTCTGCTTCAATACTATCTGAAAGTGCAGCACCTCTGGTATCTTTATTAAATGTATCTGATTATTTTTGCATAGATCGTTTGTACCTTGTCTTGTTACCTTATTATTTTGACTTATAGGTGCTGTTTTGCCTAGACTTTTAAATCTCACTGATCTTGTGCGATCTACTCTCTCTTTCTATGCATATATATAAAAAAATATTTGGATTACCAGCTAATGTAACCCCCAGATATTTAATATGTTTTACTGTCTTAAAGGGACCCTGTCTCTCACTAACCTTATTCTGATACATCCAAATAATTTTGGGCAATATGCATTTCTTATTAGTTTCAATGCAAATAAAACATTTTATTTTTTCATGATATGCCTTATAGTTGTTTTTTAATTGTATTTTATTGTATACAATGTCAATTTAAAGGGACACTCTAGTCAAAATTAAACTTTCATGATTCAGATAGGGCATGCAACTTTAAACAACTTTCCGATTTACTGTTATAATTACATTTGCTTTGTTCTCTTGGTATTCTTAGTTAAAAGCTAAACATCGGTAGGCTCATATGCTAATTTCTATGCCCTTGTAGGCCACCTCATATCTGAATGCACTTGATAGTTTTTCACAGCTAGGGGGATTAGTTCATGTGTGTCATATAGATAATATTGAGCTCACGCCCGTGGATTTACTTATGAGAGGTCACTGATTGGCTAAAATGCAAGTCTGTCAAAAGAACTGAAATAAGGGGCAATCTGCAGAGGCAAAGATACAAGGTAATCACAGAGGTAAAATGTATATTAATATAACCGTGTTCGTTATGCAAAACTGGGGAATGGGTAATAGAGGGATTATTTTTTTAAACAATAAAAATTCTGGAGTAAACTGTCCCTTTAAGTTTGAAACAAATTGTTATTTGCTAAACTAACATGAGATATTGTGATGTTAGCACAAACATTTTATTAGAATATTTATTATTTAGATTCTGTATATTTATATTTGTGTTGCTGATATTAACCCCTTAGTGACCAGAGCACTTTTCCATTTTCTGATTGTTTGGGACCAAGGTAATTTTTCATTTCTGCGGTGTTTGTGTTTAGCTGTAATTTTCCTCTTACTCATTTACTGTACCCACACATATTATATACCGTTTTTCTCGCCATTAAATGGTCTTTCTAAAGATACCATTATTTTCATCATATCTTATAATTTACTATAACATTTTTTATAAAATATGAAGAAGAAAATGGAAAAAAACACACTTTTTCTAAGTTTGACCCCAAAATCTGTTAGTGAGAAAGATGAGGCGTCTTGATAAAGCCTAAGGGCAAAACGCGTTGACCTTGACACTGTTGTCACTCTGCACTTTATGCTTTTATTTTGATTGCTGTTATAATTGCCAAGAAAGGAAAGACAACTACTACAAGACTTCCTTTGTTGATTACCTCCTGCAACATTGCAGCTGGACGTTGTTACAACCTGCATTTGTTTCTAATCAGCTCTACTAAGTTGCACAGAGAGATTGCCAAGTTTTACTTTGATCTCCAACGATACAGATCATTCTGTTAGTCACTACTAGTGACCGCAAAGATTTCCTCTAAGTCACCACTGTTAGTGACCGCAAAGACCACTTTTAAGTCACAATCTGTGACCGCAAAGATACAACCGCAAGTTAATACATGCAAGTCACAATCTGTGACTGCAAAGACCTTGCTGTATAACATCACTGATGTCCGCTAAAGATTCTACTCCTAGTCACCACTTGTGACCGCAAAGACCCCACCACTAGTCACCTCTGTGACCGCAAATACCTCATTACAGTCACTACAAGTGACCGCCAAGTCCACTAGGCTAACACAGAAAGTGAGATACACATAGCCTAATGGTTAAGATCTCCCTCTCTTAGCCTAAAGGTCACGAGTTCAATTCCCACCACTACAAGTGACCGCCAAGTCCACACTGCGAGGATTGCATTATAGTCACTGCACGTGACCGCAAAGTTTAACATCCAAGTCACTGAATGTGACCGCAAAGACCACACTAAAAGAGAAATCAGGTGTGCCAAGAGACCAGCGTAAGTTGCAATCTCCCCTAAGACTCCCTAATTACACACGGAATAGGGGGATACACATACAGATTAAAGTTTAAAAAAATTGCAACATAATAAGCACTTGACAGAATATCAAGGATCACTGGTTACATTACAACTATATTGAAACAGCTACGATCACAAGTGTGACGTAGGAAAAGTCACATGACATATTTTTAAATACCAGTCTCTCACTAACGGACCGGTAACACACACCCGCCACAATAGCGGGGAGGTCATCTTGTTTGGATCTTTAAGATTTTTTAATCCAATTTCTGGACATTATCATTTGTTACACTATATAACAGGTACCTGATTATCAAATAGCGGAAATATATACTACAGTTATTCAATTGTTTTCTCTGATGAAATCGATGTTATAAGGGAGACGTCCCTTTTTATTTTATGTATGCTTTTAACAAGTTATTAAATTTCTGTCTAATTATACAAATGTTTTATTAGTTTTTATATATAGATAAGAAGCTCACATTAGACAACAAGTTTATATATATCAGTTGTATATACCTGTTTACATCCTTTTATTAACTGAATGTTGATAAATACTTAGGATTACCTACAATAAATATATAATAACAACATTGCAGTACATACACTAAACATTTATCCAATCACAAAATACAATATATTCAAATTATAGAATTTAACTAAATACTCTACCCGTGCTAATCTAGCGCTGGACTACATTCACTACAACCCAAAATCTGTTACACATTTACAACCACCAAAAAAACACCCATGCTAAAAAGTTTCTTAATTTTGTCCTGAGTTTAGAAATAGCCAATGTTTACATGTTGGTTTTTTTGCAAGTTGTAGGGCAATAAATACAAGTAGCACTTTGCTTTTTCCAAACCGCTGTTTTTTCAAAATTAGCGATAGTTACTTTGGAACACTGATATCTTTCAGGAATCCCTAAATATACCTTGACATGTATATATTTTTTTAGAAGACATAGTATTGATCTAGGGCTAGGCCCATTTTGTTATATTTCATGCCACCATTTCACCACCAAATGCGATCAAATAAAAAAAAAGTTAAATTTTTCACAATTTTAGGTTTCTCACTGAAATTATTTACAAACAGCTTGTGCAATTATGGTTGTAAATGCTTCTCTGGGATCCCCTTTGTTCAGAAATAGCAGACATATATGGCTTTGGCGTTGCTTTTTGGTAATTAGAAGGCTGCTAAATGCCGCTGCGCACCACACGTGTATTGTGTCTAGCAGTGAAGGGGTTAATTAGGTAGCTTGTAGGGAGCTTGCAGGGTTCATTTTAGCTTTAGTGTAGAGATCAGCCTCCCATCTGACACATCACCCCCCCCTGATCCCTCCAAAACAGCTCTCTTCCCTCCCCCACCCCACAATTGTCCCCGCCATCTTAAGTACTGGCAGAAAGTCTGCCAGTACTAAAATAAAAGATTTTATTTTATTTTATTTTTTTATTATTCTGCTGTGTAGGATCCCCCTTAGCCTCCAACCTCCCTGACCACCCCCCAAACAGCTCTCTAACCCTCCCCCTCTACCATATTGGGAGCCATCTTGGGTACTGGCAGCTGTCTGCCAGTACCCAGTTTACAAAAAAATTGATTTTTTTTAATTTATTTTTTATTTTTCAGTAGTGTAGCTCCCACACCCTCTCCCAGATCCCTTAGATCATTTCTATAGGAATTCTCTCCCACTTTTCTACCAACATTTTTCCATAGTGTAGCGGTTCCCACCCGCTCCCGTCCCATGCACGAACCCTAGCCTGCCACCCCCGTGCAAGCGCATGCCCCCGAGCGCGCCCCCGGCGACCCCACCCATGATCCCGCACCCTCTTCAAACTAGAAGCCTTCGATGGCCGCCCACCCGCCTCCCACATTGGCTCCCACCCACCAACGATTGCGGCCATCGATGTCCGATGCAGAGAGGGCTACAGAGTGGCTGTCTCTGCATCGGATGGGTAAGAAAGGTTATTGCAGCATGCCTCGATATCGCTTCCACCGTTTCTAAGACCAACGACGTACGGGGTATGTCCTTGGTCATTAACTGTATTTTTTTAGAGGACGTACCCTATACATCGTCGTTCATTAAGAGGTTAAAGGAACATGAAACACAATTTTTTTTGTTAGTGAAGACAGAGTATACCATGTTGAAAAAGTTTCCAGCTTACTTCTATTATCAAATTTGCTTTGTTCTCATGCATTTGTCAAAGAGATACCTTACCTAGGTAGTTAACGTTCACATGTCTGGAGCACTATACATGGCAGGAAAAAGTGCTGACATCTAGTACTCTTGTAAATGTATAACATTCTTGTAATATTGCTGCCATTAAGAGGGCAATTTATCAAACTGAGGCGGACAGGTGCACATATATGCACCACTGTCTGCCGCAGCGCGCCTCTGGCGGGTTGAATTCCTCTGGAGGAATTCAGCATTGCACATTAGAGCTATTTTGAGCTTGTGTACAATCTCCCTGGTCGGACAAGATCGGGAAGATTGAATTTTGCCACCTTAGAGGTGGTGAAGAGGTTAGAAAAGCAGCAGTCTAATGACCGCTGCTTGTTAAATACGGTGTGCAGGTTCTCTTGTGAGAGCCTGCAGCCATAGTGGGTCGAAAGGCTTGCAAAGCCTTTGATAAATCAACCCCTATGTTGCTACAGACACGTAAACACTCCTGCCCGAATGAAGCAAATCTGATAAAAGAAGTAATTTGGAGCTTTGATGCTACATAGGATCTAGGGATCCGGCCATTGGTTCTATAAATAGTGCATACTAGCTAGAATATTTAGAGTATTGTTTTGTTTATGGATTCAATAAAAAATACAAGTAACAAGAGCTACACATATGAAACCCAGTCATGCTACACATATCTAACCCATGTGTTCTTCTTTCTTGCTGGAAGATGGGGCGGAAATAGACAAATAGTGAAATGGACAAAGAATAATGAGCATGGTAAAATGTGAGCAAGTAACCCCTACAACCTTACACATAGTTTCACCTCTGTGACACCATCAGCCTTTCACCTCTGAGGTTTGTTAGATAGGACTCGGAGTAAACAATAAGAAGAAACATTTTTTTTTGGGGGGGGGGGCACAGACAATGGTTCACAAGTGATTAAATATTACACTGAAATGTGTAATGCTCTGGCTACTGAAGTACTTCACTCTCTAGCAACATGTACTTACTGTCTATTAGGATGTATATTGTAGGTACATTCTTTGAAACAGGAAACAGAGTATAGGTTATAGCTAAGTAGTCTAGTCACAATTATTTTCGGACCAATCTTTGAAGGGAAACCTTGAGATTGTAATATAAAGGGACAGTTAACACCAGCATTTTTGTTGTTTAAAAAGATAGATAATCCCATTATTACCCATTCCCCAGTGCATAACCAACACTGTTATAATAATACACGTTTTACCTCTATGATTATCTTGTATCTAAGCCTCTGCAAACTGCCCTCTTATTTCAGTTCATTGCTAACTCCGAGGTAACTTCACGTGCGTAAACTCAATGTTATGATTATCTATATGACACACAAACTAACGCCCTCTAGTGGTCAAAATGCATTCAGATTAGAGGTGGCCTTCAAGGTCTAAGAAATTAGCATATGAGCCTACCTAGGTTTAGCTTTCAACTAAGAATACCCAGAGAACAAAGCAAAGTTGGTGATAAATGTAAATTGGAAAGTTGTTTAAAATTGCATACCCTAATTGAATCATGAAAGTTTATTTTGGAGTTGACTGTCACTTTAAATAAAAAAAAATTTGTAGTAAAAACATTTTGCAATATACTTTCATTATTTATTTTTCCTCTTTTCGTGTAATTTAACTCATAAAATGTATAGAATTTGACAGCAGATAAAAATTATAGACCCAACAAATCTGCCCACGACGATACATTTTTCCTAAAGTGTTCAGTTTATTTAAAATATTTTAACATTTGGTCAGTATGTTAATTTATTGCAATAGTACAATATAATCTTGTAATTACAACCATGCTCCTTTAAAAAAAAAAAAAAATTATATTTATTAACGAACTAAAACTTGAGTCAGAGGCACAATGTAAAAGACATTAGAGTTGTTTTAGTAAAACATAGCATGTTACTAAGACAAACTCAACTTGTATTTTTGTATTGAGAATGTTGTGCTCACCAAATACTCATTAATATATCCTGCATATTCTGCAATATTATGAGGTTATGTGAACGTAATCATAGGTACTTTGTATACAAAACACTGGTGATCTCATTGATGTTCTCAACATACTTACCAGGATAACATAGATTTGTTTTTCTATTTCATTGACAAATGTTCACAGGAAACACATATCTCAGTATATTGTAGTGCCCGAGAGCATGAATGATGAACACAAACCTCTAATTCATACTGCCGCAAAGGCACTTCAGTTATACAAACAGCAATTATGTTGGAGACTGAGTTTGTTGTTGTACAATTTGTCTGTTTAGGTTTTGAAAACATACAACCCACAGGAAATAATTTAACACTATCCTTTTCACGGATACATTTCTAAAACTGCTTTTCACAATTCAGCACTAAGTGTTACTGAATGTAAGTACTTCAAATCATCAACTTTCAAGTCCTGATAGAATGCTTAATAGACTGAAAATCCTAAACAAAGTGTATCAGTGTATTCGATGCTGTATGTTGTTGGACTATGTGGTGTTTTGTGTGTTTGTGAGCTATACAGGAAAATCGCTTAGATATTAAAGGACCATTAAACTTGACATTTCAACAACGTATAAAATGTTTCATTATTGCAATATACATTCATTATTTATTTTGCTGCCTTTTGCTGTAAAATACATCTAAATATTGTGCTTGTTTCACTTTCTCCCAGGGAGGTTTGGGTTAATACTTTTAGGCAATTTATATAAGCTTTGTTTACTTCACCCGCCCATCTAAGCTTCTCAACAGTCACGTTTTTAAAAAGTGGATTATCAGTTTTGCATCAATAATTACGATAGGAGAATCATTCTTTGCAATAGTAACTAAAGTGAATCAGTGATGAACCACCTTAAAGGGACATTATACACTAATTTTTTCTTTGCATAAATGTTTTGTAGATGATCTATTTATATAGCCTATAAAGTTTTTTTTTTTAAATAAATGTATAGTTTTGCTTATTTTTAAATAACATTGCTCTGATTTTCAGACTCCTAACCAAGCCCTAAAGTTTTATGTGAATACTGTCAGCTACCTTCTCCAGCTTGCTCCTGTCTGTGTAAAGGGTCTTTTCATATGCAAAAGAAGGGGGAGGGGGGAGGGTCTTATTTGCCACTTGCAGTGGGCTTTCCAGCTACCTTTTCAACAGAGCCAAACTGACAGCTTCTAAGTAAGTTTTTTAACAGTTTTATACTGGATTTTTATATCAGTATCTGTGCATCTTATTCTTTATAGTAGTGTCTATTACATGCAGTTATATGAAAATGAGTGTATACTGTCCCTTTAAGGGAAGAGATAAGGACAGGCTTCCCCAGTCTCTCTCAACTGCACGTGTGCAAACAGAGTTCATGCTATATCTGGATATTAGTTTGTTAGGGCTAGATTTATCAAGCCCCTGCGGCAGCAAGTTCTCACAAGAACTTGCTTGCCGCAATTTATCAAGCAGCGGTCACCAGACCGCTGCTTCCCTAACATCTTCGCCACATCTATTCTGGCGAAATTCAATCTCCTCGGTCGAGTTCGACCGAGGAGATTGACAACTCCTGCCCGGGCGTGATTGGCTGTGCGCGGGCAGTGGGCGGGATTGCACGCGAGCGCAAAATTGCGCTTGTGTGCAATGTTAATTACCTGCGGGTAATTGCGCCCCGCCACAGGCGAGCTGAGGCGTACAGGGGCGTGTATATGCGCCCCTGTACGCCTCAGGGTTGATAAATCTAGCCCTTATTGTTTAGCAATGATTCTTTTGTTCTGGGGGACAGGGAAATCAGTGAAATAAAACAAAACAAAACATAAAACAATATATTCATGTGGCAAAATAAAGCTGCAGTTTTTATTGGAAAATTATTCTCAGATATGAAGGTTCAAAATCATGTAGTTTAAAACTTTGTGTTAAGTGGTCCTTAAAGCTCTTACCCTATTGAATTTAGTTTTTAGAAAAACTGGATTAAAAATTGCAGAATTTGATCAATAGAGTTTAATTTATGTATTCCATGATGATGAAAAGCTCTGTATTATGGTAATAATTTACTTCTTCCTATATTATGTCTTAAAGGGACAGTCAACCATAGAATTGTTATTGTTTTAAAAGATAGATAATCCCTTTATTACCCATTCCCCAGTTTTGCACAACCAACACAGTTATATTAATATACTTTTTACCTTTGTGATTACCTTGTATCTAAGAACCTTCTTCCAGCCCCCTGATCACATGACTGTGACTGTTTATTATCTATTGTCTTAAAATTAGCATTGTTTTGTGCTAGATCTTAAATAACCCCCTGTGCCTGAACACAGTGTTATCTATATGGCCCACGTGTACTTTCTGTCTCTTTGTATTTAAAATTGATTTAAAAAGCATGTGATAAGAGGCTGCCCTCAAGGGCTTAGAAATTAGCATATGAGCCTACCTAGGTTTAGTTTAAACTAAGAATACCAAGAGAAAAAAGCTAATTTTTTGATAAAAAATAAATTGGAAAGTTGATTAAAATTAAAAGTCCTATCTGAATAATGAAAGTTTAATTTATACTAGACTGTCCCTTTAAGTTCACAAGCGCTCACTATTATTTAGTGAATTAGCTGGCTAGGATAACATAGAAACTGGTGAAACTGGAGAGGCCAAAGAGAGTTTTTGTGAATTGTTCCTGTCACATCTCATGTTCTTCCTAAATCTATTCGCTAGCATCTCCATCAGCATTCAAAATATTACATCTTTCATTTGGAAAAAAAGATACAAGGTAATCACAGAGGTAATATGTGTAATAATATAATTGTGTTGACAAAAATCTAGATTACAACATTATTAAGCTCCGACCCAGAGTGAAGATTTATGATTCTCCAGATTCAAATTAATGGCTGTAACTATGTTCTATGTAATATATATGGCCCAAATTCTTTTTCCCCGTTTTTTTGGGATGTTGTTAGGAGCAAGTTATTCCCTTTTTCTGCGGCTAATTTAATATTAGGAGGAGACTTCAATATGTCTTTGTGCCCAGTACTCGATAGATTATCTGGTAAAAATTTACGGGAAAATTGCAAAATATTAAAAAAAATTCTGTTCTGAATTGAATTTAGTGGATATATGGAGACTTAAAAACCTGGATCAACGTAGCTTTTCATGTGAATCAAAATCACATATGACATTCTCCAGAATCGATTTATTTTTGATTTCTAAACCTCTAGCCTTGTGTAGATCAGATAAAAAATGTACGATGTTGCGATCTCGGATCATGCCGTTATTTCATTTACTCTATCCGCCACTGTGCCCCTCCAGACTCAGAATACTACTTTTTTTTTTCCTCGGTTTTTGGCTGATAGTCCAAGATTTACTAATTGGTTAAAACAAAAATGGAAGGATTATACTACTTTTAATATAAGTCAATATACTAAACCTGAGGTTTTTTGGGAGGCAGCCAAAGCGGTTTTGAGGGGGGAAATCAAAGCCTATCTGTGTAGCTCGAAGAAGAAAGCTTTGGCGCAGGAATCACAATTAGCTGCTCAAGTTAGGAACGCACTTCAGAGATTTTATGCAAATAAATCTAAGGATAATTGGGATATTGTAAGTACAAAAGGGAAAGAGATATTTTCTTAAAACAAAGATCCCTGGAAGAAGAACAGAAAATTAATTACCAATTCAGGGGTCCCTACGGGAACTCATCCAAATTTTTGGCTAGGTTATTTCTGCAATTAAAGTGGATAATAGAAAATATACCAATGCAGAAGATATTAGCAAAGAGTTTTATAAGGTCTTCCAACGTTTGTATTCGTAATCCAATACTAATTTGGATAATGCTGCTAATTTTTGGGCTAATGTCAATTTGCCAAAGATTTCTGAGGAAGAGCTGATAGGCTTAAATAGACCAATTTCTGAGGAAGAGGGGGTAGAGGCTATACAGTCGGCTAGTAGTAATAAGTCCCCAGGCCCGGATTGTATTCCAGAAGAGTTATTTACAATTTTAAAAGAAGAAATTAAAGTACCTCTAGTTAAACTTTTTAACTTCTATTTTTCCTCTAGCAATACAATGTCAAATTATTTCTCATCGGCACGTATTTAATTGATTTTAAAGAAAGGCAAGGACCCGGAGGATCCTGGGTCTTATAGACCGATATCTGTGCTTAACGCAGCTTATAAATTATTGACAACGATCATATCATCTAGGCTGGTAAAATTGCTAGATAAAGCTATTCACCCAGATCAAACAGGGTTTATGAAAGAGAGGAATTCCCTTAAAAATATTCGTAAAGTCACCTCTCTTATGGACTATGTGTGGAATTTAGATCCAAACAGTGTTTAATTTAAAAAGGTTAGTAAAGCAGCTATCCTCACTGTTGATGCAGAAAAAGCTTTCGATGCTGTGAACTGGAATTACCTCTTCACTGCATTAGAGAGATTCGGATTTAAAAATCAGTTTTTGGAATTTATCCGAAATCTATATAAAAACCCGATCTCTTATCTCTACATCAATGGCTGCCTCTCTTCCCATATAGTACTTAAGAGAGGGACTAGGCAAGGATGCCCGCTTTCCCTGCTGCTTTTTAACTTAGCTTTAGAGCCTTTTGCCTCTTTGCTGCGGGATAGACTATCCGGGATTTCGCTTGGTTCCGCCAGGTTAAAAATTCTGCTGTATGCAGATGATCTCTTGATTTTCCTCGACAACGCACAATACGCTATCCCATTAGTCTTACAATTGTTTAATTTATTTTCCTCCTTTTCAGGTTATAAAATTAATTATGAGAAGAGTGAACTTCTTTGGCTACATAGAGAGGGTTCTAAGTGGGTAGATCACCCGTTCAAAGTGGTGGAGTCCGTCCGGTATTTAGGTATTATCCTTCATAGAAACCCTGCAAAGTGGTATAATTAAATTTTCTGCCGGTTCTTCAGAAAATTAAAAGTGATTTAGAAAATTGGTCCTCCCTGTTAATTTCTATGTCAGCAAGAGTTAATTTAATAAAAACAATTATTTTTCCAAGAATCTTATATCTTTTACAGAATCTTCCCCTATTATTGTCCAATAGGGATATCCTGGATCTACACTCTTGGCAATCTAAATTTATTTGGGGCAACAAAAAGCCCCGATTGGGTTTGAATAGATTGATGCAAAGTCGATGTTTCGCAGGATTGGCATTACCAGACTTAAGACTGTATAATTGGGCTTGTCTAGCTAAATTAGCGTTTGATTGGATTACTTAGTTTGTTTTGCTATAGTTAGAAACGTTTCTGGTCTTTCCTTTTTCACTGAAGGCGATTTTGCACTGCCCTGTGAAAAATTTACCTTCTAACATATCTAAATTGATCTCGTTTAAAAATGTCATTTTAGCCTGGCATAAAATTTGCAGGGTTTTGAAAATTTCACCGCTATTTTTAGAGTTTCTCCCGATAATGGGTAACCCCCAATTTACGCCCGGCATTAATCAGAGAATCTTTAGACATTGGGCAGATTTAGGTCTGATTTATGTTCACCAGATATTTGACTCCAATCAACTGCTTAAATCGGAGTTGTTGTTCCACAAGTTTAATTTGCCCAGTTCTCATCTATATGCTTTTTTTCAGTTGCGTCACTATGTATTTTCACAGAAATGAGATTTCTCAGCCCTGTTGGATTGGATGGATATTACGTCAATTCTCGCTGGGACGTTCGTCAATATCATTGATTTACGATATTTTATTGGCTAAACAGGGCGAGTTACTTATGAATAAATTATCTAACTCCTGGGGAAGATTTTTTCCGCTTCTGGAGGAGAATAGGATTGAGCGTAGCTTTTTAGAGTTAGAAAAATTACAGATATCTATATCTTGGAGAGAAACTCATTTAAAGTTAATCAATAGCTATTATCTGTCTCCTGATAAATTGTCTAGATTTTACCCGACTCAAGTTTTTGGGTGCCCCCGTTGCTCTCTTAATAAAGCCGATGTCTTTCATATAATCTGGGCTTGTCCCAAAATTCAACAATTCTGGCAGAAGATTAGATATTGGTACTGTAAGTATTGCGGAGATGGGGGCCCACTGCTAGCTGAAGAGATATTCTTATTATCTAATTTAGATCTCCATCCTAAGAGGATGGTAAAACCTCTAAATACAATTATTCTGATTGCAAGACAGTTAATAGTTAAGAATTGGAAAGATCATGTAGCTCCAAGCTTTTCATGTTTTCTTAAAGAAATTAAATCTCAGATTATATTTGAGTCCTTTCACACAAAATTTTTAGTGGAAAGTAGGATAGGATCTTTCCTCTTAGATTGGCTCCCGCTAATTAGGTCCTATCCTCTTCCTATTCAAAAACGTATTCTCCTGCCCTTTTTAAACACTATTCCATTTCTTGAGATGGTTACAGCTAATCTATTCCCATCAGCTTGGATAACAGTTTTCGTGAGATTACTTCTTAGAGTGAAACCCCAAGGTAATAAGAACCCCCCTTTGAGGTCTGCGGTATGTATTGATGGGGTGTCGATGTTTCCGGCCGCGCGTGGTTATCGACCCTGTTCTTTCCCCTCCCTTAGTTTCTGACCCCCCTTTTTTTCCCCTTATTTTGTTCTTAAAAAAAATAAAGGGGGGGGGGGGAGTTCCGGCAATTTGATCACCGTTTCTTTGGTTTTTTTTTGTTTGTTTTTGTAAATGAAAAATATTTTGTTTTTTGGTATAAATGCGTTATAGATTCACTGTAAATCAGACGTTATGGTACACTGCCTCTGTGATCATTTTCATTTCTTGGTGTTGGTCTGGTTTCCTATCAATATTATTTGTCGAGGCATCCTGCGTGATGCAAGAGAAAATTGCGATTTGTGATCTGTACTGTTGGCAACAATAAAAAAAGAGAAATAAAAAAAATAATATAATTGTGTTGGTTATGCAAAACTGGGCAATGGGTAATAAAGAGATCATCTATCTTTTTAAACAATAACAATTTTGGAGTTGACTGTCCCTTTAAGTTGTTTTAAAGGATGTTCCTTTTTTCAACTGCTCTATAGTTTATATTCCTCCCTGGGTCTGACTAAATGATTTAGCTGTCCATCCACTTTATTCCAACAATTGATAGGTCAACTAGGTCTCTGAATGTTAGATCAGTAAATCTTCTTTATTTAAACCCTGTGCATTTATGTTTTCTATATTTATATACAATTTCAGACCATTTTAATAAATAAATAAAAAAACTAATAGGAATGTAAATTAATGATATATTTATGATAAAACTCTTGCACCTATATGTATTTTTAAAAGCTGGATCAATTCTGGGTCTTCAAGTATAGGACAGTTAAAAAATTAGATTTAATTCCAAATCACAAAAAAACTTTATGATGTTATGAAAGATCCAAACAATAGAATAGAAAGAATTCTTAACTGCTGGGGAATAAATAAATACATTAGAAACAGGATATCAAAACAATATTATTACAAAGATTACAAATGCAAAATATATAATTGAAACGCAGTTTAAAGGATAATGGGGGGGGGGGGGGGGCGTGTCTTAGCCGCAGCCATGATAAGAAGTGCCTCTTACTAGCTCCGAAATTATCTTGAACTTTTGGACATTTATCTCCAACTTTCAGGTCTATATCTCCAATTTATCTGTTATATATCCTTTGGAGAAGAGGATTGCTTTCTAAGGATTCTACTTTTACCACATATCTGCTCCGTAGGAGATCCTAACCAACTGAGACCCCTGGCTGCGGCCCAACTCACGATTTTACCATCTCTCCCCCCCCCCCCCGTCCTCACATTAAGCTGGGTGAATCGGGTGTAACAGAGTACGGAGAGGCTTTCATATTGAGAAGGAGTGTAAATCACTGCCCACTATCGCTTACTAAAAAGATAAGGATACACTTCCTCACGATGGAACCCACACTAGCAGCCTTATTGCATTATTCTCACGCAAGCTAGACGGACATCGCATCTCCCTCATGGCGGCGCTTAACTCAGAGAGCATTGATGAGGAGGAGGCTGGGAGCCTTAGCATCGACTCCTACCTAAGCGCTATACAGACCGAGATCATGGAAATCTGCAGCTGCGACTATCCTCAATGTCCGGATGGAGATGACTATACAGTTACTCCTCTTGGAGATGCGGCGGGGACTACACCTTGCTCCTCATTGACAGGCGCGATGTTTCCCATGCGCTTATGCACTGACATCTCACCCGGCGAAACTAACCCGAAACCAGACCCGCTGGAGATGCGGCCGGTCGAAAGTGGGTTCCGGTTAGGTTTTTCCCTGCAGCACTCGGCTATGCATCTGCTCTGCACCACTGTGAACTTGCCAACGAACGAGTCTGACAGCGGTTGGGTCTCATTATCAGTGGAACTTTTCGCATTCTCCAAATGGACATCTTTGGATTAGCTACCCACGAGCCAGACTTTACAATACGTTGGGCATAGGATGAAACCGTATGGTTACTTACAGCGACAAGGTCTCATGACTTCAGCCAGGGATCTAATTCTAACTTTCCTGATATTCAAACCTATTTACCCCCTTACAGTTTCATAGTTGTTAGTAATTCTCACATTGCTTGTTTAGTCCCTTTGAGATGTTTTGTGGTGACACAGTGAGATTGCTAATACTTTAATGTCGTTAAAATTGAAGGACCCTCTATGTTGTAAAAATTACATTAAGACTAACTCTATTTGTCTGTATCTATTACATATTTAAGTAAGCCAAGCTCATTAGTATTCTAACCCACATATGAGTGCCATGCTGGATACTCAATTTCCCTAATATTAGACTATATCTCTGTATCCAATGTCACACTCTGTTCTGTATGGAATGATTGAAATGCTGTGTGCTTACACCATGGATTGCTTATAGTGATGCTTGCCCATTATCTAATAACATGGATGCAGCCAAGGTAGAACAAGCAGAGTAACTGCGCACTAGGACATAGATATTGCAGAGTCCTGTCTTTTTCTATTTACATTTATACTCTACCCTTAACTCATATAACTACCTAGCCCCCTATTCTCTTATCCACAACTCCTCCAGCAGCTTAGTATTAGTATTTTCTACTCTTTTATTATTACTCCCATATGAACCCTTTTACTATCCTATGAGCTCAGATTGATTTATCTTGAAGCTTTTATCTACAAGAGCCACACATTCATATAGATCAGGAAGAGCTGTGAGATCTCCCCAGTTATTCATTGCTATACAGATAGTGAAGATATTATAATACATTATGTGTAGTCATTTTTACCCATTTGGCCCTCTAGCTCTCTTCATGTTCAAAGTATTATTTCCCTTCTAATATCCTATGCAGCTAAGCATAACTTACAAGCTCCATGTGGCATATTATCCCCTTTAGATCCCTCTCTTATCCCCAAACATAGCGGAACTACCCCCACCACTAGACAATTTAAGACAATTCAGTCCTCCCTTGTCTTCTACTTGACAGTAGCCCAGTATTGAATACAGACCCCTTTAGCTACTTTACCCATGGTTAACATCATCCCCGCTCCCTACATAGACATCTCCACTTATTCACTCTAGCCCCCCCATTTATATGTGGCAGATTGCACTTATACAGATATCTCCCCCAATAATCTTCAGATGCAACCCCTATCTTTAACAACCTATTCTAAGAGGTCCGGGTTATATAAGAAGAATCCCTCCCCCACCCCTCTATGAGAGGCTCTGGCCCACTGCACTCCCTTCCCTTATATCCTGCTCACTAGCTAAGCTCATCATTTGCATGTCTCAAACCCTTTTTCTTTTCTCCTTTTTTTTTTTGGAACCATAGATTACCTACCTTCTCCAGAATAGGATAGACCAGATTTCCACTAACCTACTTAAGCATAAGTTTCTCTTACTTTCCTTTATTATATGGGTTTTCCCTCGTCACTCTATATATTACCTGAGCTTCAGCTACCATTACCTATTTAAAACTGAAAACTGAGGTTACTTTAATGGCAACTCAACGTTGTGTAATACTTTAGTCAGGGTCTTCCTATTAAAACTTGTGCACAGAACACATCTTATCAGTTAAGCTTACCTTGTAGTACAGATCTGACATTTAAGCTCCATTTTATCATGTACCTAAACGTTACCTATGATACCTATGTTGTGTTCCCATACTGTCTGTTTACAACAATATTTGTCTCTCATTTTGTTTTACAACTCTATTGACCACAGTAATGTTGAGCTGTTGTCTATCTGTATATTCTTGAAACCTCAATAAAAAAATTATTCAAAAAAAAAAAAAAAAAAGGATAATGGGGTATATAGGGGGGTTGGGGTAAGGAGAGGAGACTGAGGTTTTGAAAATGTATTTATCATTATACCCCCTTTTTTCACAATGAGTAACTAAAATTAAAAAAAAACATGCTAGGAGGGGTGTAGACATTGCTAAAGAGTTGACACAGTCTGAATTGAAATAAGTTTATGAATTAGGAATTTTAACTGTAAATAGATTAAATGTTGATTTTGAATTGATGCACTTTTTAAATTAATTTATGTTTAATTACATTTATGTCTAAATTATTTTAAGTAATTAATTTAATTTTGGGGGATTTTTTTTAAAATTAATTAAATTATTTAAGAGCCGGTTAGCAATATACTGATGAGCCTGAGAGGAACATGGTTGGTGATTGGCAGATACACACATACACTACTGTTTGGATCTGCTTTGGACCAGTAATGAATTGCCAGTCTGAAGCCAACTTTAACTATGTGTTTAAAAACTTTGCAGAGGTCAAACATATAGCTTTAGGCAATTAATATAGCAACAAAGATGTTCTATTGAACTTGAGCATTTTCTCACTATAGCTTTGTCTCTTTAAGCCATGAAAAAAAAAGGTTGGAGTTAATAACTAGTACTATGGAAGCAATAAAAAAATAATAAAAAGATAATAATTAAACAAAAGCTCAAAAACGTCAAACCTAATGTGTGACTGATTGCTGAATATAGTCTAGTTTCCATTGAGGTAGTAAAGTTTGGAAACTGGTGGTAAAAACATTTATCTGCATTAAAGTCTGTGGAGAATGTTTATGTTACCACCAGTTTACAAGCTTTATCACCTCAATGGAAACTAGTCCTATATTAGGTGATATTGTGCCCCTAACTAATGGTCTATAACTACTGCTTGCTCTGGTTTATAGTAAGACATGATCTGTTTATCAGAATTTTAACATTTTGTGGAAAAACAATATTATTATTCATTGTATAACTACATCCTAGTACACTGCTTTTCTGTTTATTAAGAATGTATATAATATGAAATATAGGAAGTACAAAACCCATAAAAAAAACTTAGAAGAAGTAAAGGGCATTGCTCACAGTTCAAGTAGTTGTTTGGGTGGTGCTGCCCAAGGGTGACAAAATGGCATCATTGTAAGATTGTGGGGCAGGATATATTACAACATACACATGGAGACCTGTGAAATTTAAAGGGACATTGTACACTAGATTTTTCTTTGCATAAATGTTTTGCAGATGATCCATTTATATGGCCCATCTGGAAGTGCTTTTGTAACAATGTATAGTTTTGCTTATTTTTAACTAACATTGTGCTGATTTTCAGACTCCTATCAAAGCACCAAGGTTTTAGATGTATACTGATGTCTACAGACTCCTGGTTGTGTAATGGGTCTTTTCATATGCAGTGGAGGGGGGAGTGTCTGCTGTTCCTGGATTTGTAGATCCGTTTTTAAAAGGTTTTATACTGGATTTGTAGATCAGTATCTGTGCATATTCTTCTTTATAGTAGTGTCTATTACGTGCAGTTATATGTAAATTGGTGTATACTGTCCCTTTAAAGGGACATTCCAGTCAAAATGTAAATGCACATAGATGAGTTACATCTTTTAATAGAAACATATTTGCAATATACAGGTATTGACACAAATGCTTCTAATAAAAGTTATCAATGTTTTAGTGTAAATATTTTTCTCTGCACATGCATGTGAAGCACAGTTAGATATTCTCAGTGCACCATCATTTTAAATACTGCAGCTGCTCAGAGCGCTAATAGGTCTTGTATCATGTCAGAGATTAACAAATTGTGCCATTACTAGATGGTACAAGCACCTTAGGCTCTCTGAGCAAGTGCTGTGTTTAAAATGCTGGTGCACGGCGCATACTTAAATACACTTTTGAAACAGCTATAGTTTTTATTAGAAGCATTTTTGCTAATACATGTATATTACAAAAATGATTTTATTTCAAAATTAAATGTATCCATGTGGATTCCAATTTTGGCTGGCATGCCCCTTTATGTCAGGGTAGTTTATCTCCTTAGTTTATCTAATTTAGAAGTGCACTTAAATGGGTAGATGCAATTACCTAATGTAACTAGTTAATGTATGTTCCTGTGTGTGAATGCCCATTATATAAACCAGAATAAGTGTGCTACCCTCAGGGAATATGTGATGGCTAAACAGTGAAGCCCCTTGTGCTGAGCCAATTTAAAGTTGTTACACATTTGTGTGACTGCAGATAATCGTACGAGTGTAAAACCTTAGGTCAATTTGATAGATCTCTTCTTTGTATTTATGCAAACTAAATCAATACATGCATTTGGATCACACTATTAAAATGCAATAGCTGTTTCATATACTTTCACCTTGTGACCTCAAGACAGCCCCAAACGTAAGTTGTTTAAAAATCACACTTTAAATGATTCCGTTGTCCTGATTTGGTTTAAACATATTTTTAAGTTAATGCAATGAATTTGAATTTTTAGTTAGATATATGTCAGTTGTGTGGTGATAACTAAATTGTGACTTACTCTAAGTTACACTACAGAAGCAAATGTTCAAATGTATTAATCTCTGAAGTAGCTCATTATACTAGCACTGCATGATTTACAACTTTGTTACTAGACCATTTTCTATGCTTGCTTAGAATTGGCACTTTTGAACTGCAACTATTGGGCTAGTAGGAACTAGGCACCACTTCTACTCGCCATTTCTCAGTGTTGTGTACAGTTAATTTTAATTGTTTTGGCATTTTTTCCCCTTAGCCCTCTGAAATATTACAACCTAAAAACAAAAATGATTGCAAAACAAACAAGTCAATGTAATCTTTACATAGCTTTTATATGTAAAATATTATTGTCCTAATGTTATCCCTTGTTTTAAACTATCCCTATTATCCTTTTCATCACCATTCATTCTTTATGCTCTGTGGTCATTCATTGCTTCCCCTCACTATTGTATTGTTCCTACCCCCCACTGGGCCTCTGCCTTCACCACCCTGCAGCCTCCTGGAAAACCATTAACAATGAATTACATTAAAAGATACCCAACAAAGGATACCTTCTGTCTTCTAATTTTCCATGTGAGTTACGTCTCTACATGTCCTTGGTTACCATCTTTTTCCCTTATATTCAAGCTTTATGCTGTTAGTGTCAATTTAAGTCCCAAAGCAATTATTATTTTTTGTAAGATACCTACATGATTTCTAGCTCTGTACCAGATATGAACTGTAGTTATAAAAAGCTTTCTGTTTTTATTTTTATATACAGATAAAAAGTAGTGGAGGGTGCATCTAGTGAAAGATTATACTACAGTGAAGTGCAGCTGATGGCTGGGGAGCTATATACATATGTTAGAGGCTTCCTACTAAGCAAGGATCAAAAGCCATTTTTTTACCTCAGAAAAAAGATACTTGCAGAAAGGCCTCTGTCAAGGCGAGATCATGCAAAAATAAAATATAGATAGGGGGCGCCCTTGTAAACCGTGTGTAGTGTGCTCAAAGTATAGAATGCTATATGCAAGATTCGAACAATTAAGCTATTCAGATTAATGAAGCTATACCAGCTATAATTGGCAATAGTAATGTGTACATTAAACGTGATAGCAATTAAATATCTATAGTAGACTGTTAGATGCTATGCATGACAAAATAATGCCTAAAGATAGGTATTGGTTGATTACTATTCCTCAGTGTCTAAAAGATCAAGTCTCATTTAGAGATAATGATGTCCACACTGGATAGATGGTGAAGCAGGTCAAGGCAGCTATCTGTAGAGGATCAGGGCCACGATCCAGGGTCAGTGATCTGCAGACAACATAAAAACACAGAAGCGCCACATGGCCCAATATTGTTTGGTGCAAATGAAGGTGTTAGGTATGATAGATACACTCACATGTGGTATAACACCCCTAATGGTGCAGAAGGAGTGGTCTGGGATCAATAGCAGTCACCCAGAAGACTGAGCTCCGGAGGGTATTCAGTAATCTGCAGAGGATGACACAATACACACAGGTGCCTATATGGCCTAGTATTGTTTGTATAAGCAGGATATATATAATTGGTATATAATGCACTCACATTTAGTAGAGCACCTCCCTTGGTGCAGTCAGATCAAGCTGGGATCAATACAGTCACCCAGTAGACTTATGTCCGGCTATCAGGAGCTGCCAATGAGTTTTTAGTTTCCTTTTTTTTGTTTGTTCTGTATGTTTTGAAGGCATTTGCTTGAACCTGGTATTGTTAATTTGGAGCTCATTTTATGCACCAAGAGGTGAACAGCTACAAGATGGAACTTTCTCCACTGATTATCTGGGGAATCATTGACAACTTCTAACTGAAGTTGATCAGTGGGTACAAATCTCTTTGAACCTTGCATTTTTTTAAGTTGCAGTCTTGCGTCAATTTTTATCTTCCGCAAGATATTAGTTTGATGAACATTAAACAATCTAGGCTGTTGTTCACCAGACAAAACATATATAGGGATATTAAACAGTGCTCTTTTGATAAAAACAAATATCTTAAATCAAAGTAAGCATAAAAAGAAACAGATTGTGCAAAACAAAATAATAATTAAAAAATCAGCAAACAATTTAATTGTTCTCTTGCAAAATTAGCACTTTCTCAGTGTAGCCCCTGCCCCCAGTGTGATGAGAGTGGAACATTTTTGAAACTTAAGTTTCATTCTGCCAGTTCTGAGAATGAGCAAATTTGTCTAGTCTATTCACTTAATGCTAAACCAACTCTAGGAGTTTTATGATATCATGACAGATAAGCTTCCTGTAGAGACCACAGGTAAAATATATTTAAATAGACAAATAATACATATTGCAATTATTTCTATTAAGTATTTTTTTTTTTTTTTATAAAAGAGGTTTATTAATATTTCATATCAAATACAATATTTAAAAGCAAAAATTCAAGTAGACAATCAATATTAGAAAAAACAAAACCTTTGTACTAAATACAGTGCTCTGTTTGACATTATACAGTATAAAACATAAAATATATTGGTACATATCTCTTGGGTTACAGCATGAAATAAACCTCAATTTTTCATTTTACCACAAAAAAAAAAAAAAAGGAAGCGGGGGGGGGGGGGGTGTTCCTCCAACCGATCTCTAACTTCTATCTGTCTATCTTAAATTATATTCTCCTCTGAGGATAACTTCTTGTATGTAAACTGTATATATCATCTTCCCATTTTTCGAAGAACTTAGGGATCTCTGTATTTAAATTATTTTGGGCGTCATATTGTTCAATTATCATTTTGCTCTTAACTGTTTCTATGAAATTCTTAAAACTTGGGGGTTTCTCAGACTTCCAGCTGGAGAAAATAACATTACGTCCACATAAAAGGATAAAGTTAAGGTATTTTGGTAACTCTTTACTTTTTTCTTTTAAGAAAATGATATCTAGTATATCAATCTGAACATTATGGTTCAAGATTTTTGCGAGCCAATGCTTGTCCTTGACCATGCCCCAGAATTTCTTGACTTTCGGGCATGTTCCTATACAATGTACAATATTAGCATCTGGGAAATTACATCTATAACATGCAACTGATCTTGCCTGATTCCATTTTAGATGTGACTCCCACCATGAGGATAGTAGTGTAGCTTTATGTACTCTTTGAATACTCTTATTAAGGGGGTCATTCTACACTGATCGGACAACTTTTTTTCCATTTATGAGTTAATTTATTGATATTGTCAATCCCTTCTTTATTTAATATTAATTTGTACCAATATGACATAGAGAAGTTACCAGCTTTAAAAAGATTTAACTCTGTTTCAATATATTTCCACTGTTCTGGTAGAGATTTCTCCTGTTAAGTGTGGTCAGTCCACGGGTCATCATTACTTCTGGGATATTATCTCCTCCCCTACAGGAAGTGCAAGAGGATTCACCCAGCAGAGCTGGTATATAGCTCCTCCCCTCTACGTCACCTCCAGTCATTCTCTTGCACCCAACGAATAGATAGGATGTGTGAGAGGACTGTGGTGATTTTAATTAGTTTATTACCTTCAATCAAAAGTTTGTTATTTTATAATAGCACCGGAGTGTGTTATTCATTCTCTGGTAGAATTTGAAGAAGAATCTACCTGAGTTTTTTCTATGATTTTAGCCGGAGTAGTTAAGATCATATTGCTGTTTCTCGGCCATCTGAGGAGAGGTAAACTTCAGATCAGGGGACAGCGGGCAGATTAATCTGCAAAGAGGTATGTAGCAGTTTATTATTTTCTGACATGGAATTGATGAGAAAATCCTGCCATACCGTTATAATGTAAACTCAGCCTTAAATGCAGTAGATGTAGCTGGTATCAGGCTGTCATGTATGTATATTTTACACTTCAGTATTCTGGGGAATGGTACTTCACTGGATTTATACTGTATGCATAGACTTAACCTAATTTGCAGGGACTTGCAATAGGTTTTAAATAACAATTAATTTATTGAGGTTAAACTTTTTTTGCTGGCATGTAAAATCGTTTATTTCTCTGAGGTACTGGGTGAAAAAATGTTTTGGGCACTATTTTTTCCACTTGGCAATAGTTTTGTTTAAATTAAAGCAGTTTACTGATCTCTCTCACTGTTATGTGTTAGGGTGGGAGGGGCCATTTTTGGCGCTTTTACTACGCATCAAAAAACTCAGTCAGAAGTTCATTTTCTTCCTGCATGATCCGGTTCATCTCTACAGAACTCAGGGCTCTCCAAAGCTTGTTTTGAGGGAGGTAATCATTCACAGCAGAGCTGTGAAGATTGTAGTTGACTGTGATAAAAAACGTTTATTTGTGTATTTTTTCTGCTGTCAGGGTTAGTTATCCTTTGCTAATGGGAACAATCCTTTGCTAAAATTGTATATTTCTTACAAAGATTTGATGCTATAACTTATTTATTTTCAACTGTCATAATTTTTTCTGTGCTTCTTATAGGCACAGTTCGTTTTCATATTATTGTAAATTACTTGAAAAGCATTTCCAAGTTGCTAGTTTATTGCTAGTGTGTTAAACATGTCTGATTCAGAGGAAGATACATGTGCTATATGTGCTGATGCCAAAGTGGAGCCCAATAGAAATTTATGTACTAATTGTATTGATGTTACTTTAAATAAAAGTCAATCTGTACAAACTGAACATATTTCACCTAACAACGAGGGGAGAGTTATGCCGACTAACTCGCCTCACGTGTCAGTACCTGCATCTCCCGCTCGGGAGGTGCGTGATATTGTAGCGCCGAGTACATCTGGGCGGCCATTTCAAATCACATTACAGGATATGGCTACTGTTATGACTGAAGTTCTAGAGGCGCTGGTCTTGAATCTCGTATGCATCCGATAAATTCGGAATCCGGCTCCTCAAAAGGTGGTATAAGCTTGAAATTACTTCCAAAAAGGCAGCAAAATATTTGTTGTTGCATACAAATATTTATTAAAACATGATTAAAAAGCTCTTATTTGTCTTGAGCCAAGACAAATAAGAGCTTTTTAATCATGTTTTAATAAATATTTGTATGCAACAACAAATATTTTGCTGCCTTTTTGGAAGTAATTTCAAGCTTATACCACCTTTTGAGGAGCCGTATTCCGAATTTATCGGATGCATACGAGATTCAAGACCAGCGCCTCTATATTTGATCCATATTTCTACTCACAGTCCTGTTTGGGAGAGACTGTTAGAGGGCAGCGGTCACCTAAGAGGGGAGTATTGTGCTCTATTCTAGTCATCCTGTACATTGTGTTGTTAACATCTAACATATTTGTATAGTTTTTGTTTATCATGACTGAAGTTCTGGCTAAATTACCAGAACTTAGAGGCAAGCGTGATCACTCTGGGGTGAGAACAGAGTGCGCTGATAATATTAGGGCCATGTCAGACACTGCGTCACAGGTGGCAGAACATGAGGACGGAGAACTTCATTCTGTGGGTGACGGTTCTGATCCAAACAGACTGGATTCAGATATTTCAAATTTTAAATTTAAGCTGGAAAACCTCCGTGTATTACTAGGGGAGGTGTTAGCGGCTCTGAATGATTGTAACACAGTTGCAATACCAGAGAAAATGTGTAGGTTGGATAAATATTTTGCGGTACCGGCGAGTACTGATGTTTTTTCTATACCTAAGAGACTTACTGAAATTGTTACTAAGGAGTGGGATAGGCCCGGTGTGCCGTTCTCACCTCCTCCGATATTTAGAAAAATGTTTCCAATAGACGCCACCACACAGGACTTATGGCAAACGGTCCCTAAGGTGGAGGGAGCAGTTTCTACTTTAGCTAAGCGTACCACTATCCCGGTGGAGGATAGCTGTGCTTTTTCAGATCCAATGGATAAGAAATTAGAGGGTTACCTTAAGAAAATGTTTGTTCAACAAGGTTTTATATTGCAACCTCTTGCATGTATTGCGCCTGTCACGGCTGCAGCAGCATTTTGGTTTGAGTCTCTGGAAGAGACACTTCAATCATCTACACTAGATGAGATTACACACAAACTTAAAGCCCTTAAGTTAGCTAACTCATTTATTTCAGATGCCGTAGTACATTTAACTAAACTTACGGCTAAGAATTCCGGATTTGCCATTCAGGCACGCAGAGCACTGTGGCTAAAATCCTGGTCAGCTGATGTTACTTCTAAATCTAAATTGCTTAATATACCTTTCAAAGGGCAGACCTTATTCGGGCCCGGGTTGAAAGAGATTATCGCTGACATTACAGGAGGTAAAGGCCATGCCCTGCCTCAGGACAAAGCCAAACCTAGGGCTAGACAGTCTAATTTTCGTTCCTTTCGTAATTTCAAAGCAGGAACAGCATCAACTTCCTCTGCACCAAAACAGGAAGGAGCTGTTGCTCGCTACAGACAAGGCTGGAAACCTAACCAGTCCTGGAACAAGGGCAAGCAGGCCAGGAAACCTGCTGCTGCCCCTAAGACAGCATGAATCGAGGGCCCCCGATCCGGGACCGGATATAGTAGGGGGCAGACTTTCTCTCTTCGCCCAGGCTTGGGCAAGAGATGTTCAGGATCCCTGGGCGTTAGAGATCATATCTCAGGGATACCTTCTGGACTTCAAATCCTCTCCCCCAAGAGGGAGATTTCATCTGTCAAGGTTGTCAACAAACCAAATAAAGAAAGAAGCGTTCCTACGCTGCGTACAAGATCTTTTATTAATGGGAGTGATCCATCCAGTTCCGCGGTCGGAACAAGGACAAGGGTTTTACTCAAATCTGTTTGTAGTTCCCAAAAAAGAGGGAACTTTCAGGCCAATCTTGGATTTAAAGATCCTAAACAAATTCCTAAGAGTTCCATCGTTCAAGATGGAAACTATTCGAACAATTTTGCCCATGATCCAAGAGGGTCAGTACATGACCACAGTGGATTTAAAGGATGCTTACCTTCACATACCGATTCACAGAAATCATTACCGGTATCTAAGGTTTGCCTTTCTAGACAGGCATTACCAGTTTGTAGCTCTTCCATTCGGATTGGCTACGGCTCCAAGAATCTTCACAAAGGTTCTGGGTACTCTTCTGGCGGTACTAAGACCGCGAGGAATTTCGGTAGCTCCGTACCTAGACGACATTCTGATACAAGCTTCAAGCTTTCAAACTGCCAAGTCTCATACAGAGTTAGTACTGGCCTTTCTAAGGTCGCATGGATGGAAGGTGAACGAAAAGAAGAGTTCTCTCTTTCCACTCACAAGAGTTCCCTTCTTAGGGACTCTGATAGATTCTGTAGAAATGAAGATTTACCTGACAGAAGACAGGTTAACAAAGCTTCAAAATGCATGCCGTGTCCTTCATTCCATTCAACACCCGTCAGTAGCTCAATGCATGGAGGTGATCGGCTTAATGGTAGCGGCAATGGACATAGTGCCTTTTGCACGCCTACATCTCAGACCGCTGCAATTGTGCATGCTAAGTCAGTGGAATGGGGATTACTCAGATTTGTCCCCCACTCTGAATCTGAATCAAGAGACCAGAAATTCTCTTCTATGGTGGCTTTATCGGCCACACCTGTCCAGGGGGATGCCATTCAACAGGCCAGACTGGACAATTGTAACAACAGACGCCAGCCTACTAGGTTGGGGCGCTGTCTGGAATTCTCTGAAGGCTCAGGGACTATGGAATCAGGAGGAGAGTCTCCTTCCAATAAACATTCTGGAATTGAGAGCAGTTCTCAATGCCCTTCTGGCTTGGCCCCAGTTAACAACTCGGGGGTTCATCAGGTTTCAGTCGGACAACATCACGACTGTAGCTTACATCAACCATCAGGGAGGGACAAGAAGCTCCCTAGCAATGATGGAAGTATCAAAGATAATTCGCTGGGCAGAGTCTCACTCTTGCCACCTGTCTGCAATCCACATCCCGGGAGTGGAGAACTGGGAGGCGGATTTCTTAAGTCGTCAGACTTTTCATCCGGGGGAGTGGGAACTTCATCCGGAGGTCTTTGCCCAGATACTTCGACGTTGGGGCAAACCAGAGATAGATCTCATGGCGTCTCGTCAGAACGCCAAGCTTCCTCGCTACGGGTCCAGATCCAGGGATCCGGGAGCGGTTCTGATAGATGCTTTGACAGCACCTTGGACCTTCGGGATGGCTTATGTGTTTCCACCCTTCCCGATGCTTCCTCGATTGATTGCCAGAATCAAACAGGAGAGAGCATCAGTGATTCTAATAGCGCCTGCATGGCCACGCAGGACTTGGTATGCAGATCTAGTGGACATGTCATCCTGTCCACCTTGGTCGCTACCTCTGAAACAGGACCTTCTGATCCAGGGTCCATTCAAACATCAAAATCTAACTTCTCTGAAGCTGACTGCTTGGAAATTGAACGCTTGATTTTATCAAAACGTGGTTTTTCTGAGCCAGTTATTGATACCTTAATACAGGCTAGGAAGCCTGTTACCAGAAGGATTTACCATAAAATATGGCGTAAATACTTATATTGGTGCGAATCCAAGAGTTACTCATGGAGTAAGGTTAGGATTCCAAGGATATTGTCTTTTCTACAAGAAGGTTTAGAAAAGGGGTTATCCGCTAGTTCTTTAAAGGGACAGATTTCAGCTCTGTCCATTCTTTTACACAAACGTCTGTCAGAAGTTCCGGACGTTCAAGCTTTTTGTCAGGCTTTAGCTAGGATCAAGCCTGTGTTTAAAACTGTTGCTCCGCCATGGAGTTTGAACTTAGTTCTTAATGTTTTACAGGGTGTTCCGTTTGAACCCCTTCATTCCATTGATATCAAGTTGTTATCTTGGAAAGTTCTGTTTTTAATGGCTATTTCCTCGGCTCGAAGAGTCTCTGAGTTATCTGCCTTACATTGTGATTCTCCTTATCTGATTTTTCATTCTGACAAGGTAGTTCTGCGTACTAAACCTGGGTTCCTACCTAAGGTGGTCACTAACAGGAATATCAATCAAGAGATTGTTGTTCCATCTTTGTGTCCTAATCCTTCCTCGAAGAAGGAACGTCTGCTACACAATCTAGATGTAGTCCGTGCCCTGAAATTTTATCTACAGGCAACTAAGGATTTTTCGTCAAACGTCTTCCCTGTTTGTCGTTTATTCTGGTCAGAGGAGAGGTCAAAAAGCTTCGGCTACCTCTCTCTCTTTTTGGCTTCGTAGCATAATACGATTAGCCTATGAGACTGCTGGACAGCAGCCTCCTGAAAGAATTACAGCTCATTCTACTAGAGCTGTGGCTTCCACTTGGGCCTTTAAGAATGAGGCTTCTGTTGAACAGATTTGCAAGGCTGCAACTTGGTCTTCTCTTCATACTTTTTCCAAATTTTCCAAATTTGACACTTTTGCTTCTTCGGAGGCTGTTTTTGGGAGAAAGGTTCTTCAGGCAGTGGTTCCCTCTGTATAAAGAGCCTGCCTGTCCCTCCCGTCATCCGTGTACTTTTGCTTTGGTATTGGTATCCCAGAAGTAATGATGACCCGTGGACTGACCACACTTAACAGGAGAAAACAAAATTTATGCTTACCTGATAAATTCATTTCTCCTGTAGTGTGGTCAGTCCACGGCCCGCCCTGTTTTTTATGGCAGGCTAAAAAATTTTTTGGATTATACTCCAGTCACCACTACACCCTTGGGCTTCTCCTTTCTCGTTGGTCCTTTGGTCGAATGACTGGAGGTGACGTAGAGGGGAGGAGCTATATAGCAGCTCTGCTGGGTGAATCCTCTTGCACTTCCTGTAGGGGAGGAGATAATATCCCAGAAGTAATGATGACCCGTGGACTGACCACACTACAGGAGAAATGAATTTATCAGGTAAGCATAAATTTTGTTTTTAATCTAATAGAAGCACAGTAGTGGCTAGCCTGCCAATTAGCAAAAAAAACCCCTCTTGTTATCAATATTAAATTCTTTTTTAATTTGTTTAAAGGTTTTAGATAAATCACAGTTGTTCCCAAATAATTGTGTTGCATATTCTAGCCCATTTTCTTTCCAGTGCCTGAAAACATATGATTTTACCCCTTCTGGGAAATCTGGATTACCACTTAAAGGACCAGTCAACACAGTAGATTTGCATGATAACAAGACAATGCATTAGCACTTAGTCTGAACTTCAAATGAGTAGTAGATTTTTGTTTCTGACATTTTTAAAAGTTATGTCTATTTCCACTTCCCCTGTACCATGTGGCAGCCATCAGCCAATCACAAATGCATACACGTACCATGTGGCAGACATCAGCCAATCACAAATGCATAGACACTTATTCTGTGAATTCTTGCACATGCGCTGTAGGATCTGGTGACTCAAAAAGTTTAAATATAAAAAGACTGCACATTTTGTTAATGGAAGTAAATTGGAAAGTTGTTTAAAATTGCATGCTCTAGAAGAAGGAGAGGGGTGGCCATCCTGATAGGGAAAAAAAATAATCTAGAGGTCATCTACAGTGAAGCAGACACTCAGGGCAGATTTGTGCTGATAAAGATAAAAATCGGTAAAGAGATTTTTACTCTATGTAATGTCTACGCCCCCAATAAGCTGGATCCAGTTTTCTGGTCTAAGATACAGGCCAAGATTCTCTCTGTTCAGGAGGGTCATCTGGTTCTTGGTGGAGATTTCAATATGTCTCCTCATTGCCCACTGGATAGACTTAGACATATGACAAAATCGTTTAAACAAAAAAAGGGATAACTTAGAAGCAAAATTAATGAAATCAATTATGCAGAATCTGGCAATTAAAGGGACATGAAAACCAAATTTTTTCTTTCATGATTTAGAAAAAGCATTCAATTATAATCAACTTTCTAATTTACTTCTATTATCTATTTTGCTTCATTCTCTTGATATTCTTTGCTGAAAAGCATAACTAGATGCCTCCTGTGATTGGTTCACTGTGTGCATTGCTATTTCTTCATTAAAGTACAGGGAGTGCAGAATTATTAGGCAAATGAGTATTTTGACCACATAATCCTCTTTATGCATGTTGTCTTACTCCAAGCTGTATAGGCTCGAAAGCCTACTACCAATTAAGCATATTAGGTGATGTGCATCTCTGTAATGAGAAGGGGTGTGGTCTAATGACATCAACACCCTATATCAGGTGTGCATAATTATTAGGCAACTTCCTTTCCTTTGGCAAAATGGGTCAAAAGAAGGACTTGACAGGCTCAGAAAAGTCAAAAATAGTGAGATATCTTGCAGGGGGATGCAGCACTCTTAAAATTGCAAAGCTTCTGAAGCGCGATCATCGAACAATCAAGCGTTTCATTCAAAATAGTCAACAGGGTCGCAAGAAGCGTGTGGAAAAACCAAGGCGCAAAATAACTGCCCATGAACTGAGAAAAGTCAAGCGTGCAGCTGCCAAGATGCCACTTGCCACCAGTTTGGCCATATTTCAGAGCTGCAACATCACTGGAGTGCCCAAAAGCACAAGGTGTGCAATACTCAGAGACATGGCCAAGGTAAGAAAGGCTGAAAGACGACCACCACTGAACAAGACACACAAGCTGAAACGTCAAGACTGGGCCAAGAAATATCTCAAGACTGATTTTTCTAAGGTTTTATGGACTGATGAAATGAGAGTGAGTCTTGATGGGCCAGATGGATGGGCCCGTGACTGGATTGGTAAAGGGCAGAGAGCTCCAGTCCAACTCAGACGCCAGCAAGGTGGAGGTGGAGTACTGGTTTGGGCTGGTATCATCAAAGATGAGCTTGTGGGGCCTTTTCGGGTTGAGGATGGAGTCAAGCTCAACTCCCAGTCCTACTGCCAGTTTCTGGAAGACACCTTCTTCAAGCAGTGGTACAGGAAGAAGTCTGCATCCTTCAAGAAAAACATGATTTTCATGCAGGACAATGCTCCATCACACGCGTCCAAGTACTCCACAGCGTGGCTGGCAAGAAAGGGTATAAAAGAAGAAAATCTAATGACATGGCCTCCTTGTTCACCTGATCTGAACCCCATTGAGAACCTGTGGTCCATCATCAAATGTGAGATTTACAAGGAGGGAAAACAGTACACCTCTCTGAACAGTGTCTGGGAGGCTGTGGTTGCTGCTGCACGCAATGTTGATGGTGAACAGATCAAAACACTGACAGAATCCATGGATGGCAGGCTTTTGAGTGTCCTTGCAAAGAAAGGTGGCTATATTGGTCACTGATTTGTTTTTGTTTTGTTTTTGAATGTCAGAAATGTATATTTGTGAATGTTGAGATGTTATATTGGTTTCACTGGTAAAAATATAATAATTGAAATGGGTATATATTTGTTTTTTATTAAGTTGCCTAATAATTATGCACAGTAATAGTCACCTGCACACACATATATCCCCCTAAAATAGCTAAAACTAAAAACAAACTAAAAACTACTTCCAAAACTATTCAGCTTTGATATTAATGAGTTTTTTGGGTTCATTGAGAACATGGTTGTTGTTCAATAATAAAATTAATCCTCAAAAATACAACTTGCCTAATAATTCTGCACTCCCTGTATATCTAAAGAATAAAGCAAATTAGGTAATAGAAGTAAATTGGGATGTTGTTTAAAATTATATTCTCTACCTCAATCATGAAAGAAAATGTTTGGGTATAGTGTCCCTTTAAGGACGTGTGGAGACTCCAGAATCCGGATGTCAGGGATTTCACCTGCCTATCTAGGGCCCATAAAACACTGTCCTGGATCGATTTACTCCTTATCAATGATAATCTATGTAGGTCAGAAGTAAAGACAGGAATTCTCCCCATTTTTCTGTCAGACTATGGCCCAATTTATGTGGAGCTTCAACTGAATCAGTTTAAAAATAGAGCAACACGTTTCATCTTTCCTTTGTTTCTTGCTTCAGACTTGAAATTCAAAAATTGGCTTAAACTCAAGTTTGCTGAATATGTTCAACATAATCAATATCATATAGATTCTCCTCTGATTTTCTGGGAGGCCGCGAAGGCTGTCCTCACGGGCAAAATAATAGCTTATAGCAGTGGCGTAGCGTGGGGGGGGGGCACAGGGGCGGTTGCCCCGGGCGCATAATTATGGGGGGCGCAAAGCCTACACCAGATAGACTGTGACAGTCAGTCTCAGACTCCAGCGGCGCTTTGACAACTTGGCAGGCAAAGGTAACAGGGAGGATAAACATTCTAACAGGTGCCCTGCTGTTCTGTCTTGAGTCTTAAGCAAGTGTGAACTTCAATTGTCAGTCAGTGTCGTCTGTGAGTCTGTGCCACATGTAAGTGTAATCCGACTCTGTCCGAACATTACCTGCTGACTAGCGTTACGGTTTACGTCACTAGTTAGCACGTCGGGTCCTGACTCCTCCCACTCCCAGCGCGCAGGTCAGGAGGGACCAAGGGAGCAAGAAGTGGAGGAAGATTGTCTCTAGCGCGTTGTGCTCGCCCGTCACTTTAAAAGGTAAGTAATGTGGGAGCCTGGAGGAGAGGATAAAGGGATGTTGGTGGCTATATTGTCTACAAGTTATCACAAGCTCACAATGCAGCCATTAAACATGCTAAGAGGAATGGAATGTTAACCCGGTCCAGCCCAGGAACATCCTGAAATTTGCAAACACTCAGACTGAAAATTGTCTGATCAATGTGACGCACTGCATTGGGAACCCTAAATTACAAGCATCTCTTCTCATGTCATTACAGCTGAGCCTTGGCCCTGCCTTGTGTATACGTGCTGCCCTGCACTCTAACTTCATTATAACTTTTACATGCTATGGCTGATAGGAATAGGAGATAAAGGGATGTCGGTGGCTATATTGACTACAAATTGTCACTATCACTATCTCACAATGCAGGATTAAACATGCTAAGAGGAATGTTAACACAGTCCAGCCCAGGAACACCCTGAAATTTGCAAACACTCAGACTGAAAATTGTTTGATCAATGTGACGCACTGACTGCATTGGGAACCCTTGATTACAACAAGCATCTCTTCTCATGTCATTACAGCTGAGCCTTGGCCCTTGGGTATACGTACTGCCCTGCACTCTGTAACTTACTTCATTATAACTTTTAAATGCTATGTATCAGCCATAGCATGTAAAAGTTATAATGAAGTTACAGAGTGCAGGGCTGCACGTATACCCAAGGCTCAGCTGTAATGACATGAGAAGAGATGCTTGTAATCAAGGGTTCCCAATGCAGTGCGTCACATTGATCAGACAATTTTCAGTCTGAGTGTTTGCATTGTTACCTACTGTACTGGTGGAAGAGACTCAGTCAGTGCTAATGGGTTAGGGGGGCGCAATTTTTACCTTGCCCTGGGCGCTGACAACCCACGCTACGCCACTGGCTTATAGTGCTCTGAGACTGAGGAAAATATGGTTAAGAGAAAAGGAAATCACCAATTCAGTAATTAACTCCTACAACTCTTATCTTTTGGAAAACTTGCCTAGAAATTGGGCAAAATATATCAGAGCTAAGAATGCCAGAGAAACTTTTGCGGTTTTCTAGAAAACACAGAGAGACTTAAAACTTCAAGCCAGACTATACAGATTCGGGAACAAATCCGGTAAACTTTTGGCCAATTTGGTTAAAAAAAGAGAAAAAGTCATCTTTCATTGAAAACGTCCAACAGGCCTCTTTAGAGAAATCTGAAAAGATTGCGCAAGCATTTGTCAGATACTATCAGGCCCTATATTCTTACAGGAGCTCGAATCTTCTCCATGAGAGGCAATTCTGGAATGAAATTTCTTATCCCAAAATTTCAGCCGATATGGCTGAAACGCTCCATGCCCCAATACTGGAGACTGAGATTGCAAAGGTCATTTCAGATCTCCCACCGAATAAAACACCAGGTCCAGACTGTTTGCCGAATGAGTTTTATAAAATTATGAACAGTGAGATAGCGCCTTACCTCAACAACTTATACAATAGCATGTATTCTAAGGGAGAGCCAGTAGCCACCTCCTTTTCTGCCTCTGACACTATTCTAATCTTGAAAGGTGGGAAGGATCCTTCCCTTAAGGAATCATATAGACCTATAGCCCTCTTGAATGTAGACTACAAAATTCTCTGTTCCATCATTTCCAGGCGGTTACAGTTATCACTGGCCAATATCATTCATCCAGATCAGGCTGGGTTTCTATATAAAAGAAACTTCTACAAAAATCAGAGAGGCCTTGGTTACAACTGAATACTTCAGGACAGTGGGGGCGTTGGGGAGCCGGGGGGAGGAGGATGCCCCTGACCTAGCTATTGTTTCAATAGATGCAGAAAAAGCATTCGATTCAATTCACTTCAACCATCTTTTTACTTCACTAAACAATTTTGGGTTTAGGGGAGAGTTCCTGAGATTCATTACTAATTTATATAAAGAACCATATACAAGATTGATTGTGAATAATATTGTTTCTCCACAGATAACCCTTGGAAGGGGGACTCGACAGGGGTGCCCTCTCTCCCCCCTGCTCTTTGACGTCTCAATAGAACCCGCGGCGATCATGGTCAGACATCAATTACCAGGAATTAAAATAGGTAATCAGATTAAAAAAATTGCCCTTTATGCGGACGATGTTTTATTATATCTTTCTGACACCCAAACCAGTATACCAAAATTTTTGGACATCGCCTCCAGGTTCGGATCCTTCTCAGGTTACAAGATTAATCAAGAAAAATCAGAACTACTATGGCTTAGAAAAAATAATAACTCTCCCTCCAACATTTCCTTTAGCCTGGCGACAGACTCTTTCAAATATTTAGGAATTTTCATTTCTTCTACACCCGGGGAGCTATATGACCTCAATATTACTCAAATTCTAAAAAAGTATAAGGGAGAAATTGAAAAATTGGCAGTGCCTTCCAATATCTATCTCTGGTCGGATAGCTCTATTCAAAATGGTTTTACTACCAAAACTCCTATACATACTTCAGAACACCCCATTAATTTTATTGGAAAGGGATGTTCGAATACTTAACAATGCACTCAGTAAATTCATTTGGCAAGGGAAAAGACCAAGGATATCTTTAAATAAATTATCTCTCTCAAAAGAGAACGGAGGTCTTGCTCTGCCTAATATTCGCTTCTATAATTACGCTTTCCTTGTGCGAGTGGTGGCTGATTGGATTTTCCATAGTGATTATGTAACAAATAATTTATTAGAGGAAACTATATGCTATCCGTATATCCCTTCAGCATTAATCCACTGTCCACCTAAAGAACTACCAAGAGAAATTAAATTACTTAAAACTTTTTCTAATCCATTGAAGGTTTGGTGGAAAGTGGGGGAACTTTTGTCTCTAAAATGCAAAGTCTCCCAATATTTGCCATTCTTGGGTAATCCGAAATTTCCTGCAGGCCTGAGCTAGGCACTTTTCAAGACCTGGCATAATCAGGGCTTGGATAGGGTGATATATTTGATCGATACAGAGAGAAAATGTGTTAAATCTTTTGAAGATTTAAAAAAAGACTTTAAAATTAATAACAAGGATTTTTTTTTTGTAATCAACTATTTTATTGAGTTTTTAAACAAATATCCAGGAGGGGTAACATTACAAACTGTTAGACACATTACAGTAGCGTATTCACATATACGTAAGCAGGCAGTTCAAGTGATTGCTGTTATCTAGTTCCAAGTCACCAATCTTATCTTACTAATATCATGGTTGCAGTCAATTGTACATAAGCAATTAATTACTTCATATAGAGGTACAACTACTGAGGGGGGGGTTACACACCGTCTATACATTTGACATAAGTTCTGACAATTTTATCAACACATATATTTTCATTTCATTACATGGAGTAAGAGGTATAGAGTGTTATATTGCTATATGTCATACTGTGTCAGTGAGAAGGTCTCTGTTCCCAAATGTACAGAATGTCTGCAATAAAATCTTGTTGTCCCGCATATGTGTAGTGTATTTTTTCCAATGATAAAATGTGATCCACTTCTCTTAACCACATGGGTAAGTCAGGTGTTTGTGTAGATTTCCAGAACCGGGGTATAAGGCGTTTGGCGCAGTTAAGTAGACAAGAGAATAATTTTTTACGGTAAGGACAAGAAATTGAGGGGGTGTCATTTAACAAAACCATACTATGAGAGAGCGTGATGGAAAGCCCTAGTGTTGCATTAATGTATTTAGTTATGTCCTCCCAATACTTTTGAAGAAGGGGGCATGACCACCAGATGTGTGAGAGAGTCCCTATATTTCCGCATTTCCTCCAGCACAGAGGGGAGGAACATGGAAAAATACTGTGAAGACGGTGTGGAGTTAGATACCATCTTGACAGTAGCTTATAGTTCATCTCTGCAAACACCAAGGATATGGATGATTTTTTGGTTTCTATGAAAATATGACTCCACTGAGTATCTGTGAGGGTAATGCCAAGTTCCCCTTCCCATTTAGATATGTATGATGGTCGTTTAGTTGGGAACGAACCTCTAAGAAGCTTATAGATCATAGAGATGTGGGACCTGTTCAAGGCTGTGGTTGTGCACAATTTTTCAAAGGGGTGCAAGGGTCTGGTCAGGTCATCTGTGAAGGGGCTATTTAGTATGGCATGTCTCAGTTGTAGGTAGGGGAACCAGAGATGAAATGGGGGACCTAAGATTTGCGAGAGTTCTAACTGGGAGCGGATTTGCCCATTCTTAAGTGCCAGGTGGGCTGGGACATTAGAGGGAGAATTATCAACTGTCGGAGTTTGTAGGGTCTGTGGTTGTATTAGAAGGGGGTTATTGAGGACAGGGGTTAGAGGGGATGGTATAGTTGAGATAGGATTGTTTAAGGCTAATGTTTTATCCCATACCCTTAGTGTTGCTGCCACGTAGTAGTTAACCTTAACTTCTGGGGGTCTATGCTTGGCTGGGATCCAGCACAAATCTCCAAGATTATAACCACCCGTCAAGTAGGATTCCAACTGCACCCAAGGTTTTTCATGCGAGGAGTGTTTCCATGCCACAATTCGCGCTAGGTGGGCTGCCCTAAAGTATGCTGCAAGATTCGGTGCGCTTAGACCACCATGTTCTCTATAATAACAAGGATTTTTATGCATATTTAAGTGAAAAAACAAGTACTGTGGGCGCCTTAAAGGGCAGGTCAAAAAAATATATGAGTTGATTATGTCCTAATACATATGAAAAAAAAAACGATCTTTTAACAAATGATAGGTAAATGATCAAAAAAAAAAAAGAAAAGAAAAAATATCTTTTAACAAATGATAGGTAAATGATCAAGAAGAAAAAAAAAACAACAGCCAATTGAAATGAATGTTAAAATATAATTTAATTAGACTTTACTAACGGCTAGATTTAGAGTTGGGCGGTAGCCGTCAAAACCAGCGTTAGAGGCTCCTGGTTTTGGGCTACCGCCGGTATTTAGAGTCAGTCATTAAAGGGTCTAACGCTCACTTTCCAGCCGCGACTTTTCCATACCGCAGATCCCCTTACGTCAATTGCGTATCCTATCTTTTCAATGGGATCTTTCTAACGCCGGTATTTAGAGTCGTGGCTGAAGTGAGCGTTAGAAATCTAACGACAAAACTCCAGCCGCAGAAAAAACCCAGTAGTTAAGAGCTTTCTGGGCTAACGCCGGTTTATAAAGCTCTTAACTACTGTGCTCTAAAGTACACTAACACCCATAAACTACCTATGTACCCCTAAACTGAGGTACCCCCACATCGCCGCCACTCTATTAAATTTTTTTAACCCCTAATCTGCCGTCCGACACCTACGTTATACTTATGTACCCCTAATCTGCTGCCCCTAACACCGCCGACCCCTATATTATATTTATTAACCTCTAATCTGCCCCCCACAACGTCGCCGCCAGCTACCTACAATAATTAACCCCTAATCTGCCGACCGCAAAGTGCCGCCACCTACGTTATCCTTATGTACCCCTAATCTGCTGCCCCTAACACCGCCGACCCCTATATTATATTTATTAACCCCTAATCTGCCCCCCACAACGTCGCCGCCACCTACCTACACTTATTAACCCCTAATCTGCCGAGCGGACCGCACCGCTACTATAATAAAGTTATTAACCACTAATCCGCCTCACTCCCGCCTCACTAACCCTATAATAAATAGTATTAACCCCTAATCTGCCCTCCCTAACATCGCCGACACCTAACTTCAAACATTAACCCCTAATCTGCCGACCGGAGCTCACCGCTATTCTAATAAATTTTTTAACCCCTAAAGCTAAGTCTAACCCTAACACTAACACCCCCCTAAGTTAATTATAATTTAAATCTAACGAAATAAATTAACTCTTATTATATAAATTATTCCTATTTAAAGCTAAATACTTACCTGTAAAATAAACCCTAATATAGCTACAATATAAATAATAATTATATTGTAGCTATTTTAGGATTAATATTTATTTTACAGGCAACTTTGTATTTATTTTAATCAGGTACAATAGCTATTAAATAGTTAATAACTATTTAATAGCTAAAATAGTTAAAATAATTACAAAATTACCTGTAAAATAAATCCTAACCTAAGTTACAATTAAACCTAACACTACACTATCAATAAATTAATTAAATACAATACCTACAAATAAATACATTTAAATAAACTAACTAAAGTACAAAAAATAAAAAAAACTAAGTTAAAAAAAATAAAAAAATATTTACAAACATAAGAAAAATATTACAACAATTTTAAACTAATTACACCTACTCTAAGCCCCCTAATAAAATAACAAAGCCCCCCAAAATAAAAAAATGCGCTACCCTATTCTAAATTAAAAAAGTTCAAAGCTCTTTTACCTTACCAGCCCTTAAAAGGACCTTTTGTGGGGCATGCCCCAAAGAATTCAGCTCTTTTGCCTGTAAAAAAAACACATACAATACCCCCCCCAACATTAAAACCCACCAAGATACAAATGAAACCTGCTCAACGGAGCGCCCCTGGGGAATGTAAAAACAAATCCTGAGAATATGATAGGCACTAATAGAGTGAGGGTATATGTGAAAAAATATATAAATGATATCCTAGGCGGCAAGCAAATATTCCCAGTGCGTCTGCACACGCACAAAATAGCAACAGTCCATCCAATGTAGGGAAAAATAAGTGCTCCAAGCCCACAGATATATAAAAGTTCAATTTTATTCAAAACTTGTTAAAATCATACAAGATAGATTAAAAAGTGGTAAGCACAGTAGTGCAAAAACAGGTTGTAGAACAGGTGCAAAAAACAGCAAACGTTTCGTGCTCCATGCACTTGGTCACTGCTAATTGATGCACCTGTTCAGAGCTCTATTTATACCAAATTTCTTAAAGTGATATCACATATTTTCATTAACCTGTACTTTGCCATTTTGTAAGGGAGCCCATGACAAGAAACATTTATTTACTTTTTCCTTTTCATGTACATAAAGTGTTACAATATAAATATGCAGGTTGATATTTGTTGGTTAAGGCGTGACTATGTTTTGTGAAAACAATCTATTTTGCAATATATTTAAATCATTACATTTATGAAAAGAAGCATACACATTGCTCTATAAGTCATTACCTTCAGTGTTAAATATAATCAAAACCATGTTTATATATTGTTTAAACTACTCTTAATATAAAAATCCTTCATTTGAAAAGTATGAAATTAGATATGCAATAGATGAGACTATGACAAGAGCCTGATTTCCTAAGACATCAAAATAAGTGTATGTATAGTAATCTATTTTCTCTCTCATAAAGGAAAAATTGGGTTGGCAATAATAGTGAGAAAATGTCTCATATCAACATATTTTCTTATTTCTTAATTCTTTTTAGGGGAATGAGCCCATGACAAGAGACATACCTATAAATTCAAAAATTTCCCAAAAACATTAAATGATTTATTAAATTTTCCTATTTCTTAATTATTTTTAGGGGAATGAGCCTATGACAAGAGACATATCTATAAATTCCAAAAAAAAATCAAAAATTTCTTTTTAAAATAAATTACTAATTTTTTTTTTTTAGATATTTATTAATTGGTGAATAAGTCTAAATCCCTTCTCATGTTGAGGCCCTCAGGGTGTGTAGTCTGTAGATTGAACATCCACATAACTTCTCTTTTGTCAAGTGTTGTATCTCTATCACCTCCTCTTCTCCATTGTGGGACAAAATCTATCCCCTGTAGGATAAGAGCAGATGTATCTGCATTGTGTAGAACCTTAAAGTGCCTTGATACAGGTGTGTCTGTGTTCTCATCCTCTATGGAGCGCAAGTGCTCCAAGAACCTCTCTTTTAACGGTCTCTTTGTTTTTCCTGTATATTGTTTGTGGCAAATTTTACATGTGAGAAGATAAAACACATGTGTGGTAGAACAGTTGATATAATGATGTGTCTTATTGGTAATAGTAGAATTAAATTCCTCTCCTTCCTTAACAAAGTCACATGTTGTACATATTAGGCGTCTGCACTTATAAAAACCCTTTCTCTGTTTTAACCAGCAGGATGTTTTTTTGGTTTTTACATCAGATGGAGAAATAAAATTTGCTATCGTCTTACCTCTTCTAGATACAAAATCACAACCTTCTTTGAGAATCTCCTTAAGGATAGGGTCTGAGTACAAAATTGGTATGGAATCTTTAATAATATTGCACACCTTAGTGTATTCCATACTGTAAGTTGTAATAAATTTGATCTTGCTATTTTCTGATGTTCTTTTCTGTTTATTCCTATATTTTAGCAAGTCTTGTCTGGGAATTAAATCTACACTAGATTTTGCCTCTTTAAGTAACTTCTCACTGTAGCCTCTATCCCTGAACCTTTGTGTTGCCTCTTTTGACTTCACCTGATATTCATCCTCATTTGTGCAATTTCTTTGAATTCTGGTATATTCCCCCTTAGGGATACCCTTCACAACATGTCTTGGGTGGCATGAATTGTACTTGAGGATGGTGTTCCCAGCTGTAGACTTTCTATATATAGTAGTTTCAACTGTATTTATGTCTGTGCTTATTAATGTGATATCAAGAAAATTAATTTCTTTAAAACCCACCACCCACATACCCCTAATCTAACCCAAACCCCCCTTAAATAAACCTAACACTAAGCGCCTGAAGATCTTCCTACCTTATCTTCACCTCGCCGGGTATCACACCGATCCGTCCTGGCTCCAAAATCTTCATCCAAGCCCAAGCGGGGGCTGGCGATCCATAATCCGGCGGCTGAAGAGGTCCAGAAGAGGATCCAAAGTCTTCATCCTATCCGGGAAGAAGAGGCGATCCGGACCGGCAACCATCTTGATCCAAGCCTCATCTTCTATCTTCATCCGATGAGGAACAGCTCCATCATGAAGACCTCCAGCGCGGATCAATTTTCTCCTTCCGACGTCCAACTGAAGAATGAAGGTTCCTTTAAGGGACGTCATCCAAGATGGCGTCCCTCGAATTCCGATTGGCTGATAGGATTCTATCAGCCAATCGGAATTAAGGTAGGAAAATTCTGATTGGCTGATGGAATCAGCCAATCAGAATCAAGTTCAATCCGATTGGCTGATCCGATCAGCCAATCAGATTGAGCTCGCATTCTATTGGTAAGGTAAAAGAGCTTTGAACTTTTGTAATTTAGAATAGGGTAGGGCATTTTTTTATTTTGGGGGTCTTTGTTATTTTATTAGGGGGCTTAGAGTAGGTGTAATTAGTTTAAAATTGTTGTAATTTTTTTCTAATGTTTGTAAAAATTTTTTTATTTTTTGTAACTTAGTTCTTTTTTATTTTTTGTACTTTAGTTAGTTTATTTAATTATATTTATTTGTAGGAATTGTATTTAATTTATTTATTGATAGTGTAGTGTTAGGTTTAATTGTAGATAATTGTAGGTATTTTATTTAATTAATTTATTGATAGTGTAGTGTTAGTTTTAATTGTAACTTAGGTTAGGATTTATTTTACAGGTAATTTTGTTATTATTTTAACTAGGTAACTATTAAATAGTTATTAACTATTTAATAGCTATTGTACCTGGTTAAAATAAATACAAAGTTGCCTGTAAAATAAATATTAATCCTAAAATAGCTACAATATAATTATAATTTATATTGTAGCTATATTAGGGTTTATTTTACAGGTAAGTATTTAGCTTTAAATAGGAATAAGTTATTTAATAAGAGTTAATTTATTTCGTTAGAATAAAATTATATTTAACTTAGGGGGGTGTTAGGGTTAGGGTTAGAATTAGCTTTAGGGGTTAAAAAATTTATTAGAGTAGCGGTGAGCTCCGATCGGCAGATTAGGAGTTAATACTTGAAGTTAGGTGTCGGCAATGTTAGGGAGGGCAGATTAGGGGTTAATACTATTTCTTATAGTGTTATTGAGGTGGGAGTAAGGCGTATTAGGGGTTAATACATTTATTATAGTAGCGCTCAGGTCCGGTCGGCAGATTAGGGGTTAATAAGTGTAGTTAGGTGGAGGCGACGTTGGGGGCGGCAGATTAGGGGTTAATAAATATAATATAGGGGGCGGCGATGTTAGGGCAGCAGATTAGGGGTACATAGGGATAATGTAGGTGGCGGGGGTGTACGGAGCGGCAGATTAGGGGTTAAAAATAATATGCAGGGGTCAGCTATAGCGGGGCGGCAGATTAGGGGTTAATAAGTGTAAGGTTAGGGGTGTTTAGACTCGGGGTACATGTTAGAGTGTTAGGTGCAGACGTAGGAAGTGTTTCCCCATAGGAAACAATGGGGCTGCGTTAGGAGCTGAACGCGGCTTTTTTGCAGGTGTTAGGTTTTTTTTCCAGCTCAAACAGCCCCATTGTTTTCTATGGGGGAATCGTGCATGAGCACGTTTTTGAAGCTGGCCGCGTCCATAAGCACCGCTGGTATCGAGAGTTGCAGTGGCGTTAAATTATGCTCTACGCTCCCTTTTTGGAGCATAACGCACTGAAAACCC
Source organism: Bombina bombina (assembly GCF_027579735.1). Lineage (NCBI taxonomy): Eukaryota > Metazoa > Chordata > Amphibia > Anura > Bombinatoridae > Bombina > Bombina bombina. The sequence goes on along the minus strand of NC_069501.1, from coordinate 967,416,667 downwards.
AGCCATTCTGTGAACTCTAAATACCAGCGGTATTTAAAAGGTGCGGGGGAAAAAAAGCACGCGTAGCTAACGCACCCCTTTGGCCGCAAAACTCTAAATCTAGGCGTAAATGTATTAAAAGAGTTGTAAGCGAAATAATTCATACAATGATATAAATATAAAAAAGGCAATACTAAATGTACATAAATAAATGCATAAAAACTTGTTTATATAAAATGAGTAATTCTCTGTAAGTGACCTATCTATGCAGAGAGAAGACCTCTAAAGACACTTCAAAATACTTAGCCTCTGCTGCAGACAGGGTTAAGGAAGCAAAAAAGCAGTACTAATGAGAGAAAACGAATCCTGGTTATTTAAGCAAAGTAACAATGAGCTGCAACAATGATGCTCAATTCAATTTCAAAGTTTTAGGATTGGTGTAAAACGGCAATCCTGCGCAGGTTATAGCCGTGGAGAAACAGTACCTTAATTTGTTCAGGAGCTCCAAGTGTTTTTGTAATCCAGTGTAGCGGTTATACCGCCAGCATGAAACAGCTCTGGGAACCCTCTGTGTGTGATGGGAAGAAAGCCGCCGAGCTCCTCTTCCCTACACACTCTGGAATTCCACCCTCAGCTGTGTGATGTCCGTTTGTTGCTTTAGTGTTTCCTGGAGTACAGTGTCCTTAGTGAGCCACAATAGTGTGAAGAAAGTAGTCCCGGCAACGTTTCAGCTCTTAGCAGAGCCTTTGTCAAGCTCAATATTACTTTTGCTAGTTTGTAGGGAACTAGTATCCATCTGTGGTGCTGGTCCTTGCTGTTGGATTTATAGCGCAAGAAGTTTAATCTCTTTTCCAATATAGTCTTTTAATGCATATTTGCAACGTAGACACTTCCTTACAGAGCTTATGAAAGAAACAGGTTGGACCTGGTCCTTGGGCAAACTGGAAAGCTGGTTAACACTCTTCAAAAATGGTCATAGGTCCATTTCCTTATGCTACCAACTGGAGCTAGAGAAAATTACTTTACTATGGAACCAGATGATTCCTCACTCCAATATTGATATTGAATCCGTTCAATTATCAATTCAGAAAGTGGCCCAGGCCACCTTGTCAGCTACCTGGTGGGAGATGCATATTAGATTAATACATAACTCATATTTTACCCCCAAAAAGGGCAGTAAAATCCGTAATCTTGGTTTCAATAATTGTCCAAAATGTTTGCTGCCGGCAGCAGATTTAATGCATATGATCTGGGAATGCCCTAAAATAAGGCATCTTTGGTGGATGTTAGCAAAACTCTCAAAATTCCTTTTTCGGGTATAACACAGTTACAAATTATATTTGGACTATTGAGCCATAATGCGCATCATACAAATGATAAAATAATTATTTTGTCCATATTGGCAACTAGATACCTCATTTTTAAAAACTGGAAGTCGAGGGCAACACCATCTATCCCAGAGATTAAAAACTGTCTGTAAAAACAATGTTTGTTAGAACAAAGAGACACCAACTTAGACAATGAATCGGATATCAGACAATTTTTTAGCAAATGGTCATTGTTTATCAGATCTTTGCCTGACATGGAGATAAACGATTTAATTTTTCCGTTTAGGAATTCTGAATTGATTCCTAGGTGCCTGGTAACAATTAAAGAAGAGAGAACTGACTCAATATGCTGCTCTAGGTGTACTGTTCCTAAGACCCCGTTAATTATAATGCTCTGAGTGGGCGAGGGGAGTGAATGGGAGGGGACTCACTCTTTTTTCTTTTTTCCCCCTTTTTTCTCTTCCTCCCCCTTTTTTTTTATTTTGTTGGTTTGTTTTGTTGGGGTTGGGTGTTTCTTATATATAGAGATAAAATTCAGCTGAAAAACTTGATAAGCATTGAATTTGGAAGAGCTAGGGTTCAATCTATGTTAATATTATTATTGTATTATTAATTGTTAATTAAGCTATGTTGAATCTAGGTTATATCATTAAGACAGTCAAGTTTTGACTTACTTCCTTGTTAATGTTTAAATTGTGCTTTGTATGGCGTAAACAAAATGCTGGAAGTTATTATGCTGAATAATAAAAATAAAAAATAAAATAAAAAAAATTGCATGCTCTATCTGAATCATGAAAGTTTAATTTTGACTTGAGTGTCCCTTTAATGGAAGAAATTTAAAGAAGCATTGAGAAACTTCTAAAGATTTGCAAACCCTTTGCCAGGCAATGATGGGATTTTTATATACTATAATTTTTTGAATATAGTCTGGAAATGTATTCGGTTGTGTCAGGGTGCCAGGAATCAGACTGTATCGTAGGTAGTTTTTCTGATGAAATTGCAGAGGTTTGAGGATTCAATGGATTCAGGGACACCTATTATCCGTAGATTGTTCCTTCTGGAACAGTCCTCAAGTTCAGTGATTTTAGTCTAAAACTTCAATATTAGAGAATCTTGTATAATATTTTTTTTATTGAATATTAGTTTTATCTTCTAGCTGTGAAATTCGGGATTCAGCTTCAAATAGTCTTTTATTAAACTGTTGTATCTCATCAGTCAAAACCGTCAAATTCTGTGTTAGGATATTAAGATGAGGCTGAATAAATTCGAACTCTTGTTTTAGTATATTAAATTGTGGTGCTATCATGTCTGAAATTTATTTTGCCAGATTTTGTGAGCCTGATATAGGCAAGGATAGATCAGTAGAATCTAGAGAGCTCTCATGAAGGGTGCTCCTATTAGTTCTGGCTTTCTTGTCTTCGTCTTTATTATCTTTTGATTTAGGAGGCATATTTGGTGATCTTGTTTTAGATATATTCACAAATTTCTCCATAAAAGAGAGAGAACAAAGAGGGCAGGGAGAAAAAAAAGGGAGAGAGTGAAAATGTGTGGGAAGTGTACAGTTAATATGCAGTGGTAAAGTGTAAGGCTCAGTACAAAAAAAACTATATGGTAGTGTGATAATCTATGACTCAATGTGAACTAGAACAACAAATAGAATAGAAGTGGCAATGGAGTGTGTGCTGGGGAAGAGAGAGAAAAAAATAAAGTAAATAAATAAATAAAGAATAATACAAATGGCGGGGAAGTGTGAAGATGAGAAAAGGGAAAAAAAAGGGAAGGGGGAACAAGCCCTCTTTACACAGTAATTATCAGAAAAAATACAATCTGGCTTCTTTTTTTTTTTGGGGACTTCCGGCTGGGGGAGGAGCGAGCAGGTAGCTGCAGCTTCATGTCTCTGTGTTTGAGACCTGTACCACTCTCACACACAATATTTGGCCAGCCTATGTGTGCTTGACTCGGATACAAGATCCATGTATCACGATCTAGGAAGTCTCCTTGGCTACAATTTTGCTTGGTGGCTAAAGCGCTCCACAATATTACACCTTACTGGATAGGTTTCTACCTTACCTTGCACGCCACCTGACTTGTTGGCACTTAATCCCTGAGGGGTTTAATGCTTTTGACACGCTAGTATATAGACTGCACCTGGAACCCAATTCCAACTACTCAGTCTGTATACATTGCTGTTTTTAATTTTTTCTAATTTTACTAGCATTGTGGAACAATAAATTATTTGTTTAACAATAAGCAGAATTATGAACCTTCTTGCTTAGAAATTTAATCAACCAAGTTATTTTTGGATACAGTTCTTATATATTTTTTGAAACAGTTCAAACTTTTGAAATAGTTCATATTGGTAACAGACTGCCTTTTGGCGCCTCCCACAACCCTTTTCTGTATAACAATATAACTGCTATGGTATATATTGAATGCAATATTAATTATGAATGGGTATATAACATTGCTAACAGATAAATCCAGCTAAGTACACCAATGATGTAGATGCCTGTTTGGTTTTAGGAGCTGTGGTATATTGCTTTTTCTATGCCCTGCTCTGTTCTTGAGTAGCTTTGGATCTACATATTGGCAGGTATATGTATAACACGTGGCCCTAGATTAAATTTGCCTAGATTACGAGTTTTGCACTATAGAGGGTGTGAAACGAATGCAGCAAAAGTTGCGTTATTTCACCCTCCATAGTGCTGCCATTACAAGTTTCTGAAAAGTCTCCTTGTGCATGTGATATGGTGGCGTTAAGCTCCATACCGCACAAAATCCATGGGCTGCTTTGACGTGCTCATGGACGCTTTCCCCTATAGACATCAATGGGGAGAGAGTATCATAATAAAAACTAACACCTGAAGTGCGGAATGGTGATCTCCGTAACGCAACCCCATTGATGTCTATGGGGAAAAAAGGTTATGTTTAAACCTAACACCCTAACATAAAGCCCAAGTCTAAACACCCCTAATACGCCGACCCCAACATTGTCAACACCTAAAAAAATTATTAACCCCTAATCTGCTGTTCCCAACATCGCCGACACCGAAATAAAGTTATTAACCCCTAATCTGCCACTCCCGACATTGCCAACACCTAAATAAAGTTATTAACCCCTAATCTGCCGCTCCTTACATCGCCGCCACTAATAAAAGTTGTTAACCCCTATTCCACCGCCACTAATAAAAGTTATTAACTCCTATTCCACCGCTCCCCCACAACTCCGCCACTATAATAAATGTATTAACCCCTAAACCTCTGGCCTCCCACATCACCGCCACTAAATAAACCTATTAACCCCTAAACCACCAGCCCCCCCACATGGCAAAAAGCTAAATTAAACTATTAACCCCTAAACCTAACAACCCTCTAACTTTTTATTAAAATTACAATATCCCTATCTTAAAATAAATAAAAACTTACCTGTAAAATTAAAAAAAAACTAAGTTTAAACTAACAATTAACCTAACATGACTATTACACTAAACTATTATACTAAAATTAAAATAACTACCAATTAAAAAAACTAAATTATACATTCAAAAAACCTAACACTACAAAAAAAATATGTCTAAAATTACAAAAAATAAAAAATACTAAATTACGAGAAATAACAAACAAAATTATCAAAAATAAAAACAATTACACCTAATCTAATAGCCCCAAAATAAAAAAAAAACCCTAGCTTACAATAAACTACCAATAGCCCTTAAAGGAGCCTTTTGTAGGGCATTGCCCTAATGAAATCAGCTCTTTTACCTGAAAAAAAAATACAAAGACCCCCAACAGTAAAACCCACAACCCAACCAACCCCCCAAAATAAAAAAACTAACTCTAAAAAAAACTTAAGCTACCGATTGCCCTGAAAAGAGCATTTGTAGGGCATTCAGCACTTTTACATTGACCTCAAAAGGGCATTCAGCTCTTTTACCTAAATCCCTAAACCCTAATCTAAAAAAAAAAACACCCAAAAATGTTTAAAAAAAACACTAACCCCGAAGATCCACTCACAGTTTCTGAAGTCTGGACATCCATCCTCATCCAGACGGCGAGAAGTCTTCATCCAGGCAGCGTCTTCTATCTTCATCCACGCCGCCGGGATGAAGATAGAAGGCGCCGCCTGGATGAAGACTTCTCGCCACCTGGATGAAGACTTCTCGCCACCTGGATGAAGACTTCTTGCCGCCTGGATGAGGATGGATGTCTGAACTTCAGAAACTGTGAGTGGATCTTCGGAGGTTAGTGTTTTTTGTTTTTTTTAGACTAGGGTTTTGGGCTTTAGGTAAAAAAGCTGAATGCCCTTTTCAGGGCAATGTAAAAGAGCTGAATGCCCTTTTAAGGGCAATGCCCATACAAATGCCCATTTCAGGGCAATGGGTAGCTTAGGTTTTTGTTAGAGTTAGGTTTTTTATTTTGGAGGTTGGTTGGGTTGTGGGTTTTACTGTTGGGGGGTCTTGTATTTTTTTCCAGGAAAAAGAGCTGATTTCTTTAGGGTAATGCCCTACAAAAGGCCATTTTAAGGGCTATTGGCAGTTTATTGTAGGCTAGGGGGTGTTTTTATTTGGGGGGATTTTTATTTATTTATAGGGCTATTAGGTTAGGTGTAATTGTTTTTATTTTTGATAATTTTGTTTGTTATTTTTTGTAATTTAGTGTTTGTTATTTTGCGTAATTTAGTATTTTTTATTTTTTGTAATTTTAGACTTACATTTTTTTTAGTAGTTTTAGGTTTTTTTAAATGTGTAATTTAGTTTTTTTAATTGGTAGTTATTTTAATTTTAGTATAATAGCTTAGTATAATAGTTATGTTAGGTTAATTGTTAGTTTAAACTTAGGTTTTCTTAATTTCACAGGTAAGTTTTTATTTATTTTAAGATAGGGATATTGTAATTTTAATTTATAGTTAGGGGGTGATAGGTTTAGGGGTTAATAGTTTAATTTATTAGTGGCAATGTGGGGGGGCTGGCGGTTTAGGGTTTTATAGGTTTATTTAGTAGTGGTGATGTGGGGTGCTGGCAGTTTAGGGATTAATAGGTTTAGTTAGTGGCAGCGGTGTCGGGGAGCAGCGGAATAGGGGTTAATAACTGTATTATAGTGGCGGGGATGTGGGTGGGCAGCAGATTAGGGGTTAAAAAGTTTTAAATAGTGTTTGCTATGCAGGAGGATGGCGGTTTAAGGGTTAATAGGTAGTTTATGGGTGTTAGTGTACTTTGTAACAGTTTAGTTATGAGTTTTGTGAAACATTTTTGTTACACAAAATCCATAACTACTGGTCTCAGATGGCGGTATGGTTTGTGTCGGTATGGCTGTAACGCAAGCATTTTAGCCTCACCGCACAACCTGTAATACCGGCGCTATGGAAATCATTTTTTTGAGTGCGGCATTGACGCTACATTACAGGCTACAATGCTTGCGGTATAGCTATATCGACACGACTCGTAATGGCTGCGTTACTGTTTTTACGCTATTTTTCAGCGTTAAAACTGTAACGCAAAACTCGTAATCTAGGTGATTGAAAGTTACATTTAGTTCACCATACACATATAGATAATTTTGGTTATATTATAAGGTCACTTTTTGTATGTTGTTGTTTTTTTTTCTCTTCACTGTTTTGTATTTGTGTTTTTTTTTAAATTTAGTTTGAATTGTTTCAATTATTTCACTTGCTAAGAAAAGTCTTTGCCTGAGCCTAACCGGCACCTCCTTATATAACTGACAGGCCCTGTAATATAATTGTTGTGTATACACTAGCTCACTAGGGTCTCTTGTAAAATAAGAGAATCGTTATTATGTTTTTATATGCTACTACTGCAAAGTATCTCACATAATTAACAATCCACTATATTATATCACTATCTCACTGTTGCAACGATTTGTCGCGCTACTCACTGTTATTCACCCTTTTTAGATAGGGCTCATGGACAGATATATATCTCTTACTAAAAGTACTTCTCCTAGTATGCCTTCTAAACAAAGGGAAAGAAAAGGTAACAAAAACTCTGAACTTTCTCCTGACACTTCACAAGATCGGGGGACTTCTAATATCTACAACTGTGATATGTCAGAACTAGTCTCGGAGATAGCAAAAATGATCACACCTCAATTAGATCTGGTTAAGCAGGAAATTAAATTGGAAATCTCCAGTTTGACTAATTAAGTTAGACAGTTCTCATCTATGCTAACTGAAGTTGAGACAAGAGTATCTGAACTGGAGGATAGTTTAATTTACAAGACCCTATTTCCATAGCACACAGTAATACTCTCCATGTACTACAGGCTAGAATTGAAGACCTGGAGGATTGCTCCAGGTGCAACAATCTTAGAAGTATTGGTATACCCGAAACGGCCCAATTCCAAGATTTATTGACTTTTGTATCTTCTACCCTCCCTCACATCCTTTTCAGATAGAGAGAGCTCACAGAATAGGCCCCATGCGAGGGAATTCAGAAGATGCTAAGCCGAGACCTATCATTTATTCAAACTTGTCAATTTTCAAGATAAGATTTTATATCTTAAATACTATAGGAAGCTCGATCCCTTTCAATGTGTCATGATTTTCCAGGATTTTTCCTCTGAAACCCTGGCAAAGAGAAGGGAGATGTCTCCTTTCTTTGTCAAACTAATGAAAGGTGACTATAATGTCAGATTGGTATATCCTGCAAAAGTGATAGTGATAAGGGAGGGGATCCCCCATACTTTAAGTAATGTTCTCTATACGTAGAGAAGGTTGAGGTGTTCTGGGAAACAGCTAAGGCTGTGCTTCGGGGCAAAATTAAAGCCTATCTATACCTGTTGAAATACTGTAAGAGCTAAGCAAAAACAAATCCAACTGTCCAATCAGGTCATAAATTGCTATAATGCCTATCTGGATAATCCTTCTAAGACACACTGGATTGATTACATGAATGCAAAAACCCTTAAAGATATTTTAATCAAACAAAAAACAGCTCAAGAGGATCTCAGACAAAGAGCTTTATATGTGGGGCATGTGGGCAGGTCAGCTAAATTTCTAGCCAGGATTACCAAACCTATTGTCAGGAACATCATTTCTGCCATTAGAAGTGGGAATGATAGAGTTACAAGTAACTCAGATATTAAAAGGGTGTTCTTTAACTCCTTTAAAGATCTTTATAAATTCGACAGATTGGACCCAGCAAAGAAATTGGAATTTTGGGGTAATATTAATGTACCTAAACTTTCATCAGAAATTATGATAGAAATGAATGCACCCATCTCTATGGCTGAAATATCAGAAGGTATTAAGTCAGCAAAGTTCTTCAGGAACAAATAACCCCGACTTTACATAAATAAACTGTTTAACACCTATTTTTCAGATAATACCAGATGTTCCCCTTACTTTGCTGTGTCTAACATCTCCTTAATTAAAAAAAAAAAAAAAGATCCTGAATTTCCAGCATCTTATAGGCCAATTTCATTCCTGAACTCTGATTATAAACTTCTTACATCTATCGTAGCCAAGAGATTAAAACCTCATTTAGGCCATATAATACATGAGAATCAAACAGGATTTATGCCCGGGAGAAACCCGGTGAAAAATATGAGTAAGGTGATGTTACTATTAGACTTTTTTTTGAACAAATTCAAATTCTCCAAATGCAGAGATTTAGCTGACTTTGCCATATTGACAGTTGATGCGGAGAAAGCATTTGACTGTATTAGCTGGGACCATTTATTTCATACTTTAGAACAATTTGGCTTGACAGGCTACGTTAATAATTTCATTAATTTAATTTACAGTTCCCCAATATCTTCTATAATTATTAATAACTCTATCTCCCAGCGATTGGCTCTGCAAAGGGACACTCGGCAAGGTTGTCCACTTTCGCCACTTCTTTTAAATATTTCGTTTGAGCCATTGGCGATCCTTCTCTGTCAAAATCTTGAGGGAATCTTATTAGGTGGGCAAAAGATAGTTCTCTCACTCTATGCAGATGACATATTACTATTTTTAAGTAATTTAAAGATGAATCTGCTGCGGTTTTTGAATGATATCCATATGTTTGGTGCAATCTCAGGGTATAAGATAAACTTATCGAAATGAGAACTCTTATGGCTACATAAGACGGGTGATAATTTCATCAATCATCCATTTATTGAGACTTCTCAGATTACTTATCTAGGTATAAGATTAAGCGTGAATCCGTATAAGTGGTATAGGTTAAAATTCCCCAAATGCTTTAATAAATGTAAACAGAAACTAGATGACTGGTCTAATTTACCTATATCCGTGACAGCTCGTGCCATGTTGATTAAAACCTTATTTTTTCCTAAACTATTATATTAAATTTAAAATATTCCGATATTTATACACAAATCTGATTTGCAAATGTTTAATAAATCCTGTTCCAGGTTTATATGAAAAGGTACCAAAGCTCAGATAGCTCTCCATCGTCTCATGAACACCAAGCTTACGGCAGGATTGGCCTTACCTAATATCAAATTCTACAATTTAGCGGCTTTGACTAAAATAGGCATAGACTGGATTACTGAAAAAGAACAGGTCACCTTTTTGACCTGCGAATCCAATCTTGTCACCCCGTTTCATCTTAACGCATTATTGCATTGTCCAATAACAGCTCTCCCATCTAACGTTTACAATCTATTGACCTTTAAAAATATTGTGGTAACATGGCAGAAATATTGTTCAGAATCCTGCTGCTCCCCATATGTTTTTCGAAATTCCAACCAATTATGGGAAATCCCAATTTTCCGCCAGGCCTGTCAAACAAAGTTTATAGACAATGGCAGAGTCAAGGTCTAAGATGGTTTAATCAAATATTAAGGTCCGATCCAGTCCCCGAAACATTTTGTGACTTATAAATAAAATAAAATTTGGATTATCAAAAAGAGATTTCTATGCATTCTTACAGTTAAGGCATTACATCTCTGAATTGAAACAACATTTTGTCCTAGAGTGGTCTCTTTGTGCTTTGCTAAGCATAATCAATTTATACTATGCTGGCACATATTTCATCTCTTCTCTCTGTTCTTTATTAAATCAACGCCCTTTTTCTGAGCAATTAGAATATATAGTAGCTAAATGGCTTAAATATTTCCCAGATATCAATACACAGGATGTCTCAGATAGTTTAAAATAATAGGGTTATGACGGCTTGGCAAGAGTCACAGATAAAATTAAGTTTTGCAGTTTACTTAACACCAGAGATTCTGTCCAGATGGTATAAATCAAACATTGTATGCTCAAGATGTAGTGCGAGTCATGCTGACATCTTTCATTGTTTTTGGAGTTGCCCCAAAATTGCACAGTTTTGGGCAAACATTACATATTGGATGAATTCAGTATTAACTTTCGATTTTTGTATTCGCCCATATGAAGTGTTTTTTTCTAGCTAAATTTCAAGGTTTATATAAAAATGTAGTTTAATTAACACAATTGTGTTCATAGCTCGTAACCTAATTCTAAGAGAACATGGAAAGCACTCTTAGCTCCTAGGTTTTCAGAATTCATACAAGCCTTGATTACGTAATGTACGATTGAGCAGTATAACTTACAGAATCCTACTGACTAGCAACTCACACAGTATGTTTTAAAAATGGACAGAATTTACAATTAGTCTGCCAGAGTCGGCACAAATCCAATTAGTCTACCTAGTTTGTGGCTGGACCATGAGAGTGATTGAGAAAGCAGGGTTGCTTTTTTTTTCTCCTCCGTTCCTTCTTCCCCCCTCTATTGAATTTAGGTTAGGATATAATTAATTTTGTCTGGTTAATGATAGATCCCATATTGTGAAGGGACAATAGGTATTCCATGACCAGGGAAAGATTACATGTAATTATTATGAAATTGTAACTCTTAACATATAAATAAAAACCCCAACTTTGGAGACAGATGGTCTTTATGCACGACCTGCTTTTGACTTTATATATTTTTGTAATTTGTAATCTAACTGTAAGTTTACAATATTTGTAATTTAGTTTGTGTTTTAGGTCCTGTGTGACGTCATAATAATAGGTACTCCCTGATCAGGGAAAGATCATATGTAATTACTATGAAGTTGTAATTCTTATCATATAATCTAAAAACTTAATCTTTTGAAACATACGGTCTATATGTATGGTCTACTCTTGACCTTTATATATTTTAGCAGATTTGTAATATATAATTGTAATTTTGCAACTCTGTAACATGGTTTGTTTATGGGTCCTGCGTGACGCCATATTATTGTGTCATTTTTTGTCTCCATTCTTGGCTTTAACTAAATGATTTAAAAGAAAAAATCCAATCTAAGTTGGATCAAGTCTAAGCACTTTACGAGCGTGCCGGCACTTATACACTATATTTGGAATCTTACTACATATATTAAGTTGTTTTTTTTCTGTATACTGTCCACACATTTCTTGAAGGAGCAGCAATGCACTACTGGTTTCTAACTGAACACATGGGTGAGCCAATGATAACCGGTATATATATGCAGCCACCAATCAGCAGCTAGAACCTTATTTTTTTCTGCTTCTGAGCTTGCCTAGATAAAACTTTCAGCAAAGGATAACAAAGAGAAGGAAGGAAATTAAATAATAGAAGTCAATTGGAATATTGTTTAAAAGGGATGCTCTTTCTGAATCATGAAAGAAAAAAAACTGTGTTTCATGTCCATTAAATTAAGCTGTTTATACTTGTCTTCTTCACGGTGGCGTTAAGTAGCGCAGACTATACTTATGGAATTTTCTTCCCTGTAGCGAAGTGAAGCAGGCTATGGCAGGGACTTACACTATGTGATTAATCTGATCAGAAAACTTTGTAGATAAGGCAAAGTCCTTCACATTTCTTCACCCCCCCTTAGCCATGTATCTTATCATTTATGCAATGCAGATTGTATCTTTGAGATTTTCTTCACTGCAGTGTAATAAGACAGACTGGGGCGGGGCTTATACTGTGCATTTAATCAGGTCTCACTTTAAGCCTTATATACAGACATGAAGTCCATTACATTCTTCACCCCCCCCCCCCTCAGCCAATCATTCCGTTATTTAGACAGCGCAGTTTTTATTAGTAAGAATTTTCTTCACTGGGGCATAATGAAGCAGATTGGGGCAGGGACTTACACTATGTGATTAGTCCAGTCACAAAATCTTGTAAATATAGGCAAAGTCTATCACATTTCTTCACCCCCCCCTCAGCCAAGCATCCTATTATTTAAACAGTACAGATTGTGTTTGCAAGATTTGCTTCACAGTGACATGGTCAAACAAATTGGGGCAGGACTTACACTGTGTATTTAACCAGGTCTTGTATTAAACCTTGTATATAGACACAGAATCCATCCATCCCACCCCCCACCCCCTCAGCTGTGTGTAGTACGAATTATACTTGTAAGATTCTCTTCACTGATGCATACTTAGACAGGCTGGGGTAGGGACTTACACTGTGGGTTAAACAGGTCACAAAACCGTGTATATATAGGCAACGTCCATCACACTTCTTCATCCCCCCTCAACCCGGCGTCCCAGTCTTGCCCACCTTGAAACTGAGCTGTTTATCTAGATATTACCCTTTTAGCTGCTTTCCATGGCTGCAATCTTCATTATAAATAGGCCAGACCCAGAAGTGTGCAAAGATAGCAAAAATGGAAAGAAAAAAAAAACTTTTTAAAGTAAAAAAGAAAAAAATGTCTGTGGCCAATAGAAAAAAAAAGGCCTGATGCAGAGTTACCGGTTAGGCCATGTAGACGGTCTGTAAAAACGTCTAAGTCCCGATGAGGGCAATCTTCGGTCCTCAGATAGAGACAACTTGCCCCTGCCAAGAGGTATTGGCGTTGATGCACTGTAAAGCTGAGGCCGAGCTGGCTGCGCAGTCAGAAGCCATCCCGCCGAATGCGCTTTCTGGCTTGTGGATCCTGATTAGACACACCAAGAATCTGCCTTCTCCACCACTCTGTGTGCAGCAGCTGCTGTACACGTCACATCCGTTGACGTTGTAATCTGGAACTCCCTTAGTGCACTGCTTAGTGCTTTTTTAATTACCAAAATGAAGCAGACTTTAATATCCCTTTAACTAAAGACTGCTTCGTATATGCATCAATCAGTGACTGAGGATGCTTTTAGAAGGGCACTGTGTGCATTTTAAGTGTGCCATTTTCATAGCATACACAGCTTCTAATCCACTACTGACAGCTAAGCACATGCTTGGGGAGTTCACACTAATTAGAAGCTTTACTTTGGAATATCCCTTTATTCATGAAAATGATTATACATTACAAACCAAGCAAAGCTGTCACATTGCGTTACCAAACATCAAAATTCGATGTCTGTATTAAATAGTTTTTTTTTTATTTATTGTTTTACATCGACACATAGATGTTATAATATAATGCTATTAAAGGGACACTGAACCCATTTTTTTTCTTTTGTAATTCAGATAGAGCATGACATTTTAAGCATCTTTCTAATTTACTCCTATTATCAAATTTTCTTCATTCTCTTGGTATCTTAATTTGAAATGCAAGAATGTAAGTTTAGATGCCGGCCCATTTTTGGTGAACAACCTGGGTTGTTCTTGCTGATTGGTGAATAAATTCATCCACCAATAAAAAAGTGCTGTCCATAGTCCTGAACCAAAAAAAAGCTTTGATGTTTTCGTTTTCAAATTAAGATAGCAAGAGAACAAAGAAAATTTGATAAGAGTAAATTAGAAAGTTGCTTAAAATTGCATGCTCTATCTGAATCACAAAAGAAAAAAATTGGGTTTAGTGTCCCTTTAAAAAAAAGGAAATTAAAAAAGGAAGGAAAATTAAAATAATAAAGGAAAAAATTAAGTGGACAATACATATTGAAAAGATAATATACAGAAATAAGGCACCCGGTCTCCAGACATCCAAATTCAAATTTGAAAAGATAGATAAGAATAGATAATGAAGTTTACCATTGCACAACAACTGTCTCATAATGGTTAATACAGCAATAAAATGCATTGGTGAAACAGATAAAAAAAAAGTCTTTAAAATTTCATGAGATCATTTCATATCATTCATCGGCTGGTAACTACTGCACCTGGTTGATATGTTTTGTATCTGTAAATAACAGGTGTGCACTTTGTCTGTATAGTTCTCTTTAGGATCCAGTGAGATTACCATTTTATGTATTAATTTTATATAAATATTCACGTGTATATATATATATATATATATATATATATATATATGTGTGTATATGAAAAAATAAGATACCGGTGCAAAATGATCAGTTTTTCTGGTTTTACTATTTATAGGTATGTGCATTTTTTGTTTTATTCTGTAAACTGCTGACAACATTTCTTTCAAATACCAAATAAAATATTATTTATTTGCAGAAAATGACAACTGGTCGAAATAATAAAAAAAAGATGCAGTGTTTTCAGACCTCAAATAATGCAAAGAAAATAAGTTCATATAAATTTTTAATCAACACAATATTAATGTTTTTAATCACAGCTTTCATCTTGGCATTCTCTCTACCAATTTTTCCCATTGCTGATGGGTGATTTTATACCACCCTTGGGGCAAAAATTCAAGCAGCTTGGCTTTGTTTGATGGCTTGTGACCATCCATATTCCTCTTGATCACATTACAGAGGTTTTCAATAAGGTTCAGGTCTGGAGATTGGGCCAAGACAAAGTCTTGATCTGATGGTCTTCCATCCAAACCTTGATTGACCTGGCTGTGTGGCATGGAGCATTGTCATGATGAAAAAAACAATCCACAGAGTTGGGAAACATTGTCAGAGCAGAAGGAATCAAATTTTCTTCAAGGACAACACTTGATTCATGCATCCTTTACAAAAATAAATCTGCCGGATTCCAGCCTTGCTGAAGCACCCCCAGATCATTCCTGATCCTCCACCAAATTTCACAGTGGGTGCGAGACACTGTGGCTTGTAGGCCTCTCCATGTCTCCGCCTAACCATTAGGCAACCAGGTGTTGGGCAAAGTTGAAAATTGGACTTATCAGAGAAGATGACCTGGAATCAGGTAGATTTATCTTTGTGAAGGACACATGAATCAAGCAACGTACAAGGTTAAGAAATTGTGCTTTCTTCTGCTCTGATAATTTTCCCCAACTCTAAGGATTATTTTTTCCAGCAGGACAATGCACCATGCCACACAGCCATGTCAATCAAGGTGTGGATGTCAAGGCCCAATCTCCAGACCTGAACCCCATTGAAAACCTCTATAATGTGATTCAGAGGAATATGGATGGTCACAAGCCATCAAACAAAGCCAAGCTGCTTGAATTTATGCACCAAGGGTGGTATAAAGTCACCAATCAGCAATGGGAAAGATTGCTGCATTTATTGCAAATAAATGCTCTAAATCATTGTTTCTCAACCGCGGTCCTCAAGTACCCCCAACAGGCCAGGTGGTAATTATAGCTGAACCAGTGCACAGGTGAAATCAGCTGATGGGTGAGAGCAGGTTAGTTACCATGGTTACTAATCAGCTGATTTATTTACCTGTGCACTGGTTCATCCACTCAACCTGCCTGTTGAGGGTACTTGAGGATCGTGGTTGAGAGACACTGCTCTAAATGACAATACATTTATTTGGAATTCAGGAGAAATGTTGTCAGTGAGTAAAATTAACATTTTTGTTTTATTCTGTAAAATAAATACATACCTATAAATAGTGAAACCAGATAAACTGATAATTTTGCAATGGTCTCTCATTTTTTTCCAGAGCTCTGTATATAAATTTTTTCTGCAAACATGTATAATAGTCAAAACCAAGGACAAACTATTTGTTTCAGATAAATCATTAGTCATCATTTTTTTTATTTTGTTTCATCTGATATTCAGTCATGGGGTAGTTCAGAATGTATTTCTAAATGAAAATCACCACTTATTTTATTTGGGGAATCTCATTAAAGGAGTTAAAGGAGAAAACTACAGCAGCTTAATCTTAAATAAATTAGTACCCAATGTTGCTACCACAAGCATGCAGAAAAGACCCCATAAAAAAAAAATATATATGTATATATATATATATATATATATATATATATATATATATATATATATATATATATATATATATATATATATATTCTGTGATGCTGTGGGCTTGCAGCTGTAGCACTAGCTGCTATGTTAACTTTATTTAAGTTGTAGCTGCTTTTCAGGTGCTCAGGTGCTCACTGAAGACCTTTCTTATAGGAAATGTGTTTTTAAAGTATATCAAACAACTCGATGCCTGAATATTGATAAAACAAAATTATTTTTTTCTCTGTGCACATCTAATGTATGTAATCAAAAGTGAAACTGTTAATGTAATGTTTTGGGGTTAGATAGATATTCATGCACACCCACAAATTGACAACATGTGTTTAAAATAAAGTTGATTGCAATATCTGAAGGAGTCATATGAATATGGAAAAAGTTGGTGTCAGCATCTCTACTTATTAATAGCATAATATTGTTGTTATTCAGTCTCTTAATCAGGAAGCAGATTACAGCAAACAGGTCACATAAAAAGGAGAAGCTTATTGACATATTTAGATACAAATACTCCTTGCTTTATTTATTTATGTTATTTCCTTAACCCTTTGTGATCTGAGAGAAATTTAATTTCTTAGATTTATTATATAGTCTATGCATGAAATAATGTATAGAATACAAGAGAAACGTTTGTGCAAGGGTTTTCACATTCATTTGCGTGCAGGTTAAATTGCGCTCATATTACAATCGAGATCATTTGAGCGCAATTGTGATTTTATTACAAGCACAGAGACTTCATATTATCTCTTACTTTTACTGATCAATGCAGCCTTTAAAAGTTCATAACATATAACATAAATAAATACAGAGATTTTAAATAACAGAGAAAAAGTAAATTTTTTTAAAATTTAAACAGTATGGCCAGTAGAGCAAAGGAGAGACTGGCCAATAAGGATACAAGTGACAATCACCAACTGACCAACATAAAATATAACGTCCTCTTTCTTTTGCTGCTATTAAACAGGGGCGCGATCCGATATAGATCGTAGTTTGCGGCACAAGCGAGGGAACCCCCGCCGCCCGTAGTTTCATCTCGCAACTCGAGCTATCCCATATACGGCGCCGTCAGATGCTAAAGTGCCGTAAGTCTGACAAACCAGCGATGTCCAGAAATCTGCGTAAGTACAAATTTCTAGAGTCGCCAGTGACTTACGGCACTTTAGAAACTGCTGGCGCCTACAAAAACCTGACTAAGTTATAAAATCACCCGTACTGTCTAACATGCCTCCCAAACATAGCCCAACACGTCTAACCCTCTATCCGCTATCCCCCCTCACTCTCCTAAAAATAAAAAATGTATTAACCCTAAACCGCCGCTCCCGGACCCCGCCGCCACCTACATTAACTACCCCCTAATGTGAGCCCCTTACACCACCGCCACCTACATTACCTACCCCCTAATGTGAGCTCCTACCCCGCCGCCAGCTACATAAACTACCCCCTAATGTGAGCTCCTATCCCGCCGCCAGCTATATTAAATTAATTAACCCCTAATCTAATCCCCCTATACCGCCGCCACATATATTAAATTAATTAACCCCTAATCTAATCCCCCTATACTGCCGCCACCTATATTAAATTAATTAACCCCTAATCTAATCCCCCTACACCGCCGCCACCTATATTAAATTAATTAACCCCTAAAATACTAAACTATCCCTACCACTAAACCTAAGTCTAACCCTACAAATAGCCCTGAAAAGGGCTTTTTGCGTGGCATTACCCCAAAGTAAACAGCTCTATTGCCAGCCCTTAAAAGGGCTTTTTGCGGGGCTTTGCCCCAAAGTAATCAGCTCTTTTACCAGCCCTTAAAAGCGCTTTTGGCGGGGCATTGTCACAAAGAAATCAGCTCTTTTGCCTATAATCTAAATCCCCCTAGACCGCCGCCACCTATAATAAATGTATTACCCCCTAATCTAATCCCCCTACACCGCCACCACCTATATTAAATATATTAACCCCTAATCTGACCCCCCTACACCGCCGTCACCTATATTAACTATATTAACCCTAATTATATTAGGGTTAATATAGTTAATATAGTTATTATATTATATATATATTAAGTATAATAACCCTATCTAACTCTAACACCCCTAACTAAATTCTTATTAAAATAAATCTAATTAATATTAATAATTAAAATATTCCTATTTAAATCTAAATACTTACCTATAAAATAAACCCTAAGATAGCTACAATGTAATTAATAATTTTTAATTATTGTAGCTATTTTCGGGTTTATATTTATTTTACAGGTAACTTGGTATTTATTTTAACTAGGTACAATAGCTATTAAATAGTTAATAACTATTTAATAGCTACCTAGTTAAAATAATTACAAATTTACCTGTAAAATAAATCCTTAGAATGGCCTTCTAATTACTTTTTATCTTTAGAACAATTATCAGCTAAACTTGTTACCCTTTTATGCATTATTTCTTTTCGTAGAGTTTCCGACGTTAAAGCTTTAGATTTTAATTCTAAACGTTTTTTTCCTGAAGGAGTCACCTTTATTCTTTCTCGTAGAACTAAAACTTTTTCTTCATCTATTTTCTATCCTTATCTTCCTTCTGAACCTGCTCTATGTGTGGTTAAATGTTTAAAAGAATATGAATCTAGAACTTCACCCTTTAGAATTTTTTCTTCCTCTCAATTATTAATCTCTTTTATTTCTCCTTTCTCTCCTGTTACTTCTACCACTATTGCAAGATGGGTTAAATGGGTAATGATAGAAGCTGGTATTGACATGTCTTTTTCAGCTCATTCAGTTAGAGGATCAGGTTTAAATCTGCCTCTCTTCAAAAAAATTTAAATGCTGCTGATTGGTCATCTGACTCTATTTTTAAACAGTTTTATTTCAAACCTATTCAACACGTTTCGTTAAATTTATTTTCTTAATAAGCTTTAAAGTAGCAAAATATGAAGTCTCTGTGCTTGTAATAAAATTCCAATTTTCCCTATTTTGTGAAGGAATAATTTAGATTTTATTAAAGACACAGAGTCGAATATTTTCCCTCCCTTATTGTTATACCCTCCCATATGATGTTACTTACCATTATTTATCTTATAGCTCCAAATCAATGAAGCTATCTTACGAAATGAAGGTTTTCTTCCTTCCACTCATCAGTCATCTTTCAAAGCCTCTACGAATTGGATAAGAAAAATTTCTTCTTGGCTTCGTTTGGACGAATTTCTACCATCAAGAGTTGTTTTCCTGTTTCTGAGACACTTTTTCTGGATTTTATTCTATTCTTGATGTTTTTTGGGCATTTTCAATATTTGCTCGTTTTTCCTTCACGTTACCGGCATCGGCAAGAAAGAGGACGTTATATTTTGTATTGGTCAGTTGGTGATTGTCACTTGTATCCTTATTGGCCAGTCTCTCCTTTGCTCTACTGGTCATACTGTTAAAAATTTTTTTTTTTTTACTTTTTCTCTGTTGTTTAAAATGTCTGTATTTAATTATGTTATATGTTATGAACTTTTAAAGGCTGCATTGATCAGTAAAAGAAAGAGATAGCAAAATATTAGTCTCTGTGTCTTTAATAAAATCTAGATTATTCCTTTACAACGTTAGGATAATCGGAGCTGGGGTTAACGGTTTCACAAAATTAAAAAGTTGCACAAAACACATAAAAATACATCACAAAGTACAGTTAGAATCATAATAACTCTGTCTAATAAAAAATATTCAAATAAAATATTGCACAAAAAAGTTATAAGGGCTCAAAGATATGAGATCTCAGGTGAGGCAGGGAAAGGACTTTAAATTAAAATACAAGCATATACATTTTTATGTATTTATATGTGTATGTATGTATTTACAGACATATATACAGATATAAACACATAAATACATATGTACCCATATATATATATATATATATATATATAAACTGGAATCATTGCTTTAAAAAAATCCCTAACAGTGCTTTATTTTTAGAATTCCACTTTTCTTCATTCCAACTGTTTCCCCATTTTCTCATACACACAACTGAAAAAAAAGGTTAAAGGGACAGTCAACTCAAAAAAATGTTATTGTTTTAATAGATAGATAATCCCTTTATCACCCATTCCCTGGTTTTGCACAGCCAACATGGTTATATTAATACACTTTTTACCTCTGTGATTACCTTGTATCTGAGCCTTTTCTGACAGCCCCCTGACCACATGACTTTTTATTAATTATCTATTGACTTGCATTTTATCCAATTAGTGCAGTGTCTGCCACAACCCAGCACTGTTAGCACAATGTTATCTATATGGCTCACATGAACTAGCACTCCCCTGTTGTGAAAAGCTAATAAAAAAAGCATGTGATAAGAGGCTGTCTTTAGTGGCTTAGAAACAGGCAGAAATTTAGAGGTTTAAATGTTATAAAGTATTTTAATACAACAATGTTTGTTGTGCAAAGTTTGGGAATGGGTAGTAAAGGCATTAGCTATCTTTTTAAGCAATAACATTTTTGGTGTTGACTGTCCCTTTAATATGTACTATGTGTTTTTTTCTCTCTCTCTCAAAACAGTCAGCAAGAAAAAATAAAAGCTTTATTTGGTTTCTGCTCTTTGTGTGGGAAGGAAAACTACTTTGTGTGGTAAACTGGCGCCCTCTGCTTTTATATTTATGTTCAATTTTTTTCCTACATTTTCAAATGTTTAATGATAACTGAACACAAATGACACATTTATTATCCAGTAAACTACAGTGTTATATAGCATTATTCAGCTTGTAGAAACCTGAAACCACTGCAGAATAAAACAGATATTCAAACACCTTAAAATTCCACCTGACATTTACATAACACTCCTCACATTGTACCTACAGACTGAATATAAAAGCCTTTGCATTATAAACCTCTGAATGGTCATTAGAATGTGTTAAGAAAGATATATTTTGGTCCATATGAAAGAAGTAAATTTAAAATGTATATATGAAAATAAACCTCCCAGTGCTGAACAAAGCTATTTGTTGACACACTTGTAGGGACATGTCCTTCTCAACCAATTCAGCTGTCAGAGTGGACCCTATCAGACACTGAGAGGTCATAAATGATTAAAAACTCACTGATATGGAGAGAAATCGCACAATTTTTTTTTTTATATGTCTTTTGTTTTTCTTTTTCTTTTTTTTTTAATCTTTCTTAGACCTTATATTGTGATATAGGTATCCTAAACCTTTCTTACTAATATTTATACAAACTAATCACATATTTCTGCTAGGTTCAGTCTAATTTTTTTTTTAAATAACCTTTTTTTGTTGTTGAAATAAAAAATTTTTATGCACATAATTAAACATGTTTAATATCTGTTCTTTCATATGGTCTAAAGGTTTTTAGTACAATGCGCCTGCCTATATGTAGACAGGAACATATTCACAAGGTATCATTAGCATGCCAAGTATGCTATACCAATACTTAAAGGGACAGTATACTGTAAAATAGTTTTTCCCTTAATGTGTTTACAATTGCTTTTTTTACAAACTGCAGGGTAAATAATTTATGAAAATTAGCTTTTTAAGGTTTATTTGTGTATATTAAAGCTCTGATTTTGTGTTTTGAAGCCACAACCTAATAAAATAGGTTGAGCTTGTAGGTATAATCAGATCTCATTACTGTATCACATTGTGTACATATACCTGCTTCTTTATCTTATATCTGTCCTTAAAACAATCACCAATACTTTGAGAGAACAATGGAAAATCAACATTTTATTACCTTATCTCTGCTTTATCACACTGGGAGTGTAATTTCTTCTGCTGGCTGTGTTTACAAAGCTTATCTATAGCTGGTACGCGCGGCCACAAACTTTCAGAATAGGTGGGGATACCACATGCTAAATTAACAATTTCAAATGCCAATATAAGGGTAAAGGAGCTACTTGTAAACAATTTAATACACTCCAGCAGGTAAAGTGGATCATTGGGAACAAATTAAAGGGGAGAAATTTTTTGAGTAAACTGTCCCTTTAAAGGGACACTGTACCCAAAAAATTTATTTCGTGATTCAGATTGAGCATGAAATTTTAAGCAACTTTCTAATTTACTCCTATTATCAAATTTTCTTCATTCTCCCGGTATCTTTATTTCAAATGCAAGAATGTAAGTTTAGATGCCGGCCCATTTTTGGTGAACAACCTGGGTTGTCCTTGCTGATTGGTGGATAAATTAATCCACCAATAAAAAAGTGCTGTCCAGAGTACTTAAACCAAAAAAAAAGCTTAGATGGCTTTTTTTTCAAATAATGATAGCAAGAGAACGAAGAAAAATTGATAATAGGAGTAAAAGAAAGTTGCTTAAAATTGCATGCTCTTTCTGAATTACAAAAGAAAAAATTTGGGTTCAGTGTCCCTTTAAAGGGACATGAAAAACACATTTTTCTTTCAGGATTCAGAAAACAAATACTATTAAAAACCATTTCCAATTGACTTATATTATCAAATTTGCTTCGTTCTCATGTTATTCTTTGTTGAAGAGATATCTAGATAGGTAGTGTGCACATGTCTGGAGCTTTACATGACAGGAAATAGTGCTGCCATCTACAGCTCTTGTTAATGTATAACATTGTTACAAAACTGCAGCCATAAAGTGCTGCAGACACATACACATGCCTTACCTTCCTGCTTTTCAACAAAGGATAAGAAGAAAACAAAGAAAATGTAATTATAAAAGTAAACTGGCAAGTTGGTTAAAATGATATGTTCTATCTGAAACATAAAAGAAAAATTGGGGTTTTATGGAAATGAAATCCAAACTTTTTTGTCATTATTCATAGAGAGCATACAATTTGAAACAACTTTCCAATTTAGTTTACTTTTATCCTTTGTTTGAAAAGCATACCTAGGTAGGCCCAGGAGCAAAACTGCACTACTGGGAGCTAGCTACTTATTAGTGGCTGCACATGTTTGCCTCTTGTCATTGGCTAACCAAATGTGATCAGCTAGCTCACAGAAGTGCTATGCTGCTCCTTCAACAAAAGATACCAAGAGAATGAAGCAAATTTGATAATAGAAGTAAAATGGGAAGTTGTTTAAAATGGTATGTTCTATCTGAATCCTGGAAGAAAATGTTTGTGTTTCATGCCCCTTTAATAACCATTGACTTACTAGGTTTGTTTTTATACATATTGTACAATATTTGTTTCTAATAAAAAGTAACTTTTGGAAATAAATATGCCTGCTGAGCAATACCCCTGAGGTTAATTGAATCACCTGTGACACACACCGCCAACACCTAGTAATAACAAACACATTGTCATTTTATATATATATATATAACACACACACATATTTAGACATTGTCTATGTATGCATATATATATGTTAAAGCTCTTCCTTACATACATTTTACAATACAATTTTTTAATAATATTTTTTATAAATCATTTTTATCAGATAGAGTTTATATGAGTGTAACTGTACTTTTACATGTATTTATGTTGTGTTTAATGCAACTTTTTCCTTCCCCTAACTTTTAATGCGCGCTCTCAAGTTGCGCTAACCCAATAAGTGTAATTAACAATTGCATTCGAGCAAACACGTTTAATTTCAACTTGTAATCTGCGTGCTATTTCCATCACGCTCAAAAAGCGTAGAAAAATCTGATATCGCTCACACGCAACAGTTAGCGCGCCACTCGTAAGCTAGTCCTATATTTCTAATATGGAGTTATTAAAGAGTAGTGAAAAAAGAAGTGAACCCAAAGTAATCATAATGAATAAATACATATGAATAAACCACTATCATAAAGAATGTATTATATGGATCTCAGGGAGATCAGGGAAAGGCTGAAAAATTATGTTAAAGGGACAGTCTAGTATAAAATAAACTTTCATTATTCAGATAGGACTTTTAATTTTAATCAACTTTCTAATTTACTTTTATCATCAAATTTGCTTTTTTCTCTTGGTATTCTTAGTTTAAACTTAACATAGGTAGGCTCCTATGCTAATTTCTAAGCATTTGAGGGCTGCCTCTTATCACATGCTTTTTAAATCTCTTTTCAACACAAAGAGACAGAAAGTACACGTGGGCCATATAGATAACACTGTGTTCAGGCACAGGGGGTTATTTAAAGGGACAGACAACACCAGAATTTTTGTTGTTTTAAAAGATAGATAATCCCTTTATTACCCATTCCCCAGTTTTGCATAAACAACACAGTTATATTAATATACTTTTAACCTCTGTGATTACCTTGTATCTAAGCATCTTCTGACAGCCCCCTGATCACATGACATTTTATTTATTATCTATTGACTTTCATTTTAGCCAATTATTGCAGTGTCTGCCACAATCCACGGGCGTGCTCACAATGTTATCTATAGGGTTTACCTGAACTAGCTCTCCCCTGCTGTGAAAAGCAAATACAAAAGCATGTGATTAGAGGCGGCCTTCAAGGGCTTAGAAATTATCATATGAGCCTTCCTAGTTCTAGCTTACAACTAAGAATACCAAAAGAACAAAGCAAAATTGTTGATAAAAGTAAATTGGAAAATTGTTTAAAATTGCATGCCCTATTTGAAACATGAAAGTTTTTTTTGGACTTGACTGTCCCTTTAAGATTTAGCACAAAACAATACTACATTTAAGACAATAGATAATAAACAGTCACAGTCATGTGATCAGGGGCTGGAAGAAGGTTCTTAGATACAAGGTAATCACAGAGGTAAAAAGTATATTAATATAACTGTGTTGGTTATGCAAAACTGGGGAATGGGTAATAAAGGGATTATCTATCTTTTAAAACAATAACAATTCTATGGTAGACTGTCCCTTTAAGTATTTGAAGTAGCAAACTATCTACTCATAAAGTTGCATAATATAGATTCTAAATATTAAGCAAGAGTTTTTTTTTAAACAATAAAACCTATTGGCAGCTAAAATAGCAAAAGAGCTGGTCAGCTGCGGACATTTAGGTCAAAATTTTAATGCACATAGATGAATTACATCTTTGATTAGAAACATATTTGCAATATATAGGTATTGTCAAAATGCTTCTTGTAAAAGTTATCACTGTGTAGTGTTAACATTTGTCTCTGTATGTGCATCTGAAATATAGCTAGATATTCTTTTTTTTTTTTTTTTTTACAGAGCTGAAATTGACATGTCACCAGCAAATCACATCAAGTTCTGTACAGTAAGTCTAAATTAAGACATATGATATAACTAACAAAAATTGTGCATCCCTTGTTTTAGTCTCAATACAGAACAAACAAACAAAACAAACCTAACCTCTTCTCCTCTGTTTGTCCAATCTCTTAATGAGTATGATTAGACCATTGAGTAGTCATTTTGGGGCATGTGGGGCTTGTGAGCATGTCAGCAGTTAACAAATTGAGTACAAGCACCTTAAGCTCTCTGAGCAATAGTTGTGTTTAAAAATGCTGGTGCACGGCGCATACTTAAATACAGTTATGGAAAAGCTATAGATTTTATTAGAAGCATTTTTGCTAATACATGTATATTACAACAGTGCTTCTATTCAAAATTAAAAGGCATCCATGTGGATTCCAATTTTGACTGGGATGTCCCTTTAAGTAAAATTACAAAAATAGCCTTCATTGAGGTACCTATGGTACCGTTGAAACATTAGTGTATGAATATAGTATGAGTAGTAGGCGGAGATGGGGGAATTACAGTGCGGCGTATATATGTCTGATTAATAACGCATACAATGGAAGCAGTAGATCAGTTCCCTTGTTAATACTTGCTACCTGCATCTGCTGGTCATTACTTAATCGCATTCCACACATTTCTTTTAAACATATGTGGAGTGCGATTACGTAATTGTGAGCAAGCAGACGTCGAGGTAGCAAATCTTGACAAGGTAGCTATTTTCGACAGAAGCAGGACATATGCTCATGTCGTTATAATATGCTGCATATTATTAGACAAACACCTTCGCTCACTTTCTTTAACCCTTATGCCTGTTTTATAAAACCTGCGGCAAATGTTTAAGTACATTCCATAGTAAAATACCAGATGGATTTCATCTCTTACGCTATAACTTGAATTTGCAGCAGTCGTACTCCTGCATGAATTTTTTTTTTCACTTTGGATTTTATGTCATCTCAATATAAAGCTTTACTGGAGTCCTATATTCTCCAACAGACTTGCACACATTTACACTACTGTAAATTAACGTATTAGCTCTGCAAAGGATCTCCCATCAAGAAGGCTGTTAAATAAATAAGGATAACATTAAGTGCAAGAGTTATTTCAGGCGTTATTCAGAGTTAATCAGACAGGAAATGTACTCTTGCATTAACTCAATTGATATATAATGTCTCAGATGACTCAGTGCAATGGATGTCTTGCCCTGTTTGATCGTTCAATTTTCTGGAGATTGAGAGGCTGCACAGTGTATAAGCAGTTCTCACTCTTATAGGAAGAAATAGCTTATCTTAAAGGGACACTAAACCCAAATTATTTCTTTCATGATTCAGATAGAGCAGGCATTTTTAAGCAACTTTCCATTTTACTCCTATTATCATTTTTTTTTCGTTCTCTTGCTATCTTTATTTAAAAAGCAGGAATGTGATGCATAGGAGCCGGCCCATTTTTGGTTGAGAACCTGGGTTATGGTTGCTTATTGGTGGGTAAATGTAAGCCTCCAATAAGCAAGCGCTATCCATTATGCTGAATTTAAAATGGTGCTAAGATTTACAATCCTGCTTTTAAAATAAAGATAGCAAGAGAACGAAAAAAAATTGATAATAGGAATAAAATAGAAAGTTGCTTAAAATGTCATGCTCTATCTGAATCATGACAGACAACATTTTGGTTCAGTGTCCCTTTAAAGATGAAATAAATAACATGTCTGTTTGCTTCAACAGATTTCCAAGGAAGTTACACCTCTACCCCAGAGACTAAGAAAAGGGAAATTGCTAACTGTTGGCTCAGGTAGGGTAAGACATAGACATACTCCTAATCTTCTGCCTTTGTAAAACTCCTTTGCAGCTATTACTGCTGGCTCCTGCGATGAAGAGAGAAGAGCTGCTAGTACTTCTGACAGTGTAACAGGCAAACAGAGCTGCAAATGTACATTTATGTGAGACATTGTTAATAGGTGAATCCATTTTAAGAAATATACACATAGGTGATGATAAAAACAAATTTTGATAAATAAACTGAACAGTCTTAAGTCTCCTTTCAAACACTGAGCAATCTTAGCCTGAGGGTATAACATTTTATGCAGATGTAAAAATCTTAGATAAAATGCCTCCTGGCATCTGGAAAGTCCTTGCATAAAGTGGAAGTAAACTGGAATGTAATTAAAATATATATATGTATAATTAAAAAAATCATATCTGTCAAAAGGGCCTACCATTTGTGTATTTAGGAGGAAACATTTATGCATGGTTTTAAATATAGAATCTCTACAGCATTGTCAAATAATTATAAATACACTGCTGCATATTGCTAAAAAAAAAGAGTTTTTATTGACCCCTGGCCCCACCATACAACTACCACACTAAATTTAGTTACAATTCAAAATTGCACAAAGAAATAAAAAACATTTACTAAGTAAGTCCTATCTCCTCTGCAAATGAAAGTGATCTGCCGTCTGACACAGGCACACACTGTACAAACTGAAGTGCCAAGTCTGTCTCACACTGTGCATAGTGGTTTAGTGCACACTCAGAAATCCTCTCAAATGCTAATGCTTTACTCCTAGTAATGACATTTCCCGGGCTTAATAACACTTTGGTGTAGTGCCCTCTGGTGGCTGCCAAAATGTAATATATATATATTTTAAATAATAGTTGTGCTTGCCTCATGGGGCCCCCTAGCCCAGTGGACCCCTGACAGGAGTCACCCCTTTCACCCCCTGATGGTGGCCGTGAGTGTCAGTAAGATGTCATCTCCAAATTACCAATAGTAATGCCTGACACGTCTTTTAAATGCCTAATATAAGAAGCCAAGGGCTCTATACATAGAGCAAACAAAAGAGGAGACAATGGGCATTCTTGTCTTGTGCCATTCAATATTTTTATAGAATGAGATTGGTGTCCTGTCACTCTTACTGTTGCTGACGGTGCAGAGTATATGTTTTTAATAGCATCTACGTAATCTCCAATCTATCCTATCAAACATCTTCTCTGCATACAAAGATAGGAGGAGAGAAGGCGTTTTGGTCAAATTTATGAAGTCAACAGTTGATATTATACATCTGAAGTTATCAGAAGCTTCTCAAATTTTAATAATCCAACTTGGTCTGGATGTATCAAATGATGAAGGATGTGTTTTAGGTGGTTAGCCAATATCTTAGTGAAGATCTTCAAGTCTTGGTTTAATGAGATAGGTCTGTAATTTTGGTGATATTTGTTTTTTCCCCAGGTTTTGGGATCACTACTATTTTGGCTTGTAGCAAGTCTGGTGGTATTGTCCACCCTTGCATAGCATGATTACAGAATTTCGTTATATGAAGTATTAGGATATTTATAATAAATTTGTAATATTCCCCTGGAAATCCATCGAGGCCTGCTGCTTTTCCAGGTTTTAACTCCTTAATGGCCAATAGTAGTACCTCTGCTTTTGATATTTCTGCATTTAAGGTATCCAAATCTTACCCAGTTTAGGTGGGTAACCTTACTTCTTCAACGAATTTGTCTAATAAATTTATAGTCTGTGAGATGTGGTTAACTTTAAGACCATCATATAGCAAACTATAATACTGTGCAAAACGATCCACTATCTCTTGTATGGAGGGGATCGCCATTGATTTAATTTTATTTCTAATTTTATGTGATAAGTATTTATCTGGTTTATTGGTATAAATTAAATATTGTGCTTTCAATCTTTGGGCTGCTCATCTAGATTTTTAACACAATATGTTATCTAACATGTGATGTTTTTATGTTAAAGTTTGATAGGTGATATTGGAAAGGGTCCTCTTATGTTTTTTCTCTAGCTGATTTATTTCCGTCCATAATTGTGCTGTCTGTTTATGTGTCTAATAAATTGTCTTTTCTCTAATTAATAGTCCTCTAAAGTAGGTTTTGTCTGCCGCCCTAGTGGAAATGGGGTTGTTTATAGTATCTACCACCTAGATTACAAGTTTTGCACGCTATAGGGAATTTAACGAATGCAACAAAAGTTGCGTTATTTAACCCTCTATAGCGCAGCCATTACAAGTTTTGAAACAGCCGGCTTGTGCATGCGATATGTCTGCGTTGAGCTCCATATCGCACAAAATACAAGCTCTGTTTTGACGTGCTTGTGCATGCGTTCCCCATAGACATCAATGGGGAGAGTGGGTTAGAAAAAACCTAACACCTGCGATCGCAGAATGAAAAGCTCCGTAACGCAGCCCCATTGATGTCTATGGGGAAAAAAACCCTAACATAAACCCCACGTCTAAACACCCCTAATCTGCCACCCCTGACATCGCCGACACCTACATAATATTATTAACCCTTAATCTGGGCCCCGATATTGCAGCCACCTAAATAAAGCTATTAACCCCTAATCTGCCGCTCCCGATATTGCCGCCACTATACTAAAGTTATTAACCCCTATTCCCCTGCACCCCAACATCGCCCACACTATAATGAATCTATTAACCCCTATTCCGCTGCTTCCTGACATCATCGCCACTGAAAAAAGTTATTAACCCCTAAACCTCTAACCTCCCACATCACTACCACTAAATAAATATATTAACCCCTAAACCGCCAGCCCCCCACATTGCAACAACCTAAATTAAACTATAATAACCCTTTAACTTAACCCTAACCCTAATACCCCCTAACTTTAACATAATTAAAATAGAGCTAAATTAAAGTTACAATTAACTAAATAATACCTATTTAAAACTAAATACATACTTACCTGTGAAATAAAACGTAACCTAGCTACAATATAACTAATAGTTATATTGTAGCTAGCTTAGGTTTTATTTTAATTTCACAGGTAAGTTTATATTTATTGTAACTAGGTAGACTAGTTAGTAAATAGTAATTAACTATTTAATAACTACCTAGTTAAAATAAATACAAACTTACCTGCAAAATAAAACCTAAGCTGCCTTACACTAAAACCTACCATTACAAAAAAAAAAAAAAAAAACTACCATTACAAAAACTACCATTACAGAAAAATAACAAACGAACAGCTAGATTACGAGTTTTGCGTTATGGGTGAAAAAGCAGCGTTAAGGCTCATAACGCTGCTTTTTCACTACTGCTGGTATTATGAGTCTTGCAGGTTTAGGGGCACCGCACACTTTTTTGACCGTAACGCAGCTTTCAAAAAGTCCTTTTTTAATGGGACTTCCTTTGCGCCGGTATTACGAGTCTGCCTGGGAGGCCAAAAAGTGAGCCAAGATCAATACCGTAAACTGAAAGTCAGTAGTTATGAGTTTTGCGCTACAAAGCTGTAACATAAAACTCATAACTAAAGTGCTAAAAAGTACACTAACACCCATAAACTACCTATTAACCCCTAAACCGAGTCCCTCCTGCATCACAAACACTAAAATAAAATGATTAACCCCTAATCTGCCGCTCCAGACATCACCGTCACTAGAATAAACATATTAACCCCTAAACCACCGCACTCCCACATCGCAAACGTTAAATATTATTAACCCCTAATCTGCTGTCCCTAACATCACCGCAACCTACATTGTACTTATTAACCCCTAATCTGCCACCCCCAATGTCGCCGCCACTATTCTAAATTTATTAACCCCTAAACCTATGTCTAACCCTAACACCCCCTAACTTAAATATAATTAGCTGCGGAATCTGTTGGCGCTCTACAAATAACCGATAATAATAATAATAATAATAATAATAATAATAATAATAAAATAAATCTTAATAAAAATTACTATCATTACCTAAATAATTCCTATTTAAAACTAAATACTTACCTATAAAATAAACCCTAAGCTAGCTACAATATAACTAATAGTAACATTGTAGCTAGCTTAGGGTTTATTTTTATTTTACAGCTAAGTTTGTATTTATTTTAACTAGGTAGAATAGTTATTAACTATTTAATAACTACCTAGATAAAATAAATACAAATTTACCTGTAAAATAAAACCTAACCTGAGTTACACTAACACCTAACCTTACACTACAATTAAATAAATTACCTAAATTAAATACAATTACTTAAATTACAAAAACAAACAAACACTAAATTACACAAAATAAAAAAAGAAATTATCAGATATTTAAAATAATTACACCTAATTTAATAGCCCTATAAAAAAAAAAAAAAAACCTAGCCTAAACTAAACTACCAATAGCCCTTAAAAAGGCCTTTTACGGGGCATTGCCCCAAAGAAATCAGCACTTTTACCTCTAAAAAAAAATACAAATAACCCCCCAACAGTAAAACCCACCACCCACACAACCAACCCCCCAAATAAAATCCTAACTAAAAAAACCTAAGCTCCCCATTGCCCTGAAAAGGGCATTTGGATGGGCATTGCCCTTAAAAGGGCATTTAGCTCTTTTTCAAGTGCCCAAACCCTAACCTAAAAATAAAACCCAAAAATAAAACCCACCCAATAAACCCTTAAAAAAAACCTAACACTAACCCCCGAAGATCCACTTACAGTTTTGAAGGCCGGCGGACATCCATCCTCAACGAAGTCGGGAGAAGTCTTCATCCAAGCGGCAAGAAGTCCTCAACGAAGCCGGGAGAAGTCTTCATCCAAGCCGGTAGAAGTGGTCCTCCAGACGGGCAGAAGTCTTCATCCAGACGGCATCTTCTATCTTCATCCATCCGACGCGGAGCGGGTCCTTCTTCAAGACATCCAGCACGGAGCATCCTCTTCTTACAAAGGCTCTTCTGGAATGAAGGTTCCTTTAAGTGACGTCATCCAAGATGGCGTCCCTTGAATTCCAATTGGCTGATAGAATTCTATATGCAATCAGCCAATACGATTGAGCTCTAATTCTATTGGCTGATTGCATAGGATATTATTATATAGAATTCTATTAGCCAATCAGAATTCAAGGGACGCCATCTTGGATGATGTCACTTAAAGGAACCTTCATTCCAGAAGAGCCGTTGTAAGAAGAGGATGCTCCGTGCCGGATGTCTTGAAGATGGACCCGCTACGTGTCAGATGGATGAAGATATAAGATGCCGTCTGGATGAAGACTTCTGCCCGTCTGGAGGACCACTTCTGCCGGCTTGGATGAAGACTTCTCCTGGCTTCATTGAGGACTTCTTGCCACTTGGATGAAGACTTCTCCCGGCGTTGTTGAGGATGGATGTCCGGTCTTCAAAACTGTAAGTGGATCTTCGGGGGTTAGTGTTAGGTTTTCTTAAGGGTTTATTGGGTGGGTTTTATTTTTAGGTTAGGGTTTGGGCACTTGAAAAAGAGCTAAATGCCCTTTTAAGTGCAATGCCCATCCAAATGCCCTTTTCAGGGCAATGGGGAGCTTAGGTTTTTTTAGTTAGGATTTTATTTGGGGGGTTTGTTGTGTGGGTGGTAGGTTTTACTGTTGGGGGTTGTTTGTATTTTTTTTACAGGTAAAAGAGCTGATTTCTTTGGGGCAATGCCCCGCAAAAGGCCCTTTTAAGGGCTATTGGTAGTTTAGTTTAGGCTAGGGTTTTTTTTTATTTTGGGGGGGGCTTTTTTTATTTTGATAGGGCTATTATATTAGGTGTAATTAGTTTAAAGATCTGTAATTTGTTTTTTATTTTCTGTAATTTAGTGGGGGGTTTGTGATTTAGATAATTTAATTGTATTTAATGTAGGGAATTTATTTAACTATAGTGTAAGGTTAGGTGTTAGTGTAACTTAGGTTAGGTTTTATTTTACAGGTAAATGTGTATTTAGTTAAAATAAATACAAACTTGCCTGTAAAATAAAAATAAACCTTAAGCTAGCTACAATGTAAGTATTAGTTATATTGTAGCTAGCTTAGGGTTTATTTTATAGGTAAGTATTTAGTTTTAAATAGGAATAATTTAGGTAATGATAGTAATATTTATTTAGATTTCTTTAAATTATATTTAAGTTAGGGGGTGTTAGGGTTAGACTTAGATTTAGGGGTTAATATATTTAATATAGTGGAGGCGACATTGGGGACGGCAGATTAGGAGGTTAATAAATGTAGGTAGGTGGTGGCGATGTTGGGGGCAACAGATTAGGGGTTAATAAGTATAATATAGGTGGCGGTGATGTTAGGGGCGGCAGATTAGGGGTTAATAATATTTAACTAGTGTTTGCGAGGCGGGAGTGCGGCGGTTTAGGGGTTAATATGTTTATTATAGTGGCGGCGATGTCCGGAGCGGCAGATTAGGGGTTAAAAATGTATTATAGTGTTTGCAATGCGGGAGGGCCTCGGTTTAGGGGTTAATAGGTAGTTTATGGGTGTAAGTGTACTTTTTAGCACTTTAGTTATGAGGTTTTTTTTATGTTTAAGTAGTTTTTATTGGGTGAAACAATTTTACAACAAAGTGATAATTCTCTGAACAGCAAAATAACAATTAAATACATATACATTGTAAGGCAATATTGACCCATTGTTTTCTAATTGAAGGGGAGGGGTGGGGGCGGAAGGGGGTAAGGATAAGGGGAAAAATGGGGAAGGAAAATAAGATCCTATCGCGTGTACATCTTTTCAAGTTTCCATCAAGCTGGATTAACATAACCGAACTGAGCTTTATATTGCACAACATACTATACACATTTCCCTTAAACACAGTGGATTAGTCAGTTGCATGGGAAAGGAAGGTACAGAGGGAGGGGTTACCTAGCTGTCAGTTGTGGGTATGGGGCCTCTGTTCCCATAGGAATAGTACGTTGGCTATAAAGTCTTGTTTCCCAGCATACGAATAGTGCATCTTTTCAAGGGTCAGAACATGGTCTACTTCCAGAATCCATTTAGAAATGGAGGGTATCTCGAGAGTCTTCCATAATCTGGGAATCAGTCTTTTAGCGCATGTCAGCATTAATAAAAACAGTTTTTTACGATATGCGCAGGGAATCTGAGGGACAGGGTTTAGAAGAACGGAGCATGCATTCAAAGATATATTAGTACCCAACACCTGGATCATGTTCTGCTCAACTTGCGGCCAAAAGCCAGCCAGACCAGGACAAGACCACCAAATGTGGGTCATAGAGCCCACCTCACCACACCTCCTCCAGCAACTAGAAGAGGCGTTAGGGTAGATGACTCGTAGGCGCTGGGGTGTCAGGTACCAGCGAGCCATGATTTTGTAGTTTGGTTCAGCCATAATTAGGGATGTGGAGGATGTGTGTATAGAATGGAAGCAACGCTTCCAATCTTCATCAGATAAATCGTTTAGCACTTCCTCATTCCACCTCGTCAGGTATGCAGGACGTTGTTCTGGGAAAGAGCCCCGTAGGATATTATACGATCTAGACAGGTGTGCTTTTTTGATCTGAGGGTTGGTGCAAAGTTGTTCAAATTGTGTCAATGTCCTTTGTATATCTGGTTTGAAGGGGCTACTATGGATAGCATGTCTGCTTTGAAAGTACGCATACCAGTTTTGAAAGGGAGACCCCAGCTCTTCATAGAGCAAGGCTCTTTCCTTAATGCCAGACGGGCCTAGGATTAAATATATAGGTAGGTTTTGTAGCGATGTATTTGCGCTGGTGTAGGTGAATAGGTCATGTTGTAAGAATAGATGGTTACCCAGTAACGGAGTCAGAGGGGATATTGAGGTGGATACTCCCCTGATATGGGTAAGGACATAGTCCCATGTATCAAGAGTGGCTTTAATGTAGCTATTGAGGTATGGTGTCTGAGGTCTGGAGTGTTTCGGTAGCCAGGCTAAGTCTCTCATATTGTTGACTCTAGAGAGATAGCTCTCTATCTGTATCCATACTTTATCCGGGGGAGAGTGGTTCCAAGAAAGTATTCTCGATAAATGAGCTGCTCTGTAATAATTAGTGAGATTAGGGACATTAAGACCACCATCATCTCTACACAGGCCCAAGGTATGTTGTGCTATTCTAGGTCTCTTATAGGCCCAAATGAATGAGTTTATCATTTTCCCTAGCGCTCTGAGATAAGTATTTGGCAAGGCCATCGGAAGGGTCTGAAAAGAATATAGAAATTTAGGGACAATCATCATTTTGATGGTATTGATCCTGCCTATCCAAGACAGATGTCCCTGTCTATGCCAGGAGTCTAACAATCTTTTGACCTTTTCTTGGAGTGCTATATAATTATCTGAGAATAGTTTGCGGGTGTCTTTCGGAATCACCAAGCCCAGGTATTTAAGTTTATCAGTGATAGTGAATTTTGTGAGTCGTGTTATGGCTTCTACTCCCTGTGGTGGTAAATTAAGTGGGATTAGGCCAGATTTTCCCATATTAACGGTGAAGTTTGAAACTTGTTTATACCCCTCAAGTGTTTCAATTAGGGCCGGTAGTGTCGTCTCTGGGGACTGTAAAGTGAGGATCACATCGTCCGCGAATAACAGGCACTTCTGGTTGACAGTGCCAAAGTCCAGGCCTCTGATTACTACATTGTGTCTGATCTGTATTGCAAGAATTTCCACTGTTAGGGCGAATAGCAAGGGTGATGCCCTGACGTGTGCCATTAGAAATGGGAAATGATTGGGATATGGTATTATTAATTTTAATTTTAGCGCTTGGATTATGGTATAGGGCCTGAATTCTATTGATAAATGAATTTGGGAGACCGAATTTCGACAGGGCTTTCCAAATAAATTGCCAGTCCACCCTGTCGAAAGCTTTCTCCGCATCTGTGGAGAGTAAGACTAGTGGAATGTGGTAGTCGTGGGCGTACTGTAGGGAGTGCAGCAATCTAATTGTGTTATCCTTGGCTTCTCGGCCCCTGATAAAGCCTACCTGGTCTGGGTGAATGATTTTTGGTAGTATACTATTTAACCTATTTGCAAGGATCTTAGCATAGATCTTCATATCTATATTAATAAGGGAAATTGGTCTATAGTTGCCCACTAGATCAGTTGCTTTGTCTGGTTTGGGAATGACGGTAATTAAAGCCTCAAGTAGGGATTCTGGAAAAGTTATATCCTGGTCTACGTCAGTGAACAATGTGAGAAGTTGTGGGCTTATGTGTTCTAGTAGTAACTGGTAGAATTTAGCCGTAAGGCCGTCAGGGCCAGGGGATTTGCCATTGGGTAGTGCCTGGATTGTGGTGATGATTTCTTGTAGGGTTATTGGGGAGTCTAAAAATTTCTTATCGTCGTCTGTTATAGATGGCGTATCTGTGGTTGCTAAGTATGAATCTATGAGTTGTGATCTGTCTGGGGATGTCGAGGTTCTTAAGTTGTATAGTTTGGAGTAGTAGGAGATAAAGGAATTCTCAATCTCGTCGTTATTACTAACAGTCACTCCAGGGGATTGTGTGATAGACCTGATGAAATTAGCATACCTTTGTTTCTTGAGTGATCTGGCCAACAAGTGACCTGCTTTATTATTCTCTATAAAAAATTTGGCTTTGGTAGTTAGGGCTCTCATATGTGCGTTCCGTATAAGGAAATTATTCAGGGTGTCCCTTGCTTCCATGAGAGTGGCGAGTTTTGTAGGGGAGGTTGGGTCTAGTTTATGAATAGACTCCTGCCTAGCAAGATCATCTGTCAGTGACGTGAACTGGGCAGATCTAAGTTTACGCTGTTTAACATTGTGCTTTATCAGTACCCCACGTATAAAACATTTATAAGCCTCCCAGTTGGTTGCGGCTGAAGTGTCCTCCGGCTTATTAAAGGAGAAATATTCCTCTGAAAGCTTTTTTAGTTTCTTGATTAGTGAGAATAGTGTCATTTAGTCTCCAGTTAGAGGTACCCTGAGAGTCTTTATACCAGTTGAACTTGGTGGTAACCATACTGTGATCTGACCAGGGTGTATGGGATATTTTAGAGTAAATAAGATTTGTCAAGAGTGCTTGGCTACATAGAATATAGTCTAGTCTGGAGTATGAATGCTGGGAGTGGGAAAAGAAGGTAAAATCTTTCCTATTTGTATGCGTTACTCTCCAGGTGTCAAATAGATTAATACTCTGAAGAGCTGCACAATTATTTTTCAAGGAGTGGTTGCGTAGGTAAGACTTTCCAGTGGATTTGTCAATGGAGGGGTTCATAAGGAAGTTGAGGTCGCCCCCCAGAATTATCGGGCCTTTAGAGATATCTAGTAGAGTGTTGGCCAGAGACCTAAAAAAATTTGGGGTGGGTCTGTTTGGTGCGTACACATTAACCAGGGTGACGGGAATCCCATAACATAGACCAACAAGATTAGGATCCTGCCCTCCTTATCAGAGTGCTTTTGTAGCAGCTCAAAGGGGATGTTGCGTTTGATAGATATGCACACTCCGTTCTTCTTGTGTGGGCCGGAATTACAAAAGTGTTTGTCATAATATCTTGTCGAGAGTGTGGGTTCAGCATGTTTTTTGAAATGGGTTTCTTGGAGCATAGCTATATCCAAATTTTTCTTATAGAAATCATAATAGGCAATAGACCTTTTTTCAGCTGACAAGAAGCCTTTTACATTTTGGGTTGCTAGTACTAATATGCCTTTCCCTTTGCTTGTCGGCATTTTGTGTTGAACTAGTGTTTCCTAAAAAGGGTGAATGGACTAATCCAGCAAGAGCTATATAGGATACCAAGTTAATCAGGTAAAGGGGGGATGTAAATAAAAAGGGGAAAGGAAATAAGAGGGAGGCAATAAATTGCTGCGAATAGTTCAGGGGAGATTGACTATAAATAAAATTTTCAGGGTCTGTGACAGTACAATATCCGCACAGCTCCTTACTATCTGTGGGTGAACTTGGGAGCTTTGGTACAAGCCGGGTGTTCATCAGCCATTGAAGTCACAAGCGGCCTAGGCCGCTAATTATCCCTGACATCGTGATAGGTGAGTCATTGTCTGATGCAGTCAGTCTGTGAGGGCAGTGTGGTGAGGTCACTAAATAACAATGTAACAACGGTAGTCGCAAAAGTAATAGACCTTAACCTATGCTGTTGCATTGATTACATTGTGCATTATTTAGAGTACAAACATATTAAAAGATCCATCCTGTCCTAAACAAGTGTATGTAACTAGGTGCTATTGTAACTCAAACAATACCTGTGGTATACAGTTAGAACAGTAACATTAAAACATGGCATGAGCAATACATTACAACTACTTAAACTCAGAGTGCTGTGGCATAGTGCAACAGGATAACTAACTTATCGAGATCATTAAGAAAATATATCAAGACAGCTTACTCCTATGGCATAAATGACATTCTAGATGCAGACATCAGATAACATAGTAATCGCTAGTCAATTCTAATCTATAACTTAAAACATATCTTTAATGTTACCCTCCTGCCAAAGTAGAGGCGGGCCCATCTGCTCCAGATTGATTCGGGACCTGCAAAAAAAAAAACAGAAATTGTCTTGTCTCTTTAAGTCCTTTTAGAAAGTTCTCTTTAGAGGGCGTAGAATTTGGGCTATATCCTATAACCCTAGTGACTCAGAGGACGGAACCCTGCACGGGCCTTCAAAGAAGTTCATCCTGGAGCCTCTATTTCTATATCGTCAGATGAGGACAAGGTGGTCTGTCTACGTTTCTGTTGCGGAGTTGGCAGCTCTGGGCCTTGGCGCCTTTGAGATCTTGGGTTATTTTGCCCGCCCGAAAGCCCCTGGTAGGGCTGCGGGTCACTTTTATCAGGCAGAGAAATGTTTAACAGATTGCAGAATTTCCCCACGTCAGACATTGATGTGCATTCAATCTTCTTCCCATTCTTTGTGGTGATTATTGACGTAGGGAATCCCCATCTGAAAGGAATACGTAAGGCACGTAAGTGAGTAGTCAAAATCAGAAAGTCTCTCCTCTTTTGGAGGGTTCTTATAGATAAATCTTGATAGACCTGAATCCTATGGCCTCTGAATGACAATGCTTGCTGCTTTCTAGCGATGTTATACAGCTCCTCCTTTTGCTTGTAATGTTGGAAATGAACTATAATGTCTCTAGGAGGAGCATCATCGGCCGGTCTAGGGCGTAGTGCCCTGTGGGCTCTATCCAGTGGTATAGCCGGACTCTCTTCTTCAGGGCTTTCCATCATCTCTGCAAAAAGGGCTTGCGAGTAGTCTTGAAGATCATTGTTCAGCACCATCTCAGGGATTCCCCTGAATCGGAGATTACCTCGTCTGGAGTGATTCTCTAAGTCATCGATTTTATCTTCTAGCGCCATTACCAGTTGTGTCTGCTGAGATTGCTTGGATGACAGACTTGCTACTTTTTGTGACATAATATATTCATGCTCCTCAAGGGAGTCAACTCTGCGCCCCAGGTCATTAATCTCTTTCTTTAAGTCTGCGCACTCATCCTTAATGCAGGATTTAACCTGCTCTATGAGCGCTTCCATTGCTTTGTAGGTAATCGGGGAGTCCTCCCTGCCCATCTGTGCTGGTGGAGAAGGGCAGCTGGAATTATCAGTCATGTCACATTGACTCTCCTCCATATGTACCTGCTGGGTTCCTGGGTCTTTTTTGTTTATAACCTGATCTGTGTGCCTAAAAAAGGTGTTAACAGTGCTCTGGGTATTTGACGACAGTTTTTGTCCTTTTTCACCCTTTTGAGCTCTCCTTTGAGACATCATAAAAGATAAGCCACAGCCTCAAAATTAGCAGAAGTATTTTATCACAGGTCCTGCAAATATAGTTGGTAAATGTGCCCCTAGAACCACACAGCCCCCGGGGAGTTTACCCTCACAGGGTGATCACGGCAAAGGGAATAAGTGATATGACCTGCTGTTACATGGAGCAGCAGGAAAGGGGAGAGGGCTATGTGCTCCAGGGGAATAGCAAGCAATGTCGTTTGAATAAACCAGAGTTTTAATCCAGAGCTGCAAATCCAGTGTGCAATATTGTATTTATTAAGGGATGCAGAGAGAGAAAAAAAAATATATGTGAAGTCTTGAACAATTGCACAGACTATAGATCAGTGGTCTCACATTTATGTGCTCCAGATCTGCAGGGATTGAAGCTGTTCTATGTCCTCCAGGACCTTCTCCACTGGTATTGTCTCAGGTTAGGGGTGAAGTTTTACTGGCCCTGTCTGGGGATAGCAAGCTGAGTTGATGATGTCACCTTTATAAGTCCGATCTGGGATATACCATAGTCCTTCAAGATAGCATACATGTCAGCGTTAGAGTTTGCATGTCAGCATTGTACTCACATTATGCAGCTCCACGTGGCAATCCGTTCTTAACAGCCCTCAGTTCAGTAAAGGATGTTGTGCATCGCATATCGTTCATGTGAGGCGTCCCATCCTCCTATTATAGTCCGCCTCAGCCAAGAATTGGTGGTCAACGTTAATCTGCAGCCCCAGATATAACAGCCGGTGATCCGTTGTAAGTGCCCGCTGCGTTAAAATAGGCCTGGTCAGGAGAATGTGCGCAGCAACATAAGCACCTTTCCATATATACCTCAGGTCTGAGTACTAGCGCTAACGATGTTCCGATCAGGTAGGAGATCCAGAGGCAGCTCAAGTTGTTTAACGGAGCTTTGCAACCACATTGCATGTCTTAAGGAGAGGTCTTGGGAAGAATTAGGCAGCTTTTGCTGAATAATACACCCGACTTGCTCACGGAGCCTCAGTGTGTTGCGACCATCTTGGTCGGTCGCTCGCTCCGCCCCCTTTAGTTATGAGTTTTATGCTACAGCATTGTAGTGTAAAACTCATAACTACTGACTTTAGAATGCGTTACGGATCTTGTCGGTAGACGCTGTACCGCTCACTTTTTGGCCTCCCAGGACAGACTCGTAATACCGCCGCTATGGAAGTCCCATAGAAAAAAGGGTTTACAAACTTTATGTAAGTCGGTTTGCGGTAAGGCCAACAAAGTGTGCGATACACCTATACCTGCAAGACTCACAATACCAGCGGGCATGAAAAAGCAGAGTTAGGACCTGTTAACGCTGCTTTTTTAGCTTAACGCACAACTTGTAATCTAGCCGTTTCTTTTTTTAACATAACTGATTCACCTGCTACAAAATGTAACATTCTATATTTTATGAAGTCAAATTTAATAAGCTTCATAACACTAAAGCCACAGTTTCCTTTGAGAGCAGATTTTGTGTCTGACAACTCTGAGGTCTTGTTGTTCGGTTTGGAATACACTATTCCAGCCAAACTACTTTACAGACAAGCTTTCTGTGACGTGGAATTGGGAGTTCCTGCATCTGCTTTTCATTTTTGTGTAGGAAAACAAGAATGCTTTACTGTTCATTAAGGGGAAAAAAAACTGACTTGTGCATCAAGATTAGAAAAGTTTAACACGTCACAGAGGCTTCATGGGCAACTATTTATTTTATTTTTTTCCAACAGGCTGGGACCATATGTTACTTATGTAACAATAATTTATTTTGTACTGTTAATTTAAAAAGGAAGCACAAAAGCAGGTTAAGATATTTATTCTATCTAACCCCTCAGAAATATTTTTGAATATTGTATATGTCATTATCCTAATAGAAAAGTAATTTGAGAAATGTCTTCACAAGGTTTCATGTTATTACATAAAGTTTTATTTGTAGCTATCCTAACTATAAAGCTGGGGGGCAGAAACTACCGTTAGCAGAACAAGCATATGTTGTAAAAACTGTCCAATAAGCCATAGGGTGGATCTTTTTGGTGAATTGTATGGATCACACAGAATGTGTATATTAGTGTTCAATAAACATTTTGGGCCAGATTACAAATGCTACATAGCTGACTACTATTCCTAGGGTGGTGCTATGGGTTTTATTCCCTCACAGATTACAAGTGGAGCTGTGAGGTTTCTGCACACATTGGATAGCACTAGTATTACAATTTGAAAGTAAAACTTTTTCGTGCGAGCTAACCCCATGTGCACACAAAGCCGAACTTCGAATATCGCGATTGTGTTAATGTATTTCCCCATAAAATTCAATGGAGCAAAAAAGTGGGAAACCCCCCAGGGAACACCCCATTTGTATGCAAACCCAATTTCATATTCTCAAGTGCCTATTTCAAATTCCAATGTTCTTTACATAGCAGACTATGTTCTATTTATTCATAAATACATATTTCTACATATATCTGATGGTATCTTGGTACAATATATCTATACCTATATAGATAGATGATTATATATAGGTATAGATATATACAGATATAAATATGGATATTGCATCAATATGATTTTTCGTGTTTTCATCTACTTAACAGCAAAGGGCTCCAATGCACATATATATATATATATATATATATATATATATATATATATATATATATATATATATATATATATATACTGTATGTCTTTATGTGTGTATTTATGTGTATATATGTCTGTAAAAACATATACACACATATAAATACTTAAATACATATGTACACACACACACACACACATATACTGTATACATACATGTATATGTATCTATCTCTATCTTAAAGCCATTTGTCTGCCTTTTTTGGCCTGTTAGGAAGCCCAGAGGGCAGAAACTGAAAAACCTGAAGACAGCACATACAACTTTATAGGGATAATAAACACAATACATTTTTGGAAGCATTGTATTAAGGTTATTGGCCGCCTCCCTCTAGTCATGGTTACTTCCATGTTGTAGCTTTCACTGTATTTCAGTGCTGAATTGTTTGCACATGTGCAGCAACTCTCCTGCAGTGAAACCTATGTTTCAAAAAAGAAAGAAGAGAAAGAAATACATTTGCGAATACAAGTAAACTGGAAAGTTTTTTTTTGTTATTGTTTTTTTTTAATTGCACATTGTGTCTGAATCATGAAACTAATTTTGAGCTCAATGTCCATTGAACCCCTTTAGTCAGCAGGATGTAGGTACTATGTCACAGGGTACTTTGCCTAGCGTAACCTGTTGACGTACTACCTACGTCCTACCTTCTGCTTATCTCTAACAGCTAAGACTGCAGCCAGATTCAGAAGGCATATGCCTTCATATGGTAAAGGAGCGCTGATTATAGTAAGGGAACGCTGATGCAAAAAGTTATTTGCGGTGCTGACGTGGGTGGTGTGGGATAGGAGGTAGGCGGAGGAAGGTGCCTTGGGGGAGGGGGGGGAGGAAAAGGAGGGACTCCCTACCTAAGGAAAATATTTTTTAGTGAGTGAGTGGGAAGGATAGGCTGCTACACTATATAAATGGGTGAGGGAGGGGGCCTCAGTTGGCAGGGAAACAATATACTACATATATATATATATATATATATATATATATTAAAAACATATTAACTTGGTACTGGCAGACTATTAGATAGAGGGAGGAGGGTTAGAGAGCTGTTTGGGAGGGGAGTCATTGAGGAGGTTTCCCTATACAACAGAAATTTTAAAAAAAATAGGGTGAGGGAGGGAAGAGAGCTGTTTGGGAGGGATCAGGTAGGCATCAGGGGGTGGGAGGTGTCATGTGAGAGGGTAATCTCTACACTACAGCTAAAATTAACCTTACAAACTTTTTTATGGATTAAAGAGATTTTTTTATTCCACGGAAGTTGTCCTTCTTTTTATTCCGACTTTGAAAGGGCTAATGGATTTTACTTACACTGCAGCCTGCAATATAACTCTTTATAAGAAGTCTGTTTACCTCTACCAGAGCTACACAGAGATTCACCTGCCTTGGTTCAGACGCAGCAGACCATTGATCCACCAGTGTGCTAACCACTGAGAGTGTTAGTCTGCCAGATAGCACCGGTCACAGTACGGTGCATATCCCTTCGGTAAGCCTTTT
Organism: Bombina bombina; assembly: GCF_027579735.1. Lineage (NCBI taxonomy): Eukaryota > Metazoa > Chordata > Amphibia > Anura > Bombinatoridae > Bombina > Bombina bombina. Next base: position 967,372,656 of record NC_069501.1, on the reverse strand, counting down.
GATTGTATTTCTTGCGACCTTGATCCAACTTTATCACGCTATGTGGCGCCCTCTTTTTTACTTCTACCCTTACAAACTACCTGATTCACTGCCGGGAATAATAAAAGTGTGGTGCACAGCTGCAAATAGTGGCCTTCTAATTACCAAAAAGCAATAGCAAAGTCATGTAAGTTGTTTAAAATTGTATGCTCTTTCTGAATCATGAAAGGAAAATTGTGGGTTTTATATCCCTTTAAGGCTAAATCCTAATATTTGCATTATTGTTTGCAGGGCATATAGGCTATTAAAACATCTTTATTTCCTACACTAAGTTGGTTAAGTAAAGGGACATAAAATTGAATTTTCTTTCTTTCATGATTCAGAAAGATTATGCAATTTTAAACAACTTTCCAATTTATTTCTATTATTAAATTTTATTCGGTTTCTTGTTGAAAAAGAGAGACTTAAAGGGACAGTCTAGGCCAAAATAAACTTTCATGATTCAGATAGAGCATGTAATTTTAAACAATTTTCCAATTTACTTTTATCACCAATTTTGCTTTGTTCTCTTGGTATTTTTAGTTGAAAGCTTACCTAGGAGGTTCATATGCTAATTTCTTAGACCTTGAAGGACACCTCTTTCAGAATGCATTTTAACAGTTTTTCACCACTAGAGGGTGTTAGTTCATGTATTTCATATAGATAACACTGTGCTCGTGCACGTGAAGTTATCTGGGAGCAGGCACTGATTGGCTAAACTGCAAGTCTGTCAAAAGAACTGAAATAAAGGGGCAGTTTCCAGAGGCTTAGATACAAGATAATCACAGAGGTTAAAAGTATATTAACCATAGTTTCCTATACAAGGATAGACTGATCCAAGCAGCCTTCAAAAAGCCGCCTCTCAGTGAGAGATTTAAAGATATACAACTCCTCCCTGATCTCTCGGCTCACACCCTTCAACAAAGGAGACATTATAAACTGGTCACTATTACCCTACGAAAAAACAGCATCAAGTACAGATGGGGGTATCCAAATCGGCTCCTTATCACTAAGGAGACTTTCTCTCCTGACAAACTGGGGGCTTAGGCCTGAGCCTCCCCCACAACGAGATCCTCCTTATCCTAAGTTACGCGCTTCTGCGCCTGAGTGGTCTGCCAAGGATCAAAGAGTTAAAAGGGCAAAACTCCCCTAATCCACAGACAATAGTTGATTTGGCGGGCCTACACTTCTGTTTGCCTCTCGCAGGCTTGTTCTATCCTTCACATCTAAAAGGTCTATATTTGCACTATATATTATGTTTATACTTGTTGTGAATGTTCTGCTGAATACTGTTTTGTTGACTTAGATAAGATCTATGTTTCTTTAATTATATTTGAGTACATATATGTTATAGAGCGGGGCTGATGATGTTCTCAGTCTCACACACTTCGGTTTCACTATCTAAAGTTCTCTGCCCCCACTTAGAAGTCCACGCCAGGACTCTTTGAGGTGTATTATTTCCATCACATTACTGGGTACTCTTCCTGTGCCCATCCTATTCCCCCTTTCCCCCACTCTACTACCCCCTCCTATACTCCCCTGTTCCACCACATAGTCTAGGGCCATTATTGTAGTCTGTCCCTTCATCTCCCTCCATCTGTTATGCCCACTATCAGGTTACTGACCCATAATGTAAGAGGCCTCAACTCCCCCCATAAACGTAGTCTTTTACTCAGATCCCTAAAACATTGTAACCCTGATGTCGTATTTCTTCAGAAAACCCATTGGCTAAATAGTGAGCCCCTTAAGCTTACCTCCAAGACCTATACAAATGTTGAAACGACTTATTTTGCTAAAAAAGCCAGAGGAGTAGCGATACTATTGCATAAACGTCTTGCCTTTGAACTAATACAAGTCATTAGAGATCCCCAGGTGAGATATGTCATACTCATCTGTAAATTAAATCATGTAAGTTACACTCTGGCCTGTATATACCTCCCAAATACCAACCAGCCGAGATGCCTTAAACACATTCTCCATGTCCTTTCACAGGTCCAGCAGGGTAGAGTCCTCATTGCCGGGGACTTTAACATGGTATGGGACCAAACAATTGATAGAAAAACCACTTATAAGACTATAGCACCCTCTCAAGCCAAACAATTATCCAGTAGATTCCGACAGATAATGTCAGGCTCAGGCTATTACGATATTTGGAGAGCCCTCCACTCGCAGGACCATGACTACACACATTTTTGCACCCCCATAAACAATACTCCAGACTAGACTACATATTCTCCACAGCTGACTCCCTCGACCTAGTCACGCAGTCCAAAATATCCCTTTGTACCTGGTCAGACAATGTCCTAGTCCAGACTGACATAACCTCCACTAACACCACTCGCGCGAGACCCAAATGGCGACTACCCCACCACATTCTAGACGATGTTTCCTTCAGAGAGGAACTCCGCAGAGACATCACTCACTACATTCAAGCCAATGACAACTCATCAGTTAGAGATGACACCTTATGGGGAGCAGCCAAAGCCACGATTAGAGGCCTCCTCATCACCAAACAAGCACACCTTAGAAAACAGGCCGGCCTCACCCTTTCACAAGCCCACATTAAATTAAGGCAACTGGAAGAACACAATAGAATTGCTATTAGTGCAGAGATTACTTCCCAAATTATTGCGATTAAGGACTACATCTCTCAGATCGAGCTCCGCAGAACTCAGATTAACCTTACCAAACTAAAGCATATGTTTTATTATAAGAGCAATAAGGCTGACACCTTGCTAGCTAACAAAATAAGAAATAGAGCTGGGGCATCTCGAATTCACAGCATAAGAACCTCAGATTCCCTTCTTCAGATCCCGTCTCAGATAGGTGAGGCGTTTGCTGACTATTATACCAAGCTGTATAATATAGCCGCATCTGAGTCGCCTAGGTCCACACCTCAGGACGTCCTGCGGGCCTATCTGGAGACCTTGTCGCTTTCCACACTCGCCTCTGAACAACAAGACCTCTTAAGCTCTTCTTTCTCGCTTTCGGAAATACTGATGGTAATCAAAAACGCGAAATCTTTTAAGTCCCCGGGTCCAGACGGATATCCGGTCCATTTCTACAAGGATTTTGCACGAGAGCTTGCCCCCTTATTACTCAAATTCTTTAACTTAGTCAGAAAGAAGGTTGCTTTCAGAAGGAATTTTTAGAATCCAATATCGTTACTATTCTAAAGCCCGACAAGGACCCAACCCTTTGTGCCAGTTATAGGCCTATCTCTTTGATAAATACTGATATCAAGTTTTATTTGAAGATTTTAGCCAACCGGCTTGCCAACCAACTACCTTCCCTAATTGACCCGGATCAGGTGGGCTTTGTGCCCCAACGAGAAGGCCCAGACAATATGAGAAGACTTCTCAATATTCTCACTCTTTCTTCACGGCTCCGGAAGCGCCTCTCGGTCATTTCTCTTGACACCGAGAAGGCTTTTGACCGTGTCAGATGGTAATATCTCTGGGCAGTCCTTGAGCGATTTCGTCTCCCTACTGACTTTATAGTGGCCATTAAGGCACTTTATTCGACTCCCACTGCCTTCGTGAGTGGCCTAGGCTTCCATTTCCCGTTCTTCTCTATCACCAATGGCACCAGACAGGGGTGTCCCCTATCGCCACTGCTGTTTGCTCTCTCGATTGAGCCTTTGGCAGAGCAAATAAGAGCTGCCCCCCAAATCCAGGGTGTCACACTGATGGGTAACTCGCACAAGATCGCACTTTTTGCTGACGATGTCACCCTCTTTTTGTTCCACCCTGCGCAAAGTATTCCCAGGCTTCTAGATGTGCTTACTTCCTTTGGTGCCCACTCTTACTATAAATTGAATCTATCAAAAACGCAAGTGTACACACAAGGCTTCACAAGTGCGCAGCTGGCCGCCCTCACAAAAAGTTTTAGCTTTACCTGGACTGACCATTCCGTCCTGCACTTAGGTGTTCGACTCTCTAGCAGCCTCCCTCAAATAATTAAAGACAATTATCTTCCCCTCCTAACCTCGCTTCGCTCTTTACGGAATGATTGGAATCTACAACACGTATCCTGGCTTGGCAGGATCTCAGCACTGAAAATGTCTTTTCTCCCTAGACTCACCTATTTATTTCGCTGCCTACCCTTCAAAATTCCTAAACATTTACTACTCCAATTTCAGAGCAGGTTTACAAAATTCATCTGGCAGGGCAAGCCCCCTAGAATCGCGCACAGATTGCTTCAACTCTCTAAAACCTCAGGTGGCGTAGCCTCTCCATCGGTTGCCCGGTAATATGAAGGCACAATGCTCACCCATGTGTCCCAATGGGGAGTTAAACTTTCCAATCCTAAATGGAAATCTATTGAGCAGGCCTCACTACCCCATCAAATTAGTTTGTAGGATCTAATCTGGACCCCACCACATTGCCGTAGAGAACTGGAGCTGATCAACCCAGTTGTGTGCGAGTGTCTTGACTTTTGGGACAGAATCCAACACCATCCGCATATTGCCCCGCATCCTCCCCATCACTTCCATGGTAGGTCTCCTCTCAGGACTACAAGACTCCCATCCTAACAAATGGGCACAACTGGGAATTAACCTCGTATCGGACATTTGGTCCTCAACCTCCCAGGACTCTTTTAAACAGTTATCTCAAATTAGTGGGAATGTGGGATCTTGCCAGATCGCTGACCCTTTGGGAGTCAATTTGGCTAAGGGAGATAGGTTGCGTAGGCCCCTCTCCCTTCACTATATGTTTCTTGGTGGCACACAATGCTCTGAAACACCTGCCCATCTATCCCGATGGGAGACACTGATAGGAAAGCAGGTTCTTCCTGATGTGTGGGAGCGAGCTTTGTCATTGACCCAGAAGGCCATCCACTGTACAACGTTGTACGAGACTTACTTCAAACTTTTATCCCACTGGTACTATGTACCCACCAGACTGGCAAAGATGTTCCCGAGTGCGTCCCCAGAGTGTTGGAGAAACTGTGGCCACAGGGGTAATGCTTGCCATATCTGGTGGGAGTGCCCTGTGATTCAGCCTTTGTGGCAGAAATGCTTTAAAGTCCTAAAGCGCATCGCTATCCCGCTTTCTGTATCGTTTGCCTCAGCTCTACTTCACCTAAAACATAATTTATGTAAGAACTTACCTGATAAATTCATTTCTTTCATATTAACAAGAGTCCATGAGCTAGTGACGTATGGGATATACATTCCTACCAGGAGGGGCAAAGTTTCCCAAACCTTAAAATGCCTATAAATACACCCCTCACCACACCCACAAATCAGTTTAACGAATAGCCAAGAAGTGGGGTGACAAGAAAAAAAGTGCGAAGCATATAAAATAAGGAATTGGAATAATTGTGCTTTATACAAAAAAATCATAACCACCACAAAAAAGGGTGGGCCTCATGGACTCTTGTTAATATGAAAGAAATGAATTTATCAGGTAAGTTCTTACATAAATTATGTTTTCTTTCATGTAATTAACAAGAGTCCATGAGCTAGTGACGTATGGGATAATGACTACCCAAGATGTGGATCTTTCCACACAAGAGTCACTAGAGAGGGAGGGATAAAATAAAGACAGCCAATTCCTGCTGAAAATAATCCACACCCAAAATAAAGTTTAACAAAAAACATAAGCAGAAGATTCAAACTGAAACCGCTGCCTGAAGAACTTTTCTACCAAAAACTGCTTCAGAAGAAGAAAATACATCAAAATGGTAGAATTTAGTAAAAGTATGCAAAGAGGACCAAGTTGCTGCTTTGCAGATCTGGTCAACCGAAGCTTCATTCCTAAACGCCCAGGAAGTAGAAACTGACCTAGTAGAATGAGCTGTAATTCTTTGAGGCGGAATTTTACCCGACTCAACATAGGCAAGATGAATTAAAGATTTCAACCAAGATGCCAAAGAAATGGCAGAAGCTTTCTGGCCTTTCCTAGAACCGGAAAAGATAACAAATAGACTAGAAGTCTTACGGAAAGATTTCGTAGCTTCAACATAATATTTCAAAGCTCTAACAACATCCAAAGAATGCAATGATTTCTCCTTAGAATTCTTAGGATTAGGACATAATGAAGGAACCACAATTTCTCTACTAATGTTGTTGGAATTCACAACCTTAGGTAAAAATTGAAAAGAAGTTCGCAACACCGCCTTATCCTGATGAAAAATCAGAAAAGGAGACTCACACGAAAGAGCAGATAATTCAGAAACTCTTCTAGCAGAAGAGATGGCCAAAAGGAACAAAACTTTCCAAGAAAGTAATTTAATGTCCAAAGAATGCATAGGTTCAAACGGAGGAGCTTGAAGAGCACCCAGAACCAAATTCAAACTCCATGGAGGAGAAATTGACTTAATGACAGGTTTTATACGAACCAAAGCTTGTACAAAACAATGAATATCAGGAAGAATAGCAATCTTTCTGTGAAAAAGAACAGAAAGAGCGGAGATTTGTCCTTTCAAAGAACTCGCGGACAAACCCTTATCTAAACCATCCTGAAGAAACTGTAAAATTCTCGGTATTCTAAAAGAATGCCAAGAAAAATGATGAGAAAGACACCAAGAAATATAAGTCTTCCAGACTCTATAATATATCTCTCGAGATACAGATTTACGAGCCTGTAACATAGTATTAATCACGGAGTCAGAGAAACCTCTATGACCAAGAATCAAGCGTTCAATCTCCATACCTTTAAATTTAAGGATTTCAGATCCGGATGGAAAAAAGGACCTTGTGACAGAAGGTCTGGTCTTAACGGAAGAGTCCATGGTTGGCAAGATGCCATCCGGACAAGATCCGCATACCAAAACCTGTGAGGCCATGCCGGAGCTATTAGCAGAACAAACGAGCATTCCCTTAGAATCTTGGAGATTACTCTTGGAAGAAGAACTAGAGGCGGAAAGATATAGGCAGGATGATACTTCCAAGGAAGTGATAATGCATCCACTGCCTCCGCCTGAGGATCCCGGGATCTGGACAGATACCTGGGAAGTTTCTTGTTTAGATGAGAGGCCATCAGATCTATCTCTGGGAGCCCCCACATTTGAACAATCTGAAGAAATACCTCTGGGTGAAGAGACCATTCGCCCGGATGCAACGTTTGGCGACTGAGATAATCCGCTTCCCAATTGTCTACACCTGGGATATGAACCGCAGAGATTAGACAGGAGCTGGATTCCGCCCAAACCAGAATTCGAGATACTTCTTTCATAGCCAGAGGACTGTGAGTCCCTCCTTGATGATTGATGTATGCCACAGTTGTGACATTGTCTGTCTGAAAACAAATGAACGATTCTCTCTTCAGAAGAGGCCAAAACTGAAGAGCTCTGAAAATTGCACGGAGTTCCAAGATATTGATCGGTAATCTCACCTCCTGAGATTCCCAAACTCCTTGTGCTGTCAGAGATCCCCACACAGCTCCCCAACCTGTGAGACTTGCATCTGTTGAAATTACAGTCCAGGTCGGAAGAACAAAAGAAGCCCCCTGAATTAAACGATGGTGATCTGTCCACCACGTTAGAGAGTGCCGAACAATCGGTTTTAAAGATATTAATTGATATATCTTCGTGTAATCCCTGCACCATTGGTTCAGCATACAGAGCTGAAGAGGTCGCATGTGAAAACGAGCAAAGGGGATCGCGTCCGATGCAGCAGTCATAAGACCTAGAATTTCCATGCATAAGGCTACCGAAGGGAATGATTGAGACTGAAGGTTTCGACAGGCTGTAATCAATTTTAGACGTCTCTTGTCTGTTAAAGACAAAGTCATGGACACTGAATCTATCTGGAAACCCAGAAAAGTTACCCTTGTTTGAGGAATCAAAGAACTTTTTGGTAAATTGATCCTCCAACCATGATCTTGAAGAAACAACACAAGTCGATTCGTATGAGACTCTGCTAAATGTAAAGACGGAGCAAGTACCAAGATATCGTCCAAATAAGGAAATACCACAATACCCTGTTCTCTGATTACAGACAGAAGGGCACCGAGAATCTTTGTGAAAATTCTTGGAGCTGTAGCAAGGCCAAACGGTAGAGCCACAAATTGGTAATGCTTGTCTAGAAAAGAGAATCTCAGGAACTGATAATGATCTGGATGAATCAGAATATGCAGATATGCATCCTGTAAATCTATTGTGGACATATAATTCCCTTGCTGAACAAAAGGCAATATAGTCCTTACAGTTACCATCTTGAACGTTGGTATCCTTACATAACGATTCAATAATTTTAGATCCAGAACTGGTCTGAAGGAATTCTCCTTCTTTGGTACAATGAAGAGATTTGAATAAAACCCCATCCCCTGTTCCGGAACTGGAACTGGCATAATTACTCCAGCCAACTCTAGATCTGAAACACAATTCAGAAATGCTTGAGCTTTCACTGGATTTACTGGGACATGGGAAAGAAAAAATCTCTTTGCAGGAGGTCTCATCTTGAAACCAATTCTGTACCCTTCTGAAACAATGTTCTGAATCCAAAGATTGTGAACAGAACTGATCCAAATTTCTTTGAAAAAACGTAACCTGCCCCCTACCAGCTGAACTGGAATGAGGGCCGTACCTTCATGTGAACTTAGAAGCAGGCTTTGCCTTTCTAGCAGGCTTGGATTTATTCCAGACTGGAGATGGTTTCCAAACTGAAACTGCTCCTGAGGACGAAGGATCAGGCTTTTGTTCTTTGTTGAAACGAAAGGAACGAAAACGATTGTTAGCCCTGTTTTTACCTTTAGACTTTTTATCCTGTGGTAAAAAAGTTCCTTTCCCACCAGTAACAGTTGAAATAATAGAATCCAACTGAGAACCAAATAATTTGTTTCCCTGGAAAGAAATGGAAAGTAGAGTTGATTTAGAAGCCATATCAGCATTCCAAGTCTTAAGCCATAAAGCTCTTCTGGCTAAGATAGCCAGAGACATAAATCTAACATCAACTCTAATAATATCAAAAATGGCATCACAGATGAAATTATTAGCATGCTGGAGAAGAATAATAATATCATGAGAATCACGATTTGTTACTTGTTGCGCTAGAGTTTCCAACCAAAAAGTTGAAGCTGCAGCAACATCAGCCAATGATATAGCAGGTCTAAGAAGATTACCTGAACATAGATAAGCTTTTCTTAGAAAAGATTCAATTTTTCTATCTAAAGGATCCTTAAACGAGGTACCATCTGACGTAGGAATAGTAGTACGTTTAGCAAGGGTAGAAATAGCCCCATCAACTTTAGGGATTTTGTCCCAAAATTCTAACCTGTCAGTCGGAACAGGATATAATTGCTTAAAACGTTTAGAAGGAGTAAATGAATTACCCAATTTATCCCATTCCTTAGCAATTACTGCAGAAATAGCATTAGGAACAGGAAAGACTTCTGGAATAACCGCAGGAGCTTTAAAAACCTTATCCAAACGTATAGAATTAGTATCAAGAGGACTAGAATCCTCTATTTCTAACGCAATTAGTACTTCTTTAAGTAAAGAGCGAATAAATTCCATCTTAAATAAATATGAAGATTTATCAGCATCAATCTCTGAGACAGAATCCTCTGAACCAGAAGAGTCCAAAGAATCAGAATGATGGTGTTCATTTAAAAATTCATCTGTAGAGAGAGAAGATTTAAAAGACTTTTTACGTTTACTAGAAGGAGAAATAACAGACAAAGCCTTCTTTATGGATTCAGAAACAAAATCTCTTATGATATCAGGAACATTCTGCACCTTAGATGTTGAGGGAACTGCAACAGGCAATGGTACATCACTAAAGGAAATATTATCTGCTTTAACAAGTTTGTCATGACAATTATTACAAACAACAGCTGGAGGAATAGCTACCAAAAATTTACAGCAGATACACTTAGCTTTGGTAGATCCAGCAGGCAGAGGTTTTCCTGTAGTATCTTCTGGCTCAGATGCAACGTGAGACATCTTGCAATATGTAAGAGAAAAAACAACATATAAAGCAAAATAGATCAAATTCCTTATAAGACAGTTTCAGGAATGGGAAAAAAATGCCAAACATCAAGCTTCTAGCAACCAGAAGCAAATGAAAAATGAGACTGAAATAATGTGGAGACAAAAGCGACGCCCATATTTTTTGGCGCCAAATAAGACGCCCACATTATTTGGCGCCTAAATGGTTTTGGCGCCAAAAATGACGCCACATCCGGAACGCCGAAATTTTTGGCGCAAAATAACGTCAAAAATGACGCAACTTCCGGCGACACGTATGACGCCGGAAACGGAAAAGAATTTTTTGCGCCAAAAAAGTCCGCGCCAAGAATGACGCAATAAAATGAAGCATTTTCAGCCCCCGCGAGCCTAACAGCCCACAGAGAAAAAAGTCAAATTTTTGAGGTAAGAAAAAATATGATAATTTAAAGCATAATCCCAAATATGAAACTGACTGTCTGGAAATAAGGAAAGTTGAACATTCTGAGTCAAGGCAAATAAATGTTTGAATACATATATTTAGAACTTTATAAATAAAGTGCCCAACCATAGCTTAGAGTGTCACAGAAAATAAGACTTACTTACCCCAGGACACTCATCTACATGTTTGTAGAAAGCCAAACCAGTACTGAAACGAGAATCAGTAGAGGAAATGGTAAATATAAGAGTATATCGTCGATCTGAAAAGGGAGGTAAGAGATGAATCTCTACGACCGATAACAGAGAACCTTATGAAATAGACCCCGTAGAAGGAGATCACTGCATTCAATAGGCAATACTCTCCTCACATCCCTCTGACATTCACTGCACGCTGAGAGGAAAACCGGGCTCCAACTTGCTGCGGAGCGCATATCAACGTAGAATCTAGCACAAACTTACTTCACCACCTCCCTTGGAGGCAAAGTTTGTAAAACTGATTTGTGGGTGTGGTGAGGGGTGTATTTATAGGCATTTTAAGGTTTGGGAAACTTTGCCCCTCCTGGTAGGAATGTATATCCCATACGTCACTAGCTCATGGACTCTTGTTAATTACATGAAAGAAATATCCATACCCTACCTAAACATCACGCATATATTTGTATCTATTAGTTTATGACTGTTAAACACTCCATAGCATGTTTGTGGAAAAAGGAGGTAGCCCCTAGTTGGTCTGTAGTCTGTAACAATATGGTGTATATATATATATACTATGGAAAAGGATATTTTCTATAAATTGAATAAATTTGATCTGTTTGAGCTTGTCTGGGCAGACTGGAAAGAGCAATACAATACTGACTGGAAACTCAACACAGCTACTCATGACACCTAGTCAATTGGCCGCGCCCTTACTCACATTTATTACCCATACAATAGGTCTCCACCTGAGTCCTAACCACTCACTCATTTTCCCCCATCTTCCCTCCCCCACTGATCCCTACCCTACCCCATTATCCCGCCACCCACTCAATCAAGAATATGTGATTTCAAGAGGGCATAATGCCCTTTTTATGCTTTTAGGTTACCCTTACACTCTCTCACCCCATATATATCAATACACATAGGAGGTCTATAGATGAACGATAATAAAGAGCAAAATCCAAGGAGTATAAAATAAATTCTTCTTTATTTCCACAAATGTAAAAACAAGAGAAATGGCAACAAAACCATATAGAGACCAGGTGTGGCACTAATGGCTACTGGTGTTTGTGTGTAGGCCTATAGATGAAACCATACAGAGGTCTATGAGATCTCTAAGAACCCCTTCCTTATTTCTGGTACGATCCTAAGGATCTCTCTATGTTTTTCTTTAAAAAGTTGGTTTCTGGGTATTTTGATGTAGTCTGTACACTTATGATATGATAATGTTATGGACACTGATATTTTATACCTGTATTCCTTTTTTCAAAATTCTAATAAAAAATATGTTAAAAAAAATACAAAATAATAATATGGTTGCATGAGTAAAAAAAGTACATTAATATAACTGTGTTGGTTATGCAAAACTGGGGAATGGGTAATAAAGGGATTATCTATCTTTTAAAACAATAACAATTCTGGTGTAGACTGTCCCTTTAAGCTCAGGAGTGTGCACGTGTCTGCAGAACTATATGGCAGCAGTTTTAAAACAATGCTATACATTAGGAGCACTAGATGGCACTATTTCCTGTCATGTAGTGCTGCAGACGTGCGCACTTCCTATCTGGATATCTCATTAACACAGAATAACATGGGAACAAAGCAAATTTGATAATAGAAGTAAATTGGAAACTTCTTTAAAATTGCAATCTCTATCTGAATCATAAAAAAAAAAATGTTGGGTTTCATGTCCCTGTTAATAGAATGGAAGCAAATCTATATCTTCAATTGCTCCATTTCCATTCCCCCCCCCCCCCCCCCCAGCTGTACCTTGCACTTTTGTAGTAGCTCGCACAATAGAAAACAGGAGTTATAGCTTTTATTTTTTAAAGTTTCATAAAACATACAAAAGCCCTCAGGAATAATGTGAAGTTATGCAACCACTGCACACTAAACTGAAGTGCATTAAAGACAACAATTTAATTGATCTGTGAATGAGCACCACTTATTTTACAGGGTACAAGAATACTTCCTTAATTCCAAGATGGTGGTGCCCAGTATGAAGATGCAGAGCTTTATTAACCAGTTGCTGATGTCCAATTGGCTGCTGAGATATTTTGGTTCAACTGTTGCAAGAGACAGTAACTTAAATTCATGCAACTACAGTATTCATCAATTCTCTTAAATTACACACTTATTATTTGGTAACTAAAGCTAGAATAATCTCCATTGTTTGTCTTTTTTATTTTCTTCATGGCATCAGGGGATACTGTAAAAAGCTGTGTTAAATCCATCTTGGAAAAGCTATGCAACACAGATATATTGTTTTTGAAAGTATCAAATTAAGATATGTTTAAATTAAGCTATAGAATGTTGTTTATGAAGTTTTAGAATTACAGTTCCAGTAACTCAGAATTGTTCCTTTTTTTCCCTTTAACGTTTAAAACAAGTTATTTATTTAAATGTAATTCTGAAATTTTAAAAAAAGATAAAAAATAATAATATCAATAATGCAATGATTGGCAATGCATATCGTACCCCTAGCAATGGGTGCTGCAATTTGGAGCCTAAGTTACACTGTAAGTATCTGAATAAGAGTTGCTTACTCTTACTCTACCTGCAGCATCTTTGGAAGCCCCAAACCTTACAGGAATATAAATGACTTTGATCTCACAGACTTTTCTGCTTAAAGGGACAGTCAAGTCCAAAAAATCTTTCATGATTTAAATAGGGCATGTAATTTTAAACAACTTTCCAATTTACTTTTATCACCAATTTTGCTTTGTTCGCTTGGTATTCTTAGTTGAAAGCTAAACCTAGGAGGTTCATATGCTAATTTCTTAGACCTTGAAGGCTGCCTCTAATCTAAATGCATTTTGATAGTTTTTCACCACTAGAAGGCATAGTTCACGTGTTTCATATAGATAACATTGAGCTCAAGTATAACGTGTATTATTATAACGGTGTTGGTTATGCAAAACTGGGGAATTGGTAATTAAGGGATTATCTCTCTTTTAAAACAACAAAAATTCTGGTGTTGACTGTCCCTTTAACTAAAAACCTCTACTCTCCAACATTTTATCTCTCACTTGCCCAGACCTGGTGACCTTACAGTATAATTCTGCACTAAGATCAACACTTGACAAAGCTTTACCCTCGCTGTGTGCCACTCATCAAGCACTTGTCAACAGCCATGGCAAACCAAACAGACCCGTTATTTTCAGCAATGTTCATGGACTGCTGAACCTCAGTGGAGGAAATCACGCACCTGTGTTTATTTCCTGGATTATAAATTCATCCTCAAGTCATATAACTCTGCCCTCAGCTTGGTCAAACAAGTCTATTTTTCCTCCCTTGTGTCATCTCACGCATCCAACCCCCTACTACAGAGGAAGAAGTCCTCATACTCCTATATTCTGCTCATCTCATAACCTGCCCACTTGACCCTATTCCTTCACAACGTCTTCTTAGAATACAATTCAAAGTATTAACCCTAACTTATAAAGCACTCAACAACCTCGCTCCCAACTATATTTCTTCTCTCATATCCAAATACTTCCTGACATGTCCTCTTCGATCAACCTCTGAGCTACGTCTTTAGGTCACCTCCAAAAATTCTCACGCACTGCTCCTGTCCTCTGGAACTCTCTACCTCACTCCATCTGCCTGTCTCCAACCTTGAATAGCTTCAGACACTCTTTAAAAACCCACATATTCAGACAAGCTTACCATCTCTCCCCTGCTTTTCATCCTAACCAAAATAAATCTCAAAGTGCCTTAACTTGCTGCTGTTACTACAATTCATGTGACAAGCTACCCCAAACCTTATGTCTCCAAAGCCCCCCCAACTGTCCTGATTTTAGGGGTCTGCCCGCTGTCCCAGGTGGAGTGCAATTTGACCCTTATTGCCCCCCAGCCCCCGGGCTGCTTGCATTGTTGATTTTTAACAAATCTTTTTATTTTCTTCATCATATTGTGTTTTCCTTACCACTTGGTCATCATGTGACTAGAATTTCATCCAATACCTGCACAGTGCAGTCTGCAGTCACGTGACTCATTTGCAAGTTTTCGGTGGGCAGCGAGCGGCAAACACAACATAGCCAGCGCTACGGAATTTAGCAGCGCTATGCAAATTAATGATAATAATAATAGCTTCATCTAGAGGAGTCAGGACTGAAGACAGGAGTGTGGGCATTGTGTCTCTGAGGATGCCAGTTTAGTTGTTCTCCAGGTGAGTAAAATCTCACTGACTGTGTGCTATGGTCGCTGCAACCAGAGCAGTGTCTGCTGAGCCGAACAAAACCTGCTGATTTTTGTGCTGAGTTTAGTCAGGGAGATCTGTGAGCCGCTGGGCTAGCAGGGCACATTTGAGGCTCAGTGCTGTGCACGCTAGTATCAGAAGCTACATACTCCTGTGTCCAGTGCAGAAACTGCTCTTAGGTCTAGATTTATCAAAGCTGAGGCGTACAGGGGCATGCATACGTGCCCCTGTATGCCTCAGCTCGCCTGTGGCGGGTTGAAATTACCCGCAGGTAATCAACATTGCACACGAGCGCAATTTTGCGCTCGCGTGCAATCCCGCCCCCTGCCCGCGCCAATCACGCGCGGGCAGGAGCTGTCAATCTCCTCGGTTGGACTCGACCGCAGAGATTGAATTTCGCCACCTTAGAGGTGGCGAAGAGGTTAAGGAAGTGGCGGTCTAGTGACCGCTGCTTGATAAATTACGGCGAGAAAGTTCTTGTGAGAACTTGCAGCCGTAGGGCTTTGGTAAATCGAGCCCTTAGTGTTTCAACTGTGATCACTGAAGCAGTTCATAGAAGATGTCAGTCAGGGACCTGTCTGATAAGGGTCAAACTATTGACACTGGCATCTAAACATGACAGAGTAACATGGTCCTAGTGCCCTTCTCTAAATGTGTTTCTGAATATGTGTATGAGTGTGTATGCACCTATTTGTGTGTGTAAAAATATGCTTGTGTGTGTGTGTATGTATGTATGTATGTGTGTATATATATATATATATATATATATATATATATATATATGCATATGTAAATATGTGTGTGTATAAATATATGCATGTGTATGTAAATTTGTGTGTGTCCTGTAATAGGATATGCTGTGTACCCATGGGGAGTGTCAACGAAGCTCTGTTAATGGGGAGAAAAGTGTCCCTCTCTGGATATTTTAAATGTTGGGAGGTATGTGTCTGCACCCTCAACCTGTAGACTCTTTGGAGCAGGGCCCTATTACTCCTGTACTAGATCTGTATAGACTTATGTTTTGTAACTTATCACAAACCCTTGTCATTGTATACCCCTATCTCTGTACCCAACATTACGGAATGTTGTGGCGCTATACAAACAAATATATATATACTGTATGATTTTATAGAACCCTCAAAGCATGCATCAGTAACCAAAAAGCCCCCACTTATTCTAATTAAATAAAACACAAATACTACCTTATTTACTGCACACAATTAAACTTTGTATTCTAAAATATTTAAGCATTCAACAAGCGTACGGTCACTGGAAAATAGGTTTGTTGTATGTGGTTGTGCAATAAAGCTACTTTTTTAATGTGACTTTAGTGAGTCTATCTTATTTAGGGTTTCAAGGTGTCCAATATATAACCGGGAGGGGGGTGGCGGCGCAGTAGCGGGAGAAGCCACCTCCCTGAAATTAGTTTGTACCTGGATTTGAGGGGTATTTGAGGGGTTGTATATACCTGCCAATAGGTAATAACCATACAAATGTAACCAAGTGAGTAGGAATCCCTGATCTTTTAAATCAGTGGTTCTGTGTCCATCAAGCTACCAGGTAATTGTCAAAATGGCATTTCCCTATATTGGTTTTGTTTTAGAAGTTCTGGCAAGAAACTCTTTTTATCCACTCACCTTAGACATATATAATATATCCTCAACATGAAAGAGAGGTGCTCCATCATTCCAGTCATATAAAAGGTTTCATGTGCTCATAGCTATCATGTGATCGCCAGCTAGCCTCATTCACTTTGTTGGTAACCAGGATATATATATACTGTATATATTTCGCTATCATAATTTATGTAAGAACTTACCTGATAAATTAATTTCTTTCATGGTGGCGTCGTGGCGAGTGTCCACGAGCTTGTTACTGATGGGATATACAGTCCTACCAGGAGGGGGAAAAGTTTCCCAAACCTCAAATGCCTATAAATACACCTCCCACTTCACTCATACCTCAGTTTAATGTATAGCCAAGTTAGTGCGGTGTAAAAAGGAGTA
This sequence comes from Bombina bombina, assembly GCF_027579735.1. NCBI lineage: Eukaryota > Metazoa > Chordata > Amphibia > Anura > Bombinatoridae > Bombina > Bombina bombina. The sequence goes on along the minus strand of NC_069501.1, from coordinate 967,355,901 downwards.
AAAGCATAAAAAAGAGGAACAGGATAAATAATGTGCTTTATACAAAAAATAATAACCTCAAAAAATGGGTGGGTCTCGCGGGGTCTCACAACCATGAAAGAAAATAATTTATCAGATAATTTCTTATATAAATTATGTTTTCTTTCATATAGGTGGCGAGAGTCCACAAGCTTGTCCACGAGTAACAATAAAGGGAGGGATAAAATAAAAACAGCTATTTCCGCTTAGAAATTAAATAAAAAAAAAAAAATAGTTTTCTTAAAAATTAAAAAAAATTAAATAATAGGCACTAGAATCAAACTGAGACAGCTGCCTGAAGAACATTTCTACCAAAAGCTGCTTCCGAAGAAGCAAAAACATCAAGGGGTCGATCCGATATAGATCGTAGTTTGCGGCGCAAGCGAGGGAACCCGCATCGCCCGCAGTTTCAGCTCGCAACTCGAGCTATCCCATATATGTCGCCGTCAGATGCTAACGTGCCGTAAGTCTGACAAACCAGCGATGTCCAGAAATCTGCGCAAGTACAAATTTCTGGCGTCGTCAGTGACTTGCGGCACGTTAGAAACTGCCGGCGCCTACAAAACCTGACTAAAGTCTAAATCACCCGCACTGTCTAACACACCTCCCTAACATAGCCCGACACGTCTAACACGCCTCCCTAACATAGCCCGACACGTCTAACCCTCTATCCGCTATCCCCCCTCACTATCCTAACAATAACAATGTATTAACCCCTAAACCGCCGCTACCTAATAAAGTTATTAACCCCTAAACCGCCGCCAGCTATATTAAATCTATAACCCCTAAAGTGAGCCCCTAACACCGCCGCCATCTACCTTACCTACCCCCTAAAGTGAGCCCCTACCCCGCCGCTATCTATTTTAAAATTATTAACCCCTAATCTAATCCCCCTACCCCGCCGCCATCTATATTAAATTATTTAACCCCTAAAATACTAAACTATCCCTACCACTAAACCTAAGTCTAACCCTACAAATAGCCCTGAAAAGGGCTTTTTGCGTGGCATTGCCCCAAAGTAACAGCTCTTTTGCCAGCCCTTAAAAGGGCTTTTTGCGGGGCATGCCCCAAAGTAACAGCTCTTTTGCCAGCCTTTAAAAGGGCTTTTGGCGGGGCTTTGTCACAAAGTAAACTGCTCTTTTGCCTACAATCTACATCCCCCTACACCGCGGCCACCTATAATAAATGTATTAACCCCTAATCTAATCCCCCTACACCGCCGCCAGCTATATTAACTATATTAACCCTAATTATATTAGGGTTAATATAGTTAATATAGTTATTATATTATATATATTAACTATATTAACCCTAATTATATTAGGGTTCATATAGTTAATATCGTTATTATATTATATATATATTAAGTATAATAACCCTATCTAACTCTAACATCCTAACTAAACTCTTATTAAAATAAATCTAATATTAATATTATTAATTAAAATATTCCTATTTAAATCTAAATACTTACCTATAAAATAAACCCTAAGATAGCTACAATATAATTAATAATTACATTATAGCTATGTTAGGGTTTATATTTATTTTACAGGTAAATTGTTAATTATTTTAACTAGGTATAATAGCTATTAAATAGTTATTAACTATTTAATAGCTACCTAGTTAAAATAATTACCCAATTACCTGTAAAATAAATCCTAACCTAAGTTACAAATACACCTACACTATCAATAAATTAAATAAACTACAAATATCTATCTAAAAATACAATTAAATAAACTAAACTAAATTACAAAAAACCCCCCACTAAATTACAAAAAATAAAAAAAAGATTACAAGATTTTTAAGCTAATTACACCTATTCTAAGCCCCCTAATAAAATAATAAAGCCCCCCAAAATAAAAAAATTCCCTACCCTATTCTAAATTAAAAAAAGTTCAAAGCTCTTTTACCTTACCAGCCCTTAAAAGGGCCTTTTGTGGGGGCATGCCCCAAAGAAAACTGCTCTTTTGCCTGCAAAAAAACCCACAATACCACCCCCCAACATTACAACCCACCACCCACATACCCCTAATCTAACCCAAACCCCCCTTAAATAAACCTAACACTACCCCCCCTGAAGATCTCCCTACCTTGTATTCACCTCGCCGGGCAGAACTCCTCATCCGATCCGGGCGATGTCTTCCAGCAAGCGGCAGTGAGCATCCTTCCGGCACGACGACTTCCCGACGAATGAGGTTCCTTTAAATGACGTCATCCAAGATGGCGTCCGCCGAATTCCGATTGGCTGATAGGATTCTATCAGCCAATCGGAATTAAGGTAGAAAAATCTGATTGGCTGATTGAATCAGCCAATCAGATTCAAGTTCAATCCGATTGGCTGAACCAACCAATTTTTCTACCTTAATTCCGATTGGCTGATAGAATCCTATCAGCCAATTGGAATTCGGCGGACGCCATCTTGGATGACGTCATTTAAAGGAACCTCATTCGTCGGGAAGTCGTCGTGCCGGATGGATGCTCCGCGGCGGAGGAGCGAACAAAGAAGATTGAAGATGCCGATTTGCTTGAAGACATCGCCGATGGAAGAAGACTCTCTGCCGCTTGCTTCAAGACATCGCCCGGATGGAAGAAGACTTCACTGCCGCTTGGTGAATACAAGGTAGGGAGATCTTCAGGGGGGGTAGTGTTAGGTTTATTTAAGGGGGGTTTGGGTTAGATTAGGGGTATGTGGGTGGTGGGTTGTAATGTTGGGGGGTGGTATTGTGTTTTTTTTTGCAGGCAAAAGAGCAGTTTTCTTTGGGGCATGCCCCCACAAAAGGCCCTTTTAAGGGCTGGTAAGGTAAAAGAGCTTTGAACTTTTTTTAATTTAGAATAGGGTAGGGAATTTTTTTTTAATTTGGGGGTTTATTATTTTATTAGGGGGCTTAGAATAGGTGTAATTAGCTTAAAAATCTTGTAATCTTTTTTTTATTTTTTGTAATTTAGTGTTTGTTTTTTTTGTAATTTAGTTTAGTTTATTTAATTGTATTTTTAGATAGATATTTGTAGTTTATTTAATTTATTGATAGTGTAGGTGTATTTGTAACTTAGGTTAGGATTTATTTTACAGGTAATTGGGTAATTATTTTAACTAGGTAGCTATTAAATAGGTAATAACTATTTAATAGCTATTATACCTAGTTAAAATAATTAACAATTTACCTGTAAAATAAATATAAACCCTAACATAGCTATAATGTAATTATTAATTACATTGTAGCTATCTTAGGGTTTATTTTATAGGTAAGTATTTAGATTTAAATAGGAATATTTTAGTTTATAATATGAATTAGATTTATTTAATAAGAATTTAGTTAGGGGTGTTAGGGTTAGATAGAGTTAATATAGTTTATATAAATACTATAGTAACTATATTAACTATATTAACCCTAATATAATTAGGGTTAATATAGTTAATATATATAATGTAATAACTATATTAACTATAATATACTTAGGGTTAATATAGATAATATAGCTGGCGGCGGGGTAGGTAGATTAAATTAGGGGTTAATAATTTTAATATAGATGGCGGCGGTGTAAGGGGTTCACATTAGGGGATAGATCAGTTAGATGGTGGCGGTTTTAGGGGCTCACAGTAGGGGGTTAGTTTATGTAGATGGCGACGGTTTAGGGGTTAAATACTTCATTATGGATTGCGGCGGGGGATCGCGGTTGACAGGGAGATAAACATTGCGCATGCGTTAGGTGTTAGGTTTATTTTAGCAGATCGCGGTTGACAGGGAGATAGACATTGCGCATGCGTTAGGTGTTAGGTTTATTTTAGCAGCATGTTTAGGGAGTTACGGGGCTCCAATAGTCAGCGTAAGGCTTCTTACGGCTGCTTTTTGTGGCGAGGTGAAAATGGAGTAAGATTTCTCCATTTTCGCCACGTAAGTCCTTACGCTGTATATTGGATACCAAACTGCGCGGGTTTGGTATACCTGCCTATGGCCCAAAAAACTACGGGCAACGGCAAAAATATACGCGCGTAACTTCTAGGTTACGCCGTATATAGGATACCAAACCCGCGCAAATATTGGCGTCGCCGACTTTTGCGGGCGACGATTTTTATCGGATCGACCCCCACAATGGTAAAATTTAGTAAAGGTATGCAAAGAAGACCAAGTGGCTGCTTTGCAGATTTGATCAACTGAAGCTTCATTCTTGAAAGCCCAAGATGTGGCAACTGATCGTGTACAATGAGCTGAAATTCACTAAGGCGGAGACTGGCCCACCTCCAAATAAGCTTTGTGAATCAGAAGTTTCAACCAAGATGCCAAAGAAATGGCAGAGGCTTTCTGACCTTTTCTAGAACTAGAAAAAAATAACAGACTACAAGTCTTTCTAATTTTGTTTAGTCTTTCTAATGTTGTTAGAATTTACAACTTTAGGCAAAAATTTAAACAAAGTCTTTTATCTTGATGGAAAATCAGATAATAAGACTCACAAGAGAGAGAGCAGACAATTCAGAAACTCTTCTAGCAGAAGAGACAGACAAAGAATGCATATGCTCGAAAGGAGGAGCCTGCAAAGTCTTTAACCCCTTAACGACGCATGTCGTACAGGGTACGTCTTACACAAGCTGGTCTTTAAAGACCAGCGACATACCCTGTACGTCGTTAAGGGTTTTAAGCGGCTGGAAGCGATCCTGATCGCTTCCAGCCGCTTTCAAGGTATTGCAGTGATGCCTCGATATTGAGGCATCACTGCAATACCTTTTTAGGCACACCGATGCAGAGAGAGCCACTCTGTGGCCCTCTCTGCATCGGCCAGTGATGGTGCCGATCGTTGGTAGGTGGGAGCCATTGTAGGGAGGTGGGTGGGCAGCCCATCACTAGGTAACTACTTCCTTCCTGCTGTGGTTGATGCCGGGTGCGTGCGGGAACGCGCACTGGAGGTGAGGGGCGGGTGCGCGCGTGCGTGCGCACCCGCGATCCAGCCAGAGACCAATTGCTGTGCGAAAATGTTTTGCGGGAAGAGGGTGGTGGGTGCAGAGGAGGGGTGATCTGGGGGTGATCAGGGGGTGATCTGGGAGGTGGATGGGGTAGGGTATGGAGGGGGGCAGCTACACTACAGAAAAGTTAGGTTAAAAATAAATAATTTTTTATTGCAAATTGGGTACTGGCAGACAGCTGCCAGTACCCAAAATGGTGGCTAATAGTTAGTGGGGGGAGGGTTAGAGAGCTCTTTGGGGGGGGGGATCAGGGAGGTTGGGGCTAAGGGGGGATCCTACAAAGCAGAATATGTTTTTTTTTTTTTATATAATTTAAAAAAAATAAAAAAACACTTATTTTAGTACTGGCAGACTTTCTGCCTGTACTTAAGATGGCGGGGACAATTGTGGGGTGGGGGAGGGAAGAGAGCTATTTGGGAGGGATCAGGGGTTGGGATGTGTCAGGTGGGAGGCTGATCTCTACACTAAAGCTAAAATTAACCCCACAAGCTACCTAATTAACCCCGTCACTGCTAGGCATAATACAAATTTGGTGCGCAGCGGCATTTAGTGGCCTTCTTATTACCAAAAAGCAATGCCAAAGCCATATATGTCTGCTATTTCTGAACAAAGGGGATCCCAGAGCAGCATTTACAACCATTTGTGCCATAATTGCACAAGCTGTTTGTAAATAATTTCAGTGAGAAACCCAAAGTTAGTGAAAAAGTTAACGATTTTTATCGGATCGACCCCCACAATGGTAAAATTTAGTAAAGGTATGCAAAGAAGACCAAGTGGCTGCTTTGCAGATTTGATCAACTGAAGCTTCATTCTTGAAAGCCCAAGATGTGGCAACTGATCGTGTAGAATGAGCTGAAATTCACTAAGGCGGAGACTGGCCCACCTCCAAATAAGCTTTGTGAATCAGAAGTTTCAACCAAGATGCCAAAGAAATGGCAGAGGCTTTCTGACCTTTTCTAGAACTAGAAAAAAATAACAGACTACAAGTCTTTCTGAAAACCTTAGAAGCATCAACATAATATTTCAAAGCTCTTACCACATCCAAAGAATGTAAAAATCTTTCAAGAATATTCTTAGGATTAAGACACAAGGAAGGAACAATAATTTCCCTATTAATGTTGTTAGAATTTACAACTTTAGGCAAAAATTTAAACAAAGTCTTTTATCTTGATGGAAAATCAGATAATAAGACTCACAAGAGAGAGAGCAGACAATTCAGAAACTCTTCTAGCAGAAGAGACAGACAAAGAATGCATATGCTCGAAAGGAGGAGCCTGCAAAGTCTTTAACCCCTTAACGACGCATGTCGTACAGGGTACGTCTTACACAAGCTGGTCTTTAAAGACCAGCGACATACCCTGTACGTCGTTAAGGGTTTTAAGCGGCTGGAAGCGATCCTGATCGCTTCCAGCCGCTTTCAAGGTATTGTAGTGATGCCTCGATATTGAGGCATCACTGCAATACCTTATTAGGCACACCGATGCAGAGAGAGCCACTCTGTGGCCCTCTCTGCATCGGCCAGTGATGGTGCCGATCGTTGGTAGGTGGGAGCCATTGTAGGGAGGTGGGTGGGCAGCCCATCACTAGGTAACTACTTCCTTCCTGCTGTGGTTGATGCCGGGTGCGCGCGGGAACACGCGCTGGAGGTGAGGGGCGGGTGCGCGCGTGCGTGCGCACCCGCGATCCAGCCAGAGACCAATTGCTGTGCGAAAATGTTTTGCGGGAAGAGGGTGGTGGGTGCAGAGGAGGGGTGATCTGGGGGTGATCAGGGGGTGATCTGGGAGGGGGATGGGGTAGGGTATGGAGGGGGGCAGCTACACTACAGAAAAGTTAGGTTAAAAATAAATAATTTTTTATTGCAAATTGGGTACTGGCAGACAGCTGCCAGTACCCAAAATGGTGGCTAATAGTTAGTGGGGGGAGGGTTAGAGAGCTCTTTGGGGGGGGGGGATCAGGGAGGTTGGGGCTAAGGGAGGATCCTACAAAGCAGAATATGTTTTTTGTTTTTTTTTATAATTTAAAAAAAATAAAAAAACACTTATTTTAGTACTGGCAGACTTTCTGCCTGTACTTAAGATGGCGGGGACAATTGTGGGGTGGGGGAGGGAAGAGAGCTATTTGGGAGGGATCAGGGGTTGGGATGTGTCAGGTGGGAGGCTGATCTCTACACTAAAGCTAAAATTAACCCCACAAGCTACCTAATTAACCCCGTCACTGCTAGGCATAATACAAATTTGGTGCGCAGCGGCATTTAGTGGCCTTCTTATTACCAAAAAGCAATGCCAAAGCCATATATGTCTGCTATTTCTGAACAAAGGGGATCCCAGAGCAGCATTTACAACCATTTGTGCCATAATTGCACAAGCTGTTTGTAAATAATTTCAGTGAGAAACCCAAAGTTAGTGAAAAAGTTAACGATTTTTTTATATGATCGCATTTGACGATGAAATGGTGGCATGAAATATATCAAAATGGGCCTAGATCAATACTTTGGGTTGTCTACTACACTACCCTAGAGCTAAAATTAACCCTACAAGCTACCTAATTAACACCTTCACTGCTGGGCCTAATACAAATGTGGTGCGCAGCGGCATTTAGCAGCCTTCTAATTACCAAAAAGCAACGCCAAAGCCATATATGTCTGCTATTTCTGAACAAAGGGGATCCCAGAGAAGCATTTACAACCATTTGTGCCATAATTGCACAAGTTGTTTGTAAATAATTTTAGTGAGAAACCTAATATTTGTGAAAAAGTTTGTGAAAAAGTGAACATTTTTTTTATTTGATCGCATGTTGCGGTGAAATGGTGGCATGAAATATACCAAAATGGGCCTAGATCAATACTTTGGGATGTCTTCTAAAAAAAAATATATACATGTCAAGGTATATTCAGGGATTCCTGACAGATATCAGTGTTCCAATGTAACTCGCTAATTTTGAAAAAAAAAAATGGTTTGGAAATAGCAAAGTGCTACTTGTATTTATTGCCCTATAACTTACAAAAAAAGCAAAGAACATGTAAACATTGGGTATTTCTAAACTCAGGACAAAATTTAGAAACTATTTAGCATGGGTGTTTTTTGGAGGTTGTAGATGCGTAACAGATTTTGGGGGTCAAAGTTAGAAAATGTGGGTTTTTTTCCATTTTTTCATCATATTTTATAATTTTTTATGGTAAATTATAAGATATGATGAAAATAATGGTATCTTTAAAAAATCCATTTAATGGTGAGAAAAACGGTATATAATATGTGTGAGTACAGTAAATTAGTAAGAGGAAAATTGCAGCTAAACACAAACACCGTAGAAATGTAAAAATAGCCCTGGTCCTTAAGGGAAAGAAATTGAAAAATGGCCTTGTCCTTAAGGGGTTAATACCAAAGTTAGACTCCAAGGAGGAGAAATAGATTTAATAACAGGTTTGATATGAGTCAAAGCCTGGATGAAACGGTGAATATCAGGAAGGTTAGCAATCTTTCTGTGAAATAAAACAGAAAGAGCAGAGACTTGTCAAAGTATTTGTCAGGTTAGGAAATATCCAGAAGTAGACCCAAATGCAAGGGCGAACTTAAACAACACCCTTGCACTCTGAGTTTAATCCAGGACGTGACCCCACGACAACCTCCAAAAAACAAAGTACTCACAATATGGAGCAGGGTTAGCCTGTGCCAAAGTAATTCATTATATCAGCCAGATAGACTTCTGAATAAGGAACTGGTTTCAGGAAATGCCTTCCACAGAATCAGGAGAGCAGGGAAAGTCACTTATACTCAGACAGAAGAAGGGTAAAACAGGAAACAGTTAATAATGCCGGATTAGGTCATTTGTTATCAGGCAGTCTGAAGGTTAACACTGTGTAGACAGTCTTTGCAGAGTATGCAACAGGTAATCAGGCAGTTTGAGGGTTAACTCTGAGTAGACAGTCTTTGCAGAGTATGCAACAGGTAATCAGGCAGTTTGAGGGTAAACACTGTGTAGTCAGAACTTGCAGAATTAACAACATGTAATCAGGTAGTTTGAAGGTTAACACTGTGTTGTCAGAACTTGCAGTGATAGCAACAGGTAAGCTGGTAGTTTGAAGGTTAACACAGATTAATCAGTACTTGTGGAGATTGGCAACAGGATATCAAGCAGTTTGAAGGTTTACACTGAATAATTGTATTTGCAGAGTTTGGAAACAGGTAAACATGCAGATTGAAGGATTCACAGAAATAACAGTATTTGAATAGTTTGCACTACACAGAGTAGTCTGAATATGCAGGGATTGCAGCAGGTAAACAGGAAGTTTGAAAGTTTCACAAAACAAACAGTACTTGCATTGTTTGGAGACAGGTATTCAGGAGGTTGAAGGTTAATCCAGCATAGTAAGTCCTTGAAGAGATTGGCAACAGAAAAGCAGCAGTTAGAGAGATTCCTCAGCGAAATCCTAACAGAAGCCTCAAAGTTAACAAACAAACGGACACTGGAGAAACAGGAAGCCAGAATAAAAAGCCTGGTTGTGACATCATCAGGAAGGGATGGCTCAGACACCTGTCAAACAAGCACACAGAGAGGACTGCAGAGCTTCCCAGCAGCTGAGCGTGACAGTGCCCCCTCCTCAAGGACCCCTCCGGGGGACCCAACTGGGCCTGGCAGGGTATTTCTTGTGAAAAGACTTGACAAGAGCTGGAGCATGAACATGAGAGGCCGGTTCCCAAGATCGTTCAGAGATAGGATAACCCTTCCAAAGGACCAGGTAGTACAGCCGATTGCCCCGTAGCTTGGAATCGAGAATCTGGCTGACTTCAAACTCAGAAGTTCCCTCTACGGAAAGTGGAGGAGGTGGTTTACTCTTGATAGAGTACCGATTGTAGATGACTGGCTTGAGTAGGGAGACATGAAACACTGGATGGATCTTGAGAGTCTTGGGTAAGGCCAGGCGGTATGCAGAAGAACAAACTCTGGAAACAATTCGAAAAGGTCCAATGTACTTAGGACCCAACTTGGTACAAGGTTGTTTTAGACGTATGAATCTGGTGGATAAAAATACTCTGTCTCCAGTACGAAGTAAAGGAGCCTTGCACCTTCTGCGATCAGCATATTTCTTATGTCTTAAGGAAGAAGAGAGTAGATTTTGACGAATGAGTTGCCAGTGATTACTGAGATTTTTCACTATACGATCTGCTCCAGGGACTTCAGTAGAACTGGTAATCATAGGAAAGGTTCTAGGTTCAAATCCATAAGCTGCCTTAAAGGGAGAGGTCTGTAATGAGGCGTTATAACGTGAGTTGTGAGCTAATTCCGCCAAAGGCAATAACTGAGACCAGTTAGAGTGGTGATGGTCTACATAATGTCTTAGAAAAGATTCCAAGGCTTGATTTACACGCTCAGTCTGTCCGTTGGATTGAGGATGGTGTGCAGTAGAAAGTGATATGTTGATTCTGAAGTGTTTACAAAAAGACCTCCAAAATTTGGAAACAAATTGGACTCCACGATCTGAGACTATGTCAGTGGGAAAACCATGTAAACGAGATATATGTAGAACAAAGAGTTCAGAAAGTCTTTGAGCTGTAGGCAAGCCTGGAAGAGGTATGAAGTGAGCAGACTTGGAGAACCGATCCACCACTACCCAAATGGTCGTATTTCCAGCAGAAACAGGAAGATCTGTAACAAAGTCCATGGATAAGTGAGACCAAGGGTAATGAGGAATAGGAAGAGGGTGTAATAGACCAAACGGTCGATGAGAAGATTGTTTGTTCGAAGCACAAGAACTACAAGCAGCAATATAATCCTTAACATCCCTCCTCATAGTGGACCACCAAACATGCTGCTTCAGTTTCCACACTGTATTGGTTATTCCCGGATGACCTGCTGAAATGTTGTCATGAGCCCAACGTAGAAGCTTAAGACGTAATCCTTTGGGTACATACAGGATACCAGAAGGTAGTTTGCAAGAAGATGGTACCCGGACTTGAGCAGCATGTAAAGCCTGTACTGGAAAAGAGGATACTTGAGCCAAAACTTTGACTGGACGTAGTATAGGTTCTGAATCCAATGGAGAAGGTTCAGAAGATTGGAACTGCCTAGATAAAGCATCTGCCTTGGAATTTTTTGAACCAGGAACATAGGAAAGTACAAAATTAAACCTGGAGAAGAACAAGGCCCACCGAGCCTGATGAGGATTGAGACGTGTAGCTGTTTGGAGGTATAAAAGATTCTTGTGATCTGTCAGAATGAAAAAAGGTTGACTGGTACCCTCTAACCAATGCCTCCATTCATCCAAAGCTAATTTTATAGCCAAAAGCTCCTTATTGCCCACATCATAATTTAACTCGGCAGGATTGAATTTTTTCGAAAAGAACGCCACAGGATGTATCTTGCTGGTAGTCGGATCACGTTGGGAGAGAACAGCTCCAGCTGCTATAGAGGAAGCGTCAACCTCCAAAATAAACTGGAAATCAGGAATTGGATGACTGAGAAGAGGTGCAGAAGAAAATGCCGATTTTAGAGTTTCAAAAGCCTGTACTGCCGAAGAGGACCAGTTCTTACAATTTTGCCCTTTCTTAGTAAGAGAAGTGAGTGGAGACGTGATGTCAGCAAAGTTCTTTATAAACTTTCTATAGTAATTGGCAAAGCCAAGAAACCTCTGCAGGGATTTGAGAGTAGTTGGTCTGGGCCAGTCCTTGATAGCCGACAGTTTAGCAGGATCCATCTCAAAACCTGATTCAGAAATGATATACCCCAAAAAGGGGATGGAACTCTGATGAAAAGAGCATTTCTCCAATTTAGCGAACAGGGAATTGTCTCGTAACCTCTGAAGAACCAGTCTTACATGATGTACATGTTCCTGTAATGTTTTTGAATAGATTAGAATGTCATCGAGGTAAATGATAACAAATTGATTTAGATAATCTCTGAAGATTTCGTTAACAAAGTGCTGAAATACTGCTGGTGCATTGCACAATCCAAATGGCATTACTAGATACTCATAGTGACCAAATCTAGTGTTAAATGCTGTCTTCCATTCGTCTCCTTTACGGATTCTGACCAGATTGTAGGCCCCACGGAGATCTAACTTGGAAAAAATAGAAGCACCTTGAAGACGATCGAATAACTCAGAAATGAGCGGCAAAGGATAGCTGTTTTTGACAGTAATCTGATTCAAGGCTCGATAATCAATACAGGGACGAAGACCTCCATCTTTTTTCCCAATGAAGAAAAAACCTGCACCCACAGGTGAAGAGGAAGGACGAATGAATCCTCTGGCTAAGTTGTCCTTTATGTATTCCTCAAGAGAGACATTTTCTTGACGAGAGAGGGAATAGGTCCTTCCCTTAGGTAGAGGAGCCCCTGAATACAATTTGATAGGACAGTCAAATATCCGGTGTGGAGGTAATGTCTCAGCCTCTTTTTTAGAAAACACATCACTAAAGGCATGATAGTAATTGGGCAATGATTCAGGAACTTCCACCATAGCTACGACAGGACTGGATGGTTTAGAGGGATTTTGCAGGCAATGTTTGAAACAGGTAGTTCCCCAGGAAATAAGTTCTCCTTTAGACCATGAGAAAACTGGATCATGAAGCTGCAACCAAGGTAACCCCAGAATCAATGGTATGTGGGGAGAAGAGATGACATCAAAACGAATAATTTCAGAATGAAGTATGCCCACCGTCAAAAGAAGAGGAATGGTAGAATGCTTTATGATACCAGTACCTAGAGGCTGTCCACTGACAGTAGTTACCTTAATTAACTGTTTCTTGGCTTGAAGAGGAATCCTGAGAGAGTCAGCAAAGTTAGAATCAATGAATACTCCAGCAGCTCCAGAATCGATGAGAGCTTGAGCTCGAAACTTGGTGTTTCCAAAAGAGATAGTTACAGGAACAAAAAGTTTAGAATTGAGGGAAGACATGGGATTCTGGCTTAACTCTGTCCCTCTATCAAAAGTTAAGCCTTGGCTTTTACTGGCCGTATAGGACAGTCCTTCAGTAAATGTCCTTTGGTACCACAATACAGACATAACCCAAGAGTACGCCTTCTATGGCGTTCAGCTTCTGACAATTTAATAGCTCCTACTTCCATGGGTTCCACAGACTCAGGAGATTGGGAATTATTATTAGAAAGACTTGAGGTTCGAATAGGAGGACGAAATGAAGATTTAACAAAGGATCTCCGATTCCTATCTCTCTCCTGAAGACGTTCAGAATGCCGGGCGTCAAGAGTAATACATAAATTGATAAGACCCTCCAATGAATCGGGGAGTTCCCGAAATACTAGTTCATCCTTAAGGCGTTCGCAAAGTCCTTTGCGAAAGGCTGCCCGTAAGGCTCCATGGTTCCAATCAGTTTCTGAGGCTAAAGTCCTGAATTCAATAGCATATTGAGCTACCGAAAGGGATCCCTGTCTCAGATCCAACAATCCTGCCTCAGCAGCTGCAGACCTCCCAGGCTTGTCAAAAACAGAAGAAAAAATGGACACAAATAATTCCACATCCTGTAGTAACGGATCATTCTTCTCTAAAAGAGGGGACACCCAGGCTAGAGCCTTACCCTTCAAGAGAGAAATAATAAAGGTGATTTTGGAAGTAGAATTGGAAAAAACTTGAGGATTGTTTCTGAAGTGTAAACGACACTGATTAAGGAATCCACAGCATTCTTCTGGATTACCGTCATATTTATCTGGAAGTGGGATTCGTGGTATATTCTGTCCAACAGTTTGAGGTGGATTAAAGACAGCATTGGTGCTAGTAGCAGTGGCAGCAGGAGTCACCGTCGCTTGAGAAGGAGCGGAGAGGTTATGTAGCAGAGCAGTAATCTGGTCAAGCTTGGAATCCAAAGATTGCAAATGAGCAGAATGATTTCCTAGAAGTTGCCCTTGTAGAGCCACAGCCCTGGATAACTCGTCAGGGTCCATATTATGGTCCGTTTGTACTGTCAGGTTAGGAAATATCCAGAAGTAGACCCAAATGCAAGGGCGAACTTAAACAACACCCTTGCACTCTGAGTTTAATCCAGGACGTGACCCCACGACAACCTCCAAAAAACAAAGTACTCACGATATGGAGCAGGGTTAGCCTGTGCCAAAGTAATTCATTATATCAGCCAGATAGACTTCTGAATAAGGAACTGGTTTCAGGAAATGCCTTCCACAGAATCAGGATAGCAGGGAAAGTCACTTATACTCAGACAGAAGAAGGGTAAAACAGGAAACAGTTAATAATGCCGGATTAGGTCATTTGTTATCAGGCAGTCTGAAGGTTAACACTGTGTAGACAGTCTTTGCAGAGTATGCAACAGGTAATCAGGCAGTTTGAGGGTTAACTCTGAGTAGACAGTCTTTGCAGAGTATTCAACAGGTAATCAGGCAGTTTGAGGGTAAACACTGTGTAGTCAGAACTTGCAGAATTAACAACATGTAATCAGGTAGTTTGAAGGTTAACACTGTGTTGTCAGAACTTGCAGTGATAGCAACAGGTAAGCTGGTAGTTTGAAGGTTAACACAGATTAATCAGTACTTGTGGAGATTGGCAACAGGATATCAAGCAGTTTGAAGGTTTACACTGAATAATTGTATTTGCAGAGTTTGGAAACAGGTAAACATGCAGATTGAAGGATTCACAGAAATAACAGTATTTGAATAGTTTGCACTACACAGAGTAGTCTGAATATGCAGGGATTGCAGCAGGTAAACAGGAAGTTTGAAAGTTTCACAAAACAAACAGTACTTGCATTGTTTGGAGACAGGTATTCAGGAGGTTGAAGGTTAATCCAGCATAGTAAGTCCTTGAAGAGATTGGCAACAGAAAAGCAGCAGTTAGAGAGATTCCTCAGCGAAATCCTAACAGAAGCCTCAAAGTTAACAAACAAACGGACACTGGAGAAACAGGAAGCCAGAATAAAAAGCCTGGTTGTGACATCATCAGGAAGGGGTGGCTCAGACACCTGTCAAACAAGCACACAGAGAGGACTGCAGAGCTTCCCAGCAGCTGAGCGTGACAGTGCCCCCTCCTCAAGGACCCCTCCGGGGCACCCAACTGGGCCTGGCAGGGTATTTCTTGTGAAAAGACTTGACAAGAGCTGGAGCATGAACATGAGAGGCCGGTTCCCAAGATCGTTCAGAGATAGGATAACCCTTCCAATGGACCAGGTAGTACAGCCAATTGCCCCGTAGCTTGGAATCGAGAATCTGGCTGACTTCAAACTCAGAAGTTCCCTCTACGGAAAGTGGAGGAGGTGGTTTACTCTTGATAGAGTACCGATTGTAGATGACTGGCTTGAGTAGGGAGACATGAAACACTGGATGGATCTTGAGAGTCTTGGGTAAGGCCAGGCGGTATGCAGAAGAACAAACTCTGGAAACAATTCGAAAAGGTCCAATGTACTTAGGACCCAACTTGGTACAAGGTTGTTTTAGACGTATGAATCTGGTGGATAAAAATACTCTGTCTCCAGTACGAAGTAAAGGAGCCTTGCACCTTCTGCGATCAGCATATTTCTTATGTCTTAAGGAAGAAGAGAGTAGATTTTGACGAATGAGTTGCCAGTGATTACTGAGATTTTTCACTATACGATCTGCTCCAGGGACTTCAGTAGAACTGGTAATCATAGGAAAGGTTCTAGGTTCAAATCCATAAGCTGCCTTAAAGGGAGAGGTCTGTAATGAGGCGTTATAACGTGAGTTGTGAGCTAATTCCGCCAAAGGCAATAAATGAGACCAGTTAGAGTGGTGATGGTCTACATAATGTCTTAGAAAAGATTCCAAGGCTTGATTTACACGCTCAGTCTGTCCGTTGGATTGAGGATGGTGTGCAGTAGAAAGTGATATGTTGATTCTGAAGTGTTTACAAAAAGACCTCCAAAATTTGGAAACAAATTGGACTCCACGATCTGAGACTATGTCAGTGGGAAAACCATGTAAACGAGATATATGTAGAACAAAGAGTTCAGAAAGTCTTTGAGCTGTAGGCAAGCCTGGAAGAGGTATGAAGTGAGCAGACTTGGAGAACCGATCCACCACTACCCAAATGGTCGTATTTCCAGCAGAAACAGGAAGATCTGTAACAAAGTCCATGGATAAGTGAGACCAAGGGTAATGAGGAATAGGAAGAGGGTGTAATAGACCAAACGGTCGATGAGAAGATTGTTTGTTCGAAGCACAAGAACTACAAGCAGCAATATAATCCTTAACATCCCTCCTCATAGTGGACCACCAAACATGCTGCTTCAGTTTCCACACTGTATTGGTTATTCCCGGATGACCTGCTGAAATGTTGTCATGAGCCCAACGTAGAAGCTTAAGACGTAATCCTTTGGGTACATACAGGATACCAGAAGGTAGTTTGCAAGAAGATGGTACCCGGACTTGAGCAGCATGTAAAGCCTGTACTGGAAAAGAGGATACTTGAGCCAAAACTTTGACTGGACGTAGTATAGGTTCTGAATCCAATGGAGAAGGTTCAGAAGATTGGAACTGCCTAGATAAAGCATCTGCCTTGGAATTTTTTGAACCAGGAACATAGGAAAGTACAAAATTAAACCTGGAGAAGAACAAGGCCCACCGAGCCTGACGAGGATTGAGACGTGTAGCTGTTTGGAGGTATAAAAGATTCTTGTGATCTGTCAGAATGAAAAAAGGTTGACTGGTACCCTCTAACCAATGCCTCCATTCATCCAAAGCTAATTTTATAGCCAAAAGCTCCTTATTGCCCACATCATAATTTAACTCGGCAGGATTGAATTTTTTCGAAAAGAACGCCACAGGATGTATCTTGCTGGTGGTCGGATCACGTTGGGAGAGAACAGCTCCAGCTGCTATAGAGGAAGCGTCAACCTCCAAAATAAACTGGAAATCAGGAATTGGATGACTGAGAAGAGGTGCAGAAGAAAATGCCGATTTTAGAGTTTCAAAAGCCTGTACTGCCGAAGAGGACCAGTTCTTACAATTTTGCCCTTTCTTAGTAAGAGAAGTGAGTGGAGACGTGATGTCAGCAAAGTTCTTTATAAACTTTCTATAGTAATTGGCAAAGCCAAGAAACCTCTGCAGGGATTTGAGAGTAGTTGGTCTGGGCCAGTCCTTGATAGCCGACAGTTTAGCAGGATCCATCTCAAAACCTGATTCAGAAATGATATACCCCAAAAAGGGGATGGAACTCTGATGAAAAGAGCATTTCTCCAATTTAGCGAACAGGGAATTGTCTCGTAACCTCTGAAGAACCAGTCTTACATGATGTACATGTTCCTGTAATGTTTTTGAATAGATTAGAATGTCATCGAGGTAAATGATAACAAATTGATTTAGATAATCTCTGAAGATTTCGTTAACAAAGTGCTGAAATACTGCTGGTGCATTGCACAATCCAAATGGCATTACTAGATACTCATAGTGACCAAATCTAGTGTTAAATGCCGTCTTCCATTCGTCTCCTTTACGGATTCTGACCAGATTGTAGGCCCCACGGAGATCTAACTTGGAAAAAATAGAAGCACCTTGAAGACGATCGAATAACTCAGAAATGAGCGGCAAAGGATAGCTGTTTTTGACAGTAATCTGATTCAAGGCTCGATAATCAATACAGGGACGAAGACCTCCATCTTTTTTCCCAATGAAGAAAAAACCTGCACCCACAGGTGAAGAGGAAGGACGAATGAATCCTCTGGCTAAGTTGTCCTTTATGTATTCCTCAAGAGAGACATTTTCTTGACGAGAGAGGGAATAGGTCCTTCCCTTAGGTAGAGGAGCCCCTGAATACAATTCGATAGGACAGTCAAATATCCGGTGTGGAGGTAACGTCTCAGCCTCTTTTTTAGAAAACACATCACTAAAGGCATGATAGTAATTGGGCAATGATTCAGGAACTTCCACCATAGCTACGACAGGACTGGATGGTTTAGAGGGATTTTGCAGGCAATGTTTGAAACAGGTAGTTCCCCAGGAAATAAGTTCTCCTTTAGACCATGAGAAAACTGGATCATGAAGCTGCAACCAAGGTAACCCCAGAATCAATGGTATGTGGGGAGAAGAGATGACATCAAAACGAATAATTTCAGAATGAAGTATGCCCACCGTCAAAAGAAGAGGAATGGTAGAATGCTTTATGATACCAGTACCTAGAGGCTGTCCACTGACAGTAGTTACCTTAATTAACTGTTTCTTGGCTTGAAGAGGAATC
Source organism: Bombina bombina (assembly GCF_027579735.1). NCBI lineage: Eukaryota > Metazoa > Chordata > Amphibia > Anura > Bombinatoridae > Bombina > Bombina bombina. The sequence continues at coordinate 967,337,773 of NC_069501.1, read as the reverse complement.
CTGAGAGAGTCAGCAAAGTTAGAATCAATGAATACTCCAGCAGCTCCAGAATCGATGAGAGCTTGAGCTCGAAACTTGGTGTTTCCAAAAGAGATAGTTACAGGAACAAAAAGTTTAGAATTGAGGGAAGACATGGTAATCAGGCAGTTTGAGGGTAAACACTGTGTAGTCAGAACTTGCAGAATTAACAACATGTAATCAGGTAGTTTGAAGGTTAACACTGTGTTGTCAGAACTTGCAGTGATAGCAACAGGTAAGCTGGTAGTTTGAAGGTTAACACAGATTAATCAGTACTTGTGGAGATTGGCAACAGGATATCAAGCAGTTTGAAGGTTTACACTGAATAATTGTATTTGCAGAGTTTGGAAACAGGTAAACATGCAGATTGAAGGATTCACAGAAATAACAGTATTTGAATAGTTTGCACTACACAGAGTAGTCTGAATATGCAGGGATTGCAGCAGGTAAACAGGAAGTTTGAAAGTTTCACAAAACAAACAGTACTTGCATTGTTTGGAGACAGGTATTCAGGAGGTTGAAGGTTAATCCAGCATAGTAAGTCCTTGAAGAGATTGGCAACAGAAAAGCAGCAGTTAGAGAGATTCCTCAGCGAAATCCTAACAGAAGCCTCAAAGTTAACAAACAAACGGACACTGGAGAAACAGGAAGCCAGAATAAAAAGCCTGGTTGTGACATCATCAGGAAGGGGTGGCTCAGACACCTGTCAAACAAGCACACAGAGAGGACTGCAGAGCTTCCCAGCAGCTGAGCGTGACAGTGCCCCCTCCTCAAGGACCCCTCCGGGGGACCCAACTGGGCCTGGCAGGGTATTTCTTGTGAAAAGACTTGACAAGAGCTGGAGCATGAACATGAGAGGCCGGTTCCCAAGATCGTTCAGAGATAGGATAACCCTTCCAATGGACCAGGTAGTACAGCCGATTGCCCCGTAGCTTGGAATCGAGAATCTGGCTGACTTCAAACTCAGAAGTTCCCTCTACGGAAAGTGGAGGAGGTGGTTTACTCTTGATAGAGTACCGATTGTAGATGACTGGCTTGAGTAGGGAGACATGAAACACTGGATGGATCTTGAGAGTCTTGGGTAAGGCCAGGCGGTATGCAGAAGAACAAACTCTGGAAACAATTTGAAAAGGTCCAATGTACTTAGGACCCAACTTGGTACAAGGTTGTTTTAGACGTATGAATCTGGTGGATAAAAATACTCTGTCTCCAGTACGAAGTAAAGGAGCCTTGCACCTTCTGCGATCAGCATATTTCTTATGTCTTAAGGAAGAAGAGAGTAGATTTTGACGAATGTGTTGCCAGTGATTACTGAGATTTTTCACTATACGATCTGCTCCAGGGACTTCAGTAGAACTGGTAATCATAGGAAAGGTTCTAGGTTCAAATCCATAAGCTGCCTTAAAGGGAGAGGTCTGTAATGAGGCGTTATAACGTGAGTTGTAAGCTAATTCCGCCAAAGGCAATAACTGAGACCAGTTAGAGTGGTGATGGTCTACATAATGTCTTAGAAAAGATTCCAAGGCTTGATTTACACGCTCAGTCTGTCCGTTGGATTGAGGATGGTGTGCAGTAGAAAGTGATATGTTGATTCTGAAGTGTTTACAAAAAGACCTCCAAAATTTGGAAACAAATTGGACTCCACGATCTGAGACTATGTCAGTGGGAAAACCATGTAAACGAGATATATGTAGAACAAAGAGTTCAGAAAGTCTTTGAGCTGTAGGCAAGCCTGGAAGAGGTATGAAGTGAGCAGACTTGGAGAACCGATCCACCACTACCCAAATGGTCGTATTTCCAGCAGAAACAGGAAGATCTGTAACAAAGTCCATGGATAAGTGAGACCAAGGGTAATGAGGAATAGGAAGAGGGTGTAATAGACCAAACGGTCGATGAGAAGATTGTTTGTTCGAAGCACAAGAACTACAAGCAGCAATATAATCCTTAACATCCCTCCTCATAGTGGACCACCAAACATGCTGCTTCAGTTTCCACACTGTATTGGTTATTCCCGGATGACCTGCTGAAATGTTGTCATGAGCCCAACGTAGAAGCTTAAGACATAATCCTTTGGGTACATACAGGATACCAGAAGGTAGTTTGCAAGAAGATGGTACCCGGACTTGAGCAGCATGTAAAGCCTGTACTGGAAAAGAGGATACTTGAGCCAAAACTTTGACTGGGCGTAGTATAGGTTCTGAATCCAATGGAGAAGGTTCAGAAGATTGGAACTGCCTAGATAAAGCATCTGCCTTGGAATTTTTTGAACCAGGAACATAGGAAAGTACAAAATTAAACCTGGAGAAGAACAAGGCCCACCGAGCCTGACGAGGATTGAGACGTGTAGCTGTTTGGAGGTATAAAAGATTCTTGTGATCTGTCAGAATGAAAAAAGGTTGACTGGTACCCTCTAACCAATGCCTCCATTCATCCAAAGCTAATTTTATAGCCAAAAGCTCCTTATTGCCCACATCATAATTTAACTCGGCAGGATTGAATTTTTTCGAAAAGAACGCCACAGGATGTATCTTGCTGGTAGTCGGATCACGTTGGGAGAGAACAGCTCCAGCTGCTATAGAGGAAGCGTCAACCTCCAAAATAAACTGGAAATCAGGAATTGGATGACTGAGAAGAGGTGCAGAAGAAAATGCCGATTTTTGAGTTTCAAAAGCCTGTACTGCCGAAGAGGACCAGTTCTTACAATTTTGCCCTTTCTTAGTAAGAGAAGTGAGTGGAGACGTGATGTCAGCAAAGTTCTTTATAAACTTTCTATAGTAATTGGCAAAGCCAAGAAACCTCTGCAGGGATTTGAGAGTAGTTGGTCTGGGCCAGTCCTTGATAGCCGACAGTTTAGCAGGATCCATCTCAAAACCTGATTCAGAAATGATATACCCCAAAAAGGGGATGGAACTCTGATGAAAAGAGCATTTCTCCAATTTAGCGAACAGGGAATTGTCTCGTAACCTCTGAAGAACCAGTCTTACATGATGTACATGTTCCTGTAATGTTTTTGAATAGATTAGAATGTCATCGAGGTAAATGATAACAAATTGATTTAGATAATCTCTGAAGATTTCGTTAACAAAGTGCTGAAATACTGCTGGTGCATTGCACAATCCAAATGGCATTACTAGATACTCATAGTGACCAAATCTAGTGTTAAATGCCGTCTTCCATTTGTCTCCTTTACGGATTCTGACCAGATTGTAGGCCCCACGGAGATCTAACTTGGAAAAAATAGAAGCACCTTGAAGACGATCGAATAACTCAGAAATGAGCGGCAAAGGATAGCTGTTTTTGACAGTAATCTGATTCAAGGCTCGATAATCAATACAGGGACAAAGACCTCCATCTTTTTTCCCAATGAAGAAAAAACCTGCACCCACAGGTGAAGAGGAAGGACGAATGAATCCTCTGGCTAAGTTGTCCTTTATGTATTCCTCAAGAGAGACATTTTCTTGACGAGAGAGGGAATAGGTCCTTCCCTTAGGTAGAGGAGCCCCTGAATACAATTCGATAGGACAGTCAAATATCCGGTGTGGAGGTAACGTCTCAGCCTCTTTTTTAGAAAACACATCACTAAAGGCATGATAGTAATTGGGCAATGATTCAGGAACTTCCACCATAGCTACGACAGGACTGGATGGTTTAGAGGGATTTTGCAGGCAATGTTTGAAACAGGTAGTTCCCCAGGAAATAAGTTCTCCTTTAGACCATGAGAAAACTGGATCATGAAGCTGCAACCAAGGTAACCCCAGAATCAATGGTATGTGGGGAGAAGAGATGACATCAAAACGAATAATTTCAGAATGAAGTATGCCCACCGTCAAAAGAAGAGGAATGGTAGAATGCTTTATGATACCAGTACCTAGAGGCTGTCCACTGACAGTAGTTACCTTAATTAACTGTTTCTTGGCTTGAAGAGGAATCCTGAGAGAGTCAGCAAAGTTAGAATCAATGAATACTCCAGCAGCTCCAGAATCGATGAGAGCTTGAGCTCGAAACTTGGTGTTTCCAAAAGAGATAGTTACAGGAACAAAAAGTTTAGAATTGAGGGAAGACATGGGATTCTGGCTTAACTCTGTCCCTCTATCAAAAGTTAAGCCTTGGCTTTTACTGGCCGTATAGGACAGTCCTTCAGTAAATGTCCTTTGGTACCACAATACAGACATAACCCAAGAGTACGCCTTCTATGGCGTTCAGCTTCTGACAATTTAATAGCTCCTACTTCCATGGGTTCCACAGACTCAGGAGATTGGGAATTATTATTAGAAAGACTTGAGGTTCGAATAGGAGGACGAAATGAAGATTTAACAAAGGATCTCCGATTCCTATCTCTCTCCTGAAGACGTTCAGAATGCCGGGCGTCAAGAGTAATACATAAATTGATAAGACCCTCCAATGAATCGGGGAGTTCCCGAAATACTAGTTCATCCTTAAGGCGTTCGCAAAGTCCTTTGCGAAAGGCTGCCCGTAAGGCTCCATGGTTCCAATCAGTTTCTGAGGCTAAAGTCCTGAATTCAATAGCATATTGAGCTACCGAAAGGGATCCCTGTCTCAGATCCAACAATCCTGCCTCAGCAGCTGCAGACCTCCCAGGCTTGTCAAAAACAGAAGAAAAAATGGACACAAATAATTCCACATCCTGTAGTAACGGATCATTCTTCTCTAAAAGAGGGGACACCCAGGCTAGAGCCTTACCCTTCAAGAGAGAAATAATAAAGGTGATTTTGGAAGTAGAATTGGAAAAAACTTGAGGATTGTTTCTGAAGTGTAAACGACACTGATTAAGGAATCCACAGCATTCTTCTGGATTACCGTCATATTTATCTGGAAGTGGGATTCGTGGTATATTCTGTCCAACAGTTTGAGGTGGATTAAAGACAGCATTGGTGCTAGTAGCAGTGGCAGCAGGAGTCACCGTCGCTTGAGAAGGAGCGGAGAGGTTATGTAGCAGAGCAGTAATCTGGTCAAGCTTGGAATCCAAAGATTGCAAATGAGCAGAATGATTTCCTAGAAGTTGCCCTTGTAGAGCCACAGCCCTGGATAACTCGTCAGGGTCCATATTATGGTCCGTTTGTACTGTCAGGTTAGGAAATATCCAGAAGTAGACCCAAATGCAAGGGCGAACTTAAACAACACCCTTGCACTCTGAGTTTAATCCAGGACGTGACCCCACGACAACCTCCAAAAAACAAAGTACTCACGATATGGAGCAGGGTTAGCCTGTGCCAAAGTAATTCATTATATCAGCCAGATAGATTTCTGAATAAGGAACTGGTTTCAGGAAATGCCTTCCACAGAATCAGGATAGCAGGGAAAGTCACTTATACTCAGACAGAAGAAGGGTAAAACAGGAAACAGTTAATAATGCCGGATTAGGTCATTTGTTATCAGGCAGTCTGAAGGTTAACACTGTGTAGACAGTCTTTGCAGAGTATGCAACAGGTAATCAGGCAGTTTGAGGGTTAACTCTGAGTAGACAGTCTTTGCAGAGTATGCAACAGGTAATCAGGCAGTTTGAGGGTAAACACTGTGTAGTCAGAACTTGCAGAATTAACAACATGTAATCAGGTAGTTTGAAGGTTAACACTGTGTTGTCAGAACTTGCAGTGATAGCAACAGGTAAGCTGGTAGTTTGAAGGTTAACACAGATTAATCAGTACTTGTGGAGATTGGCAACAGGATATCAAGCAGTTTGAAGGTTTACACTGAATAATTGTATTTGCAGAGTTTGGAAACAGGTAAACATGCAGATTGAAGGATTCACAGAAATAACAGTATTTGAATAGTTTGCACTACACAGAGTAGTCTGAATATGCAGGGATTGCAGCAGGTAAACAGGAAGTTTGAAAGTTTCACAAAACAAACAGTACTTGCATTGTTTGGAGACAGGTATTCAGGAGGTTGAAGGTTAATCCAGCATAGTAAGTCCTTGAAGAGATTGGCAACAGAAAAGCAGCAGTTAGAGAGATTCCTCAGCGAAATCCTAACAGAAGCCTCAAAGTTAACAAACAAACGGACACTGGAGAAACAGGAAGCCAGAATAAAAAGCCTGGTTGTGACATCATCAGGAAGGGGTGGCTCAGACACCTGTCAAACAAGCACACAGAGAGGACTGCAGAGCTTCCCAGCAGCTGAGCGTGACAGTGCCCCCTCCTCAAGGACCCCTCCGGGGGACCCAACTGGGCCTGGCAGGGTATTTCTTGTGAAAAGACTTGACAAGAGCTGGAGCATGAACATGAGAGGCCGGTTCCCAAGATCGTTCAGAGATAGGATAACCCTTCCAATGGACCAGGTAGTACAGCCAATTGCCCCGTAGCTTGGAATCGAGAATCTGGCTGACTTCAAACTCAGAAGTTCCCTCTACGGAAAGTGGAGGAGGTGGTTTACTCTTGATAGAGTACCGATTGTAGATGACTGGCTTGAGTAGGGAGACATGAAACACTGGATGGATCTTGAGAGTCTTGGGTAAGGCCAGGCGGTATGCAGAAGAACAAACTCTGGAAACAATTCGAAAAGGTCCAATGTACTTAGGACCCAACTTGGTACAAGGTTGTTTTAGACGTATGAATCTGGTGGATAAAAATACTCTGTCTCCAGTACGAAGTAAAGGAGCCTTGCACCTTCTGCGATCAGCATATTTCTTATGTCTTAAGGAAGAAGAGAGTAGATTTTGACGAATGAGTTGCCAGTGATTACTGAGATTTTTCACTATACGATCTGCTCCAGGGACTTCAGTAGAACTGGTAATCATAGGAAAGGTTCTAGGTTCAAATCCATAAGCTGCCTTAAAGGGAGAGGTCTGTAATGAGGCGTTATAACGTGAGTTGTGAGCTAATTCCGCCAAAGGCAATAACTGAGACCAGTTAGAGTGGTGATGGTCTATATAATGTCTTAGAAAAGATTCCAAGGCTTGATTTACACGCTCAGTCTGTCCGTTGGATTGAGGATGGTGTGCAGTAGAAAGTGATATGTTGATTCTGAAGTGTTTACAAAAAGACCTCCAAAATTTGGAAACAAATTGGACTCCACGATCTGAGACTATGTCAGTGGGAAAACCATGTAAACGAGATATATGTAGAACAAAGAGTTCAGAAAGTCTTTGAGCTGTAGGCAAGCCTGGAAGAGGTATGAAGTGAGCAGACTTGGAGAACCGATCCACCACTACCCAAATGGTCGTATTTCCAGCAGAAACAGGAAGATCTGTAACAAAGTCCATGGATAAGTGAGACCAAGGGTAATGAGGAATAGGAAGAGGGTGTAATAGACCAAACGGTCGATGAGAAGATTGTTTGTTCGAAGCACAAGAACTACAAGCAGCAATATAATCCTTAACATCCCTCCTCATAGTGGACCACCAAACATGCTGCTTCAGTTTCCACACTGTATTGGTTATTCCCGGATGACCTGCTGAAATGTTGTCATGAGCCCAACGTAGAAGCTTAAGACGTAATCCTTTGGGTACATACAGGATACCAGAAGGTAGTTTGCAAGAAGATGGTACCCGGACTTGAGCAGCATGTAAAGCCTGTACTGGAAAAGAGGATACTTGAGCCAAAACTTTGACTGGACGTAGTATAGGTTCTGAATCCAATGGAGAAGGTTCAGAAGATTGGAACTGCCTAGATAAAGCATCTGCCTTGGAATTTTTTGAACCAGGAACATAGGAAAGTACAAAATTAAACCTGGAGAAGAACAAGGCCCACCGAGCCTGACGAGGATTGAGACGTGTAGCTGTTTGGAGGTATAAAAGATTCTTGTGATCTGTCAGAATGAAAAAAGGTTGACTGGTACCCTCTAACCAATGCCTCCATTCATCCAAAGCTAATTTTATAGCCAAAAGCTCCTTATTGCCCACATCATAATTTAACTCGGCAGGATTGAATTTTTTCGAAAAGAACGCCACAGGATGTATCTTGCTGGTAGTCGGATCACGTTGGGAGAGAACAGCTCCAGCTGCTATAGAGGAAGCGTCAACCTCCAAAATAAACTGGAAATCAGGAATTGGATGACTGAGAAGAGGTGCAGAAGAAAATGCAGATTTTAGAGTTTCAAAAGCCTGTACTGCCGAAGAGGACCAGTTCTTACAATTTTGCCCTTTCTTAGTAAGAGAAGTGAGTGGAGACGTGATGTCAGCAAAGTTCTTTATAAACTTTCTATAGTAATTGGCAAAGCCAAGAAACCTCTGCAGGGATTTGAGAGTAGTTGGTCTGGGCCAGTCCTTGATAGCCGACAGTTTAGCAGGATCCATCTCAAAACCTGATTCAGAAATGATATACCCCAAAAAGGGGATGGAACTCTGATGAAAAGAGCATTTCTCCAATTTAGCGAACAGGGAATTGTCTCGTAACCTCTGAAGAACCAGTCTTACATGATGTACATGTTCCTGTAATGTTTTTGAATAGATTAGAATGTCATCGAGGTAAATGATAACAAATTGATTTAGATAATCTCTGAAGATTTCGTTAACAAAGTGCTGAAATACTGCTGGTGCATTGCACAATCCAAATGGCATTACTAGATACTCATAGTGACCAAATCTAGTGTTAAATGCCGTCTTCCATTCGTCTCCTTTACGGATTCTGACCAGATTGTAGGCCCCACGGAGATCTAACTTGGAAAAAATAGAAGCACCTTGAAGACGATCGAATAACTCAGAAATGAGCGGCAAAGGATAGCTGTTTTTGACAGTAATCTGATTCAAGGCTCGATAATCAATACAGGGACGAAGACCTCCATCTTTTTTCCCAATGAAGAAAAAACCTGCACCCACAGGTGAAGAGGAAGGACGAATGAATCCTCTGGCTAAGTTGTCCTTTATGTATTCCTCAAGAGAGACATTTTCTTGACGAGAGAGGGAATAGGTCCTTCCCTTAGGTAGAGGAGCCCCTGAATACAATTCGATAGGACAGTCAAATATCCGGTGTGGAGGTAACGTCTCAGCCTCTTTTTTAGAAAACACATCACTAAAGGCATGATAGTAATTGGGCAATGATTCAGGAACTTCCACCATAGCTACGACAGGACTGGATGGTTTAGAGGGATTTTGCAGGCAATGTTTGAAACAGGTAGTTCCCCAGGAAATAAGTTCTCCTTTAGACCATGAGAAAACTGGATCATGAAGCTGCAACCAAGGTAACCCCAGAATCAATGGTATGTGGGGAGAAGAGATGACATCAAAACGAATAATTTCAGAATGAAGTATGCCCACCGTCAAAAGAAGAGGAATGGTAGAATGCTTTATGATACCAGTACCTAGAGGCTGTCCACTGACAGTAGTTACCTTAATTAACTGTTTCTTGGCTTGAAGAGGAATCCTGAGAGAGTCAGCAAAGTTAGAATCAATGAATACTCCAGCAGCTCCAGAATCGATGAGAGCTTGAGCTCGAAACTTGGTGTTTCCAAAAGAGATAGTTACAGGAACAAAAAGTTTAGAATTGAGGGAAGACATGGGATTCTGGCTTAACTCTGTCCCTCTATCAAAAGTTAAGCCTTGGCTTTTACTGGCCGTATAGGACAGTCCTTCAGTAAATGTCCTTTGGTACCACAATACAGACATAACCCAAGAGTACGCCTTCTATGGCGTTCAGCTTCTGACAATTTAATAGCTCCTACTTCCATGGGTTCCACAGACTCAGGAGATTGGGAATTATTATTAGAAAGACTTGAGGTTCGAATAGGAGGACGAAATGAAGATTTAACAAAGGATCTCCGATTCCTATCTCTCTCCTGAAGACGTTCAGAATGCCGGGCGTCAAGAGTAATACATAAATTGATAAGACCCTCCAATGAATCGGGGAGTTCCCGAAATACTAGTTCATCCTTAAGGCGTTCGCAAAGTCCTTTGCGAAAGGCTGCCCGTAAGGCTCCATGGTTCCAATCAGTTTCTGAGGCTAAAGTCCTGAATTCAATAGCATATTGAGCTACCGAAAGGGATCCCTGTCTCAGATCCAACAATCCTGCCTCAGCAGCTGCAGACCTCCCAGGCTTGTCAAAAACAGAAGAAAAAATGGACACAAATAATTCCACATCCTGTAGTAACGGATCATTCTTCTCTAAAAGAGGGGACACACCCAGGCTAGAGCCTTACCCTTCAAGAGAGAAATAATAAAGGTGATTTTGGAAGTAGAATTGGAAAAAACTTGAGGATTGTTTCTGAAGTGTAAACGACACTGATTAAGGAATCCACAGCATTCTTCTGGATTACCGTCATATTTATCTGGAAGTGGGATTCGTGGTATATTCTGTCCAACAGTTTGAGGTGGATTAAAGACATCATTGGTGCTAGTAGCAGTGGCAGCAGGAGTCACCGTCGCTTGAGAAGGAGCGGAGAGGTTATGTAGCAGAGCAGTAATCTGGTCAAGCTTGGAATCCAAAGATTGCAAATGAGCAGAATGATTTCCTAGAAGTTGCCCTTGTAGAGCCACAGCCCTGGATAACTCGTCAGGGTCCATATTATGGTCCGTTTGTACTGTCAGGTTAGGAAATATCCAGAAGTAGACCCAAATGCAAGGGCGAACTTAAACAACACCCTTGCACTCTGAGTTTAATCCAGGACGTGACCCCACGACAACCTCCAAAAAACAAAGTACTCACGATATGGAGCAGGGTTAGCCTGTGCCAAAGTAATTCATTATATCAGCCAGATAGACTTCTGAATAAGGAACTGGTTTCAGGAAATGCCTTCCACAGAATCAGGATAGCAGGGAAAGTCACTTATACTCAGACAGAAGAAGGGTAAAACAGGAAACAGTTAATAATGCCGGATTAGGTCATTTGTTATCAGGCAGTCTGAAGGTTAACACTGTGTAGACAGTCTTTGCAGAGTATGCAACAGGTAATCAGGCAGTTTGAGGGTTAACTCTGAGTAGACAGTCTTTGCAGAGTATGCAACAGGTAATCAGGCAGTTTGAGGGTAAACACTGTGTAGTCAGAACTTGCAGAATTAACAACATGTAATCAGGTAGTTTGAAGGTTAACACTGTGTTGTCAGAACTTGCAGTGATAGCAACAGGTAAGCTGGTAGTTTGAAGGTTAACACAGATTAATCAGTACTTGTGGAGATTGGCAACAGGATATCAAGCAGTTTGAAGGTTTACACTGAATAATTTTATTTGCAGAGTTTGGAAACAGGTAAACATGCAGATTGAAGGATTCACAGAAATAACAGTATTTGAATAGTTTGCACTACACAGAGTAGTCTGAATATGCAGGGATTGCAGCAGGTAAACAGGAAGTTTGAAAGTTTCACAAAACAAACAGTACTTGCATTGTTTGGAGACAGGTATTCAGGAGGTTGAAGGTTAATCCAGCATAGTAAGTCCTTGAAGAGATTGGCAACAGAAAAGCAGCAGTTAGAGAGATTCCTCAGCGAAATCCTAACAGAAGCCTCAAAGTTAACAAACAAACGGACACTGGAGAAACAGGAAGCCAGAATAAAAAGCCTGGTTGTGACATCATCAGGAAGGGGTGGCTCAGACACCTGTCAAACAAGCACACAGAGAGGACTGCAGAGCTTCCCAGCAGCTGAGCGTGACAGTGCCCCCTCCTCAAGGACCCCTCCGGGGGACCCAACTGGGCCTGGCAGGGTATTTCTTGTGAAAAGACTTGACAAGAGCTGGAGCATGAACATGAGAGGCCGGTTCCCAAGATCGTTCAGAGATAGGATAACCCTTCCAATGGACCAGGTAGTACAGCCGATTGCCCCGTAGCTTGGAATCGAGAATCTGGCTGACTTCAAACTCAGAAGTTCCCTCTACGGAAAGTGGAGGAGGTGGTTTACTCTTGAAAGAGTACCGATTGTAGATGACTGGCTTGAGTAGGGAGACATGAAACACTGGATGGATCTTGAGAGTCTTGGGTAAGGCCAGGCGGTATGCAGAAGAACAAACTCTGGAAACAATTCGAAAAGGTCCAATGTACTTAGGACCCAACTTGGTACAAGGTTGTTTTAGACGTATGAATCTGGTGGATAAAAATACTCTATCTCCAGTACGAAGTAAAGGAGCCTTGCACCTTCTGCGATCAGCATATTTCTTATGTCTTAAGGAAGAAGAGAGTAGATTTTGACGAATGAGTTGCCAGTGATTACTGAGATTTTTCACTATACGATCTGCTCCAGGGACTTCAGTAGAACTGGTAATCATAGGAAAGGTTCTAGGTTCAAATCCATAAGCTGCCTTAAAGGGAGAGGTCTGTAATGAGGCGTTATAACGTGAGTTGTGAGCTAATTCCGCCAAAGGCAATAACTGAGACCAGTTAGAGTGGTGATGGTCTACATAATGTCTTAGAAAAGATTCCAAGGCTTGATTTACACGCTCAGTCTGTCCGTTGGATTGAGGATGGTGTGCAGTAGAAAGTGATATGTTGATTCTGAAGTGTTTACAAAAAGACCTCCAAAATTTGGAAACAAATTGGACTCCACGATCTGAGACTATGTCAGTGGGAAAACCATGTAAACGAGATATATGTAGAACAAAGAGTTCAGAAAGTCTTTGAGCTGTAGGCAAGCCTGGAAGAGGTATGAAGTGAGCAGACTTGGAGAACCGATCCACCACTACCCAAATGGTCGTATTTCCAGCAGAAACAGGAAGATCTGTAACAAAGTCCATGGATAAGTGAGACCAAGGGTAATGAGGAATAGGAAGAGGGTGTAATAGACCAAACGGTCGATGAGAAGATTGTTTGTTCGAAGCACAAGAACTACAAGCAGCAATATAATCCTTAACATCCCTCCTCATAGTGGACCACCAAACATGCTGCTTCAGTTTCCACACTGTATTGTTATTCCCGGATGACCTGCTGAAATGTTGTCATGAGCCCAACGTAGAAGCTTAAGACGTAATCCTTTGGGTACATACAGGATACCAGAAGGTAGTTTGCAAGAAGATGGTACCCGGACTTGAGCAGCATGTAAAGCCTGTACTGGAAAAGAGGATACTTGAGCCAAAACTTTGACTGGACGTAGTATAGGTTCTGAATCCAATGGAGAAGGTTCAGAAGATTGGAACTGCCTAGATAAAGCATCTGCCTTGGAATTTTTTGAACCAGGAACATAGGAAAGTACAAAATTAAACCTGGAGAAGAACAAGGCCCACCGAGCCTGACGAGGATTGAGACGTGTAGCTGTTTGGAGGTATAAAAGATTCTTGTGATCTGTCAGAATGAAAAAAGGTTGACTGGTACCCTCTAACCAATGCCTCCATTCATCCAAAGCTAATTTTATAGCCAAAAGCTCCTTATTGCCCACATCATAATTTAACTCGGCAGGATTGAATTTTTTCGAAAAGAACGCCACAGGATGTATCTTGCTGGTAGTCGGATCACGTTGGGAGAGAACAGCTCCAGCTGCTATAGAGGAAGCATCAACCTCCAAAATAAACTGGAAATCAGGAATTGGATGACTGAGAAGAGGTGCAGAAGAAAATGCCGATTTTAGAGTTTCAAAAGCCTGTACTGCCGAAGAGGACCAGTTCTTACAATTTTGCCCTTTCTTAGTAAGAGAAGTGAGTGGAGACGTGATGTCAGCAAAGTTCTTTATAAACTTTCTATAGTAATTGGCAAAGCCAAGAAACCTCTGCAGGGATTTGAGAGTAGTTGGTCTGGGCCAGTCCTTGATAGCCGACAGTTTAGCAGGATCCATCTCAAAACCTGATTCAGAAATGATATACCCCAAAAAGGGGATGGAACTCTGATGAAAAGAGCATTTCTCCAATTTAGCGAACAGGGAATTGTCTCGTAACCTCTGAAGAACCAGTCTTACATGATGTACATGTTCCTGTAATGTTTTTGAATAGATTAGAATGTCATCGAGGTAAATGATAACAAATTGATTTAGATAATCTCTGAAGATTTCGTTAACAAAGTGCTGAAATACTGCTGGTGCATTGCACAATCCAAATGGCATTACTAGATACTCATAGTGACCAAATCTAGTGTTAAATGCCGTCTTCCATTCGTCTCCTTTACGGATTCTGACCAGATTGTAGGCCCCACGGAGATCTAACTTGGAAAAAATAGAAGCACCTTGAAGACGATCGAATAACTCAGAAATGAGCGGCAAAGGATAGCTGTTTTTGACAGTAATCTGATTCAAGGCTCGATAATCAATACAGGGACGAAGACCTCCATCTTTTTTCCCAATGAAGAAAAAACCTGCACCCACAGGTGAAGAGGAAGGACGAATGAATCCTCTGGCTAAGTTGTCCTTTATGTATTCCTCAAGAGAGACATTTTCTTGACGAGAGAGGGAATAGGTCCTTCCCTTAGGTAGAGGAGCCCCTGAATACAATTCGATAGGACAGTCAAATATCCGGTGTGGAGGTAACGTCTCAGCCTCTTTTTTAGAAAACACATCACTAAAGGCATGATAGTAATTGGGCAATGATTCAGGAACTTCCACCATAGCTACGACAGGACTGGATGGTTTAGAGGGATTTTGCAGGCAATGTTTGAAACAGGTAGTTCCCCAGGAAATAAGTTCTCCTTTAGACCATGAGAAAACTGGATCATGAAGCTGCAACCAAGGTAACCCCAGAATCAATGGTATGTGGGGAGAAGAGATGACATCAAAACGAATAATTTCAGAATGAAGTATGCCCACCGTCAAAAGAAGAGGAATGGTAGAATGCTTTATGATACCAGTACCTAGAGGCTGTCCACTGACAGTAGTTACCTTAATTAACTGTTTCTTGGCTTGAAGAGGAATCCTGAGAGAGTCAGCAAAGTTAGAATCAATGAATACTCCAGCAGCTCCAGAATCGATGAGAGCTTGAGCTCGAAACTTGGTGTTTCCAAAAGAGATAGTTACAGGAACAAAAAGTTTAGAATTGAGGGAAGACATGGGATTCTGGCTTAACTCTGTCCCTCTATCAAAAGTTAAGCCTTGGCTTTTACTGGCCGTATAGGACAGTCCTTCAGTAAATGTCCTTTGGTACCACAATACAGACATAACCCAAGAGTACGCCTTCTATGGCGTTCAGCTTCTGACAATTTAATAGCTCCTACTTCCATGGGTTCCACAGACTCAGGAGATTGGGAATTATTATTAGAAAGACTTGAGGTTCGAATAGGAGGACGAAATGAAGATTTAACAAAGGATCTCCGATTCCTATCTCTCTCCTGAAGACGTTCAGAATGCCGGGCGTCAAGAGTAATACATAAATTGATAAGACCCTCCAATGAATCGGGGAGTTCCCGAAATACTAGTTCATCCTTAAGGCGTTCGCAAAGTCCTTTGCGAAAGGCTGCCCGTAAGGCTCCATGGTTCCAATCAGTTTCTGAGGCTAAAGTCCTGAATTCAATAGCATATTGAGCTACCGAAAGGGATCCCTGTCTCAGATCCAACAATCCTGCCTCAGCAGCTGCAGACCTCCCAGGCTTGTCAAAAACAGAAGAAAAAATGGACACAAATAATTCCACATCCTGTAGTAACGGATCATTCTTCTCTAAAAGAGGGGACACCCAGGCTAGAGCCTTACCCTTCAAGAGAGAAATAATAAAGGTGATTTTGGAAGTAGAATTGGAAAAAACTTGAGGATTGTTTCTGAAGTGTAAACGACACTGATTAAGGAATCCACAGCATTCTTCTGGATTACCGTCATATTTATCTGGAAGTGGGATTCGTGGTATATTCTGTCCAACAGTTTGAGGTGGATTAAAGACAGCATTGGTGCTAGTAGCAGTGGCAGCAGGAGTCACCGTCGCTTGAGAAGGAGCGGAGAGGTTATGTAGCAGAGCAGTAATCTGGTCAAGCTTGGAATCCAAAGATTGCAAATGAGCAGAATGATTTCCTAGAAGTTGCCCTTGTAGAGCCACAGCCCTGGATAACTCGTCAGGGTCCATATTATGGTCCGTTTGTACTGTCAGGTTAGGAAATATCCAGAAGTAGACCCAAATGCAAGGGCGAACTTAAACAACACCCTTGCACTCTGAGTTTAATCCAGGACGTGACCCCACAACAACCTCCAAAAAACAAAGTACTCACG
Organism: Bombina bombina; assembly: GCF_027579735.1. Lineage (NCBI taxonomy): Eukaryota > Metazoa > Chordata > Amphibia > Anura > Bombinatoridae > Bombina > Bombina bombina. The sequence continues at coordinate 967,321,766 of NC_069501.1, read as the reverse complement.
ATATGGAGCAGGGTTAGCCTGTGCCAAAGTAATTCATTATATCAGCCAGATAGACTTCTGAATAAGGAACTGGTTTCAGGAAATGCCTTCCACAGAATCAGGATAGCAGGGAAAGTCACTTATACTCAGACAGAAGAAGGGTAAAACAGGAAACAGTTAATAATGCCGGATTAGGTCATTTGTTATCAGGCAGTCTGAAGGTTAACACTGTGTAGACAGTCTTTGCAGAGTATGCAACAGGTAATCAGGCAGTTTGAGGGTTAACTCTGAGTAGACAGTCTTTGCAGAGTATGCAACAGGTAATCAGGCAGTTTGAGGGTAAACACTGTGTAGTCAGAACTTGCAGAATTAACAACATGTAATCAGGTAGTTTGAAGGTTAACACTGTGTTGTCAGAACTTGCAGTGATAGCAACAGGTAAGCTGGTAGTTTGAAGGTTAACACAGATTAATCAGTACTTGTGGAGATTGGCAACAGGATATCAAGCAGTTTGAAGGTTTACACTGAATAATTGTATTTGCAGAGTTTGGAAACAGGTAAACATGCAGATTGAAGGATTCACAGAAATAACAGTATTTGAATAGTTTGCACTACACAGAGTAGTCTGAATATGCAGGGATTGCAGCAGGTAAACAGGAAGTTTGAAAGTTTCACAAAACAAACAGTACTTGCATTGTTTGGAGACAGGTATTCAGGAGGTTGAAGGTTAATCCAGCATAGTAAGTCCTTGAAGAGATTGGCAACAGAAAAGCAGCAGTTAGAGAGATTCCTCAGCGAAATCCTAACAGAAGCCTCAAAGTTAACAAACAAACGGACACTGGAGAAACAGGAAGCCAGAATAAAAAGCCTGGTTGTGACATCATCAGGAAGGGGTGGCTCAGACACCTGTCAATCAAGCACACAGAGAGGACTGCAGAGCTTCCCAGCAGCTGAGCGTGACAGTATTGGCAGACAAACCTTTATCCAAACCATCCTGAAGAAACTGAAGAATCCTAGGAATTCAAAAAGAATGCCAAGAATAATCATGAGTGGAACACCGTGAAATATAGGTTTTCTAAACCTTGTGATATATGTTCCTTGAAACAGGCTTATGAGTCTGTATCATAGTGTTTATCACTGAGTCAGAGAAACCTCTATGACTGAGGACTAAGCGTTCAATTTCCATGCCTTCAAATTTAGAGATTTGAGATCCGGATGGAAAAACGGGCCTTGAGACAGAAGGTCTGGTCTTAGAGGAAGTGCCCAAGGTTGGCAACTGGATATTTTGACAAGGTCCCCATACCAGAACCTGTGGGGCCATGCTGGTGCTATCAGAAAACACATACGATTGTTCCATTATGATCTTTGAGATTACTCTTGGAAGAAGAACTAGAGGTGGAAAAATGTAAGCAGGTTGGTAAAACCAGGGAACTGCTAGAGCATCCATAATTTCCGCATAAGGATCCCTGGACCTGGAGAGGTATCTGGGAAGTTTCTTGTTTAGATGAGAGGCCATCAGATCTATGTCTGGAAGACCCCACATCTGCACAATCTGATAGAATACATCTGGGTGGAGAGACCACTCCTCCGGATGTAGAGATTGACAGCCTGAGATATTCCGCTTTCCAATTGTCTACACCTGGGATATGAATCGCAGTGATTAGACAAGAGTTGGATTCTGTGAGTCCCTCCTTGATGATTTACATATGCCACGTTTGAAACTGAATATATGGTTCTCTCTTTAATAGAGGCCAAGCCTGAAGAGCTCTTAAAAAAGAATGGAGTTCTAAGATATTGATTGGTAACCTTGTCTCTCGAGGATTCCAAACCCCTTGTGCTGTCAGAGACCCCCAAACAGCTCCCCAACCTGTGAGACTTGCATCTGTTGTGATCACAGTCCAGGTAGGATGAACAAAGGAGGCCCCTTGAACAATAAGGTGATAGTTTAACCACAAAGTCAGAGAGAGTTGAGTGTTGTGATTTAAGTATATCAGTTGTGATATCGGAGTATAATCCCTGCACCATTGGTGCAACATGCAAAGCTGTAGAGGTCTCATATGAAAATGAGCAAAAAGGGATCTGATGCTGCAATCATGAGACCTAAAACTTCCATGCACATAGCCACTGAAGGGAATGATAGAGACTGAAAGTTTAGACAGGATGAAACCAATCTCAATTGTCTCTTTTCTGTTTGGGATAGAGTCATGGACACTGAATCTATCTGGAAACCTAAAAAGGTGACCTTTGTCTGAGGAATCTCAGTTTTGTGTGAGTTTCTGCTGAATAATAATAATAATACCTGTTATTAGTGCCGTGAGTCAATTAAGTTCGAGGTTGTGCACTATACAAGTATCCAATTATTAAATGAAAAGATTGAGCTAGTACCAAGATATCGTCAAAATAAGAAAACACCCTGCTCTCTAATTACAGATAGAAGGGCACAGAGAATCTTTGAGAATATTCTTGGTGCTGTTGCTTGGCCAAACGTAAGAGCGACAAATTGGTAATGCTTGTTTTGAAAAGAGAATCTCAGAAATCGATAGTGGTCTGTATGAATCAGAATGTGAAGGTAAGCGTCCTGTAATTCTATTGTGGACATGAAGTGACTTTTCTGAACAAAAGGCAGAATAGTCCTTATAGTCACCATCTTGAAAGTTGAGACTCTTACAGAAGGATTTAAAGTTTTCAGATCTAAAATTGGACTTCTTTGGAACAATGAATAGATTTGAATAAAAACCCAATCCTTGTTCCTGCTGAGGAACAGGGACAATTACCCCTGAAAGTTCTAAATCTGAAACACATTTCAGAAATGCTTGGGCTTTTACTGGGGTTTTTGGTACATGGGTAAGAAAGAATCTTCCCATGGGAGGTCTTATTCTGAATCCAATTCGATACCCCTGAGAAATAATATTCTGAATCCATTGATTTTGGACAGAGTCTGTCCAAATTCTTTGAAATAGCTTTAGTCTGCCCCCATCAGAAGAACTGGTTTGAGGGCCGCACCTTCATGCAGGTTTGGGGGCGGGATTTGGTTTCTTATAAGGCTTGGATTTATTCCAATTTGGAGATGGTCTCCAAATAGAGCCAGAGGCCTTAGGGAAGGAGCAGTTTTCTGTTCTCTATTCTGACGAAAGGAACAAAAACGATTGGGAGTTTTAAATTTACCCTTCGATTTCTTGTCTTGGGGCAGAAAAACTCCCTTACCCCCAGTAACAGTGGAGATAATAGAATCCAATTGTGAACCAAAAAAGATTTTTACCCTGAAAAGAGAGAGATAATAATCTAGATTTAGACTCCATATCAGCATTCCAAGATTTAAGCCATAACATCAAATATACCATCACAAATAAAATGATTTACATGTTGAAGTAAAAAAATAACGTTAGATAATTCAGAATCTGCTGTGTTAAACTGTCCAACCAAAAAAACATAATTTATGCTTACCTGATAAATTTATTTCTCTTGTGATGTATCGAGTCCACGGATTCATCCTTACTTGTGGGATATTCTACTCCCCTACAGGAAGTGGCAGAGAGAGCACCCACAGCAGAGCTGCCTATATAGCTCCCCCCTTAGCTCCACCCCCCAGTCATTCGACTGAAGGCTAGGAAGAAAAAGGAGAAACTATAGGGTGCAGTGGTGACTGAAAGTTTAAAAATAAAAATATATATATATGCCTGTCTTAATAAACATGGCGGGCCGTGGACTCGATACATCACAAGAGAAATAAATTTATCAGGTAAGCAGAAATTATGTTTTCTCTTGTAAGATGTATCGAGTCCACGGATTCATCCTTACTTGTTAGATACCAATACCAAAGCTTTAGGACACGGATGAAGGGAGGGACAAGACAGGGACCTTAAACGGAAGGCACCACTGCTTGTAGAACCTTTCTCCCAAAAATAGCCTCCGAAGAAGCAAAAGTATCAAATTTGTAAAATTTGGAAAAAGTATGAAACGAAGACCAAGTCGCCGCATTACAAATCTGTTTAACAGAAGCCTCATTTTTAAAAGCCATGTGGAAGCCACAGCTCTAGTAGAATGAGCAGTAATTCTTTCAGGAGACTGTTGGCCAGCAGTCTCATAAGCAAAACGGATTATGCTTTTCAGCCAAAAGGAAAGAGAGGTAGCCGTAGCCTTCTGACCTCTCCGCTTACCAGAATAAACAACAAACAATGAAGATGTTTGACGGAAATCTTTAGTTGCTTGTAAGTAGAACTTTAAAGCACGAACCACATCAAGATTGTGCAACAGACGTTCCTTCTTTGAAGAAGGATTAGGACACAGTGAAGGAACAACAATCTCTTGATTGATATTCTTATAAGAAACAACCTTAGGAAGAAACCCAGGTTTGGTACGCAAAACCACCTTATCTGCATGGAAAATAAGATAAGGGGAATCACACTGTAAAGCATATAGCTCAGAACTCTTCGAGCCGAAGAGATAGCTACTAAAAACAAAACTTTCCAAGATAGAAGCTTAATATCCATGGAATGCATAGGTTCAAATGGAACCCCTTGAAGAACTTTAAGAACTAAATTTAGGCTCCATGGCGGAGCAACAGGTTTAAATACAGGCTTGATTCTGACCAAAGCCTGACTAAATGCTCGAACGTCTGGGACATCTGCCAGACGTTTGTGTAGAAGAATAGACAAAGCAGATATTTGGCCTTATAAGGAACTAGCTGATAATCCCTTCTCCAAACCTTCTTGGAGAAAAGACAATATTCTAGGAATCCTAATCTTACTCCACGTGTAACCTTTGGATTCACACCAATAAAGATATTTGCGCCAAATCTTATGATAGATCTTCCTGGTGACAGGCTTTCTAGCCTGAATCAGGGTATCAATGACCGACTCAGAGAAACCACGCTTTGATAGAATCAGGCGTTCAATCTCCAAGCAGTCAGATGCAGAGAAATTAGATTTGGATGCGTGAACAGACCTTGGATTAGAAGGTCCTGCCTCATTGGCAGAGTCCATGGTAGAACCGAGGACATGTCCACTAGGTCTGCATACCAAGTCCTGCGTGGCCACACAGGTGCTATCAGAATCACCAATGCTCTCTCCTGCTTTATTCTGGCAACCAGACGTAGAAGGAGAGGAAGTACATAGGCCAGATTGAAGGACCAAGGTACTGCTAGAGCATCTATCAGTACCGCCTTGGGATCCCGGGACCTGGACCCGTAACGAGAAAGTTTGGCATTCTGACGGGACGCCATCAGATCCAATTCTGGTGTGCCCCATAGCTGAATCAGCTGGGCAAATACCTCCGGATGGCGTTCCCACTCCCCCAGATGAAAAGTCTAACGACTTAGGAAATCCGCCTCCCAGTTCTCTACTCCTGGGATGTGGATTGCTGAGAGATGGCAAGAGTGATCCTCTGCCCATCGGATTATTTTGGTTACCTCCATCATCGCTAGAGATCTCCTTGTTCCTCCTTGATGATTGATATAAGCTACAGTCGTGATGTTGTCCGACTGAAACCTGATGAATTTGGCCGCAGCAACCTGAGGCCACGCCTGAAGTGCATTGAATATCGCTCTCAGTTCTAGAATATTAATCGGGAGAAGAGATTCCTCCCGAAACCATAAGCCCTATGCTTTCAGGGAGTTCCAGACTGCATCCCAGCCTAGCAGGCTGGTATCTGTCATTACAATGAGCCACTCTGGCCTGCGGAAACACATTCCCTGAGACAGGTGGTCCTGAGACAACCACCAGAGAAGAGAATCTCTGGTCTCCTGGTCCAGATGCAGTTGAGGAGACAAATCTGCATAATCCCCATTCCACTGTTTGAGCATGCATAGATGTAGTGGTCTGAGGTGTAGGTGGGCAAAAGGAACTATGTCCATTGCCGCTACCATGAGTCCGATTACCTCCATATACTGAGCCACTGATGGGCGAGGAATGGAATGAATAGCTCGGCAAGTGGTTAAGAGCTTTGATTTTCTGAAATATTTTCATTTCTACCGAGTCTATCAGAGTCCCTAGGAAGGAAACTCTTATAAGAGGGAAGAGAGAACTCTTTTTTTATGTTCACCGTCCACCCGTGAGATCTCAGAAAAGCCAACACAATGTCCGTGTGAGACTTGGATAGCTGGAAAGTTGACACCTGAAATAAGATGTCGTCTAGATAAGGCGCCACTGCTATGCTCCGTGGTCGTAGAACCGCCAGAAGGGACCCTAGCACCCTTGTGAAAATTCTGTGAATAGGGATGTGTAGATACACGGTGGTCATATATTGCCCTCCTGGATCAGAGGTAGAATAGACCGAATAGTCTCCATCTTGAATGATGGAACTTTGAGGAACTTATTTAGAATGTTGAGATCCAAGATTGATCTGAAAGTTCCTTCTTTTTTGGAAACCACAAACAGGTTTGAGTAAAAACCTAGCCTCTGTTCCTCTTTTGGGACTGGGCAAATCAACCCCATGGTATGTAGGTCTTCTACACAGCATAAGAACGCCTCTCTATTTGTCTGTTTACAGACAATCGAGAAATGTGAAAAGTCCCCCATGGAAGAGAGCCTTTGAATTCCAGAAAATATCCCTGGGACACAATTTCTAAAACCCAGGGATCCTGATCATCTAGTCTGCCCCCTACTAGATCCGGTCCAGGATCGGGGGCTACCCCTTCATGCTGTCTTAGAGGCAGCTGCAGGCTTCTTGGCCTGTTTACCCTTGTTCCAAGCCTGGTTAGGTCTCCAGACTGACTTGGATTGGGCAAAATTCCCCTCTTGCTTTGCAGCAGAGGAAGCTGAAGTGGGGCCACTCTTGAAATTCCAAAAGGAACGAAAATTATTTTGTTTGGTCCTCATCTTATTTGATCTATCCTGAGGGAGGGCATGACCTTTCCCTCCAGTGATGTCTGAAATAATCTCTTTCAGTTCAGGCCCAAATAGGGTCTTTCCTTTGAAAGGAATGTCCAAAAGTTTAGTTCTAGATGACACATCAGCAGACCAGGATTTAAGCCATAACGCCCTGCGTGCTAAAATGGCAAAACCTGAATTCTTTGCCGCTAATTTAGCCAGTTGAAAAGCGGCATCTGTAATAAAAGAATTAGCAAATTTAAGGGCCTTAATTCTGTCCAAAAATTTTTCTAATGGAGTCTCCATCTGAAGAGCCTCTTCTAGAGCCTCAAACCAGAAAGCAGCTGCAGTAGTTGCAGGAACAATGCACGCAATAGGTTGAAGAAGAAAACCTTGATGAACAAAAATTTTCTTCAGGAGACCCTCTAATTTTTTATCCACAGGATCTTTGAAAGCACAACTGACTTCAATAGGTATAGTTGTACGCTTAGACAGAGTAGAAATAGCTCCCTCCACCTTAGGAACTGTCTGTCACGAGTCCCGCATGGTGTCAGATATGGGAAACATTTTCTTAAAAACAGGAGGGGGAATGAACGGAATACCTGGTCTATCCCACTCCTTGGCAATAATATTCACAATCCTCTTAGGGACTGGAAAAAAACAACATCAGTGTAAACAGGAACCTCTCAGGAAGTATTTATCCATCTTACACAATTTCTCTGGGACCACTATAGGGTCACAATCATCTAGAGCCGCTAATACCTCCCTGAGCAATAAGCGGAGGTGTTCAAGCTTAAATTTAAAGGCCGTCATATCAGAATCTGTCTGAGGAAGCGTCTTTCCTGAATCAGAAATTTCTCCCTTAGATAACAAATCCCTCACCCCTACCTCAGAGCATTGTGAGGGCATATCAGATACGGCTACTAAAGCGTCAGACTGCTCAGCATTTTTCCTTAACCCAGAGCTGTCCCGCTTTCCTTAAAAACCAGGCAGTCAGGATAAAACCTCTGTGAGGGTTGTATTTATAACTGTGGCCATGTCTTGTAAAATAAATGAATTTGACGCACTAGAGGTACTTGGCGTCACTTGTGCGGGCGTTACTGGTTGTGACACTTGGGGAGAGCTAGATGCTAAACCCTCATTTTCTTCTGACTGAGAATCATCTATTGCTCTATTTTTAAGTGCTAATATATGTTCTTTATAGTTTATGGACATATCAGTACAATTGGGTCACATTCTAAGAGGGGGTACCACAATGGCTTCCAAACATATTGAACAAGGATTTTCCTTGGTGTCAGACATGTTAAACAGGCTAGTAATGTAACAAGCAAGCTTGGAAAACACTGTAATCAAAGTAAATAACACTTAGAAATAAAACGGTACTGTGCCTTTAAGAGAAAAAAAGCTGCACAAATTCTGCAAAACAGTGTAAAAAAGCAGTAAACATAACGAAATTTTTACAGTAGTATCATATAGCCTTAGTTACTTTGCACAGCTATGCAAATAAACAATTAACCCCTTAATGGCAAAACCGGATTGAAAAAACATCAAAACCAGTAAAAAAAGACTTTCAGCACTTTGCCACAGTTCTACTGTGGCTCCTACCTGCCCTTCAGAACAATTTGTGGGGGAAAAAACTTCTTTTACAGCCCTCAAACACGGCAGGACCTCTGGAGAAGCAGTTAGAAGTCTCAGAGGAAAAGAAACTGCACAACTGAGGCACGAAAATAGGCCCCTCCCACCTCACTCAATGTTTTGAGGCCTAACAGACAAACCCTAGAGTGTCTCTAAATTAACCATCTGGGTTAGAAAACTCAAAAACAAGCCACAATGACCCCTTTAGTCCCTTCAAAAAAACGTTATAATTGCATCATTCACTGAATAAACAAAAATGTTTTTACCAAACAATGTCACCAGTAACTAATGAGCCCTTCATGCAAGCTGAAATTCCTATCCAAATGTCTGAATACAGCTTACCCTTCCCTCATGGGGATATTGACAGCCTTTTCTAGAAATAACAGTCTGTCTAGAAAAAAATAGACTGAACATACCTTAATGCAGTTTAGCCTGCAAACTATTCCCCCACTTGAAGTTTTCCTGTAATCTTCAGCCCTTGTGAGAACAGCAGTGGATCTTAGTTACAAAATGCTAAGATCATCATCCTCCTTGCAGAAATCTTCATCCCTTTTCTGCCAAGAGAGTAAATAGTACACACCGGTACCATTTAAAAATAACAAACTTTTGCTTGAGAAAATAAAAACCTAACATTTTTGTCACCACACTCCACTTTGCCCTTCCTAGCAGTTAAGCAGGGAGAGAGAATGACTGGGGGGGTGGAGCTAAGGGGGGAGCTATATAGGCAGCTCTGCTGTGGGTGCTCTCTCTGCCACTTCCTGTAGGGGAGGAGAATATCCCACAAGTAAGGATGAATCCGTGGACTCGATACATCTTACAAGAGAAAGTAGAAGCAGCATCAACATCAGCCATAAATATAACTGGTCTAAGAATATAGCCATTATGTAAATATGCCCTTCTTAAATAAGATTCAAGCTTCCTATCTAAAGGATCCTTAAAAGAAGTACTGTGTTCCATAGGAATAGTAGTACTTTTGGCAGCAGCAATATCAGCCATAGAAATAATGGGTCTAAGAATATAGCCAGTATGTAAATATGCCCTTCTTACATAAGATTCAAGCTTTCTATCTAAAGGATCCTTTAAAGAAGTACTGTCTTCCATAGGAATAGTAGTACGTTTGGCAAGAGTGGAAATAGACCTATCAACCTTAGGGACTGTTTCCCAAAGCTCTCGATTAGCCACAGGTAAATTATACAAATTTCTTAAACCTAGAAGAAGGGTTAAAAGAGGTACCAGGTTTAGATCATTCTTTAGCAATCACATTAGAGATTGCGTCGAGAATAGGAAAAACTTCAGGAGTAATAACAGTAGTCTTAAATGCAGAATTAAGGCGATTACTAGCTTTATCATCAGGAGGTTTAGACTTCTCAATACCCAAAGTAAACAATACTATCTTTTAAAGAGAGTGAATATGTTATATCTTAAATAAAAAAGATTAGTCTATTTCTGTCTGCATCCTCTGAATCAGAGGAAACCCCTGAATCAATAGAGGATACAACACTAAGCTGATGGTCAGAACAAAATTCACTAGATTTAGGAAAATGTTGCAAAACCCTTTTACATTTATTTGAAGGCAGAATAGCATTCATTGCCTTCTCTATAGCTGCAGCAATAAAATATTTAATTTCTGCAGGAATGCTTTGTACATTAGACTTAAATGGAATAACAGTGGGTGCATTTGTACTAATAGAAAATATTATCAGCAGTTAATAAATTGTCAAAATAAAAGCCACATAATTGAGCTGAAGAATTTAGATCAGCTTTTTTTACAACAAACACACTTAGCTTTGGTAGAAACATGTTCAGGCAGCTCAAATCCTATGGTAACATCTGAGGCAGGTTCAGTTTGAGACATAAATTGCAAAAAACAAAAATATATTAATTCGGCAAATTTATATCTATGCTCCTATAAATAATATATATAACAGGCTTGAGAAAATGGGAAAAAGAGTGGATACTTATAAAAATAATTAACTGATTATAAAAAACAATGCTGCACAAAAGCTCTCTAAGCGTTTTCTGAGAGCACTGAGTGGCCTGGGGTGGAGCTTATAATGCTAAAAAAAGGTGTGAAGATTTGGTGCAAAAAAAAAAGGCGCGGAAAAATGACGTCACGCATGACGTAAATAGCGTCATTACATGCACGTTTGCATGCAAATTTTGTAAAAACAAATTGAAAAAAACGGATGTAAGTAACAAAAAAAGTGGTGTATACACCAATTTTAGCCAAATTTGTTAAAATAAATGAATAGCCCGCAAACACACCTGTATGTTTCCCAGACTCTACAAAACTTTGACATATTCTTAGCCACTAATTAAAGTTACTAAAAAGAGCACTGAATTACTGACTCAAGGCATGTATACAAACAATATATAACAACTTTTACTTAAAAGTGCACAATCCATAGCCGAGTTTCTTTTATTGAAAATAAAAAATATATACTTACCGTGTAAGACACCCATCCACATATAGCAGACAGCCAAACCAGTACTGAAACATATCAGCAGAGGTAATGGTACAAGATTATATTGTTGATCTATAAAGGGAGGCAGGAGATGAATCCCTGCAAAAGATTTACAGAGAGCATTATGAATAGATTCTCCATGGTATCATAAGGCAATACTCCCTTCACATCCCTCAGACAAACACTGTACTTAGAGAGAAACTGGGCTTCAATATGCTTAGAAGCACCTAAGGAGACAAAGTTTTTTATGAGTGAGGTGGGAGGTGTATTTAAAGGCATTTGAGGTAGGAATGTATATCCCATCAGTAACAAGCTTGTAGACTCTCACCACCTATATGAAATTGTGTATATATATATATATATATATATATATATATATATATATATATATATATATATATATATATATATATTAAACACACACACACACACACCCCTTCCAGTTTTATCACATTTTATTGAAATGGGACACACAGTCAGTCAAGTAAGATTTCAGAAAATTGACCACATTCCAAAACTAAGGAGGGGTGGAAACAGGGAGCTAGAGCTTAAAAAGAGAGAGGTATGGTGGATCCAACATCTTAAAACTTTGCATCCTATAGGCCTAAACAAGGATTATGATCTTCATTTGTTTTTATAAGAAGTTTTGTGCAATTTTTTTTTTATTTTCTTTTAAATGTAAAAGTATTTTAATCATATTGTATAGATTTAATAATCTTGCTATGCTCCACATTGTAAGCATGTAACCTGTGAAAAAAATATTAGACTTTGTACTGCAGGTGGCAGTGTTGTACAATGTAAGTTAAAACTCAAGTGTTGAATGACTTAACGATTAACAATTAAGGTACAGGTGCTATTTAAGGCAGTAGAACATAGCATTCTATAGCATGACTAAGGGTCAGTGGGACCTGAAACATTGCTGTTTTACCTTTTTGTCACCATAACAAAGATTACTTCAATTTGAAGACACAGTTCTGACGCCATCTTTTGTTCTTTGGAGATATATATATATATGTGTGTGTGTGTGTGTGTGTGTATGTATGTGTAATTTTATTTTTATTTTCTTGATACTATAAGCTAATAAACAATTGCAATTATGTAAACAAATGGGAACCTGTCCTTTAGAATGTGATTAACTAGTTTCCGGGGTTGAAATTTGTCTATGAGGTGGGACCAGGCTGATATTAATTGTTCTAAATGTAGCCACTAATCAGCAAGTTCTACCCAGTGGCTAAACCAAAAATGAGCAAGCTCCTAAGGTTAAATTCTTGCTTTTTCAAATAAAGATACAAAGAAAAATTGATAATAGGAGTAAATAAGAAAATTGCTTAAAGTTGCCTGCTCTATCTGAATCGTGAAAGAAAAAAAATTGGGTTTCATATCCCTTTAAAGTAGAATCGTTCTGTATGTTACATTCTGAAAGATGGAATTCTTACAAACTGTTTAGAGTTCAAGATCCAGAATTGGTCTAAAGGTGTCTTACTTCTTTGGAACAATAAAGATATTTGATTAAAATCCCATTCCCTGTCCTTGCATTGAACTAAAATAATTATTCCCACATCTCAACAGAGGGTAGATAATGCCTGTAATGAAAAGAAAGGTGTGATAGAGCAAAAATGGAGGTGAAGTATAATATTTTGAGTTGAAGGGTAAGAGGAAACTAATATATCTAGCTATTTTTTTATGTGGTCAAATTTTCTGATATGCCAATGCTGCCACCTTGTGGTCAAGAGAGGAAATGAATATTCTGAAATGCAAGAAAAAATTGAAACTAAGAAACAGAAAATATAGGTTATGATATTGAGAAGGTTAGATATTAATAAACAAGAGAAGATTAATTTTACCATTAGGGAAGACAGCCTCTTCTATGTTTAGACATGAGATGGCTCTTTGTACTCAGAATATATTATTTCATCCCCCTTGCAACTCTGGCTTAGTTAAACATTTATGCCATCTTTGTCATTGTTAATACAGCAAGCATCAGACAAACTATGTGTAAAGTAATAATATGTCTCCTGTTACTCTTGTGATAAATCTAAGGTTGTAGGCTGTAAAAACAGTGTAATATAGCGTGGAAATAATTTAAAATCTATTGCCTCAATATGATAACTCTGTCTATGACATAACCATAGGTTCTATGAAAGATGCATACTAATAATTGACAAGTTATATTCAGGGAAATAAGGAACCCAAAACAAAGCAGGATGTAACTGAATAACTCTGTGGAGTCACCATCTCCTTCGAGATGAGTTGATGATGACAAAAATTGATTGTGTGTACATTATCAACCCCAAGATTTTGTCTGCAGATAAGGCATAGCCTTGGTGTATACTTGAAAGTTTCTTCGTGGAAGTTAAGCGAGCCAGTTCAGTGAAATTAGGAGTCTCAGTTTTGCATTGGCTAACGGCACTTTTGGAAAGATCAGGGACCATGGTGTACTGTACAATTTATTGAAGACTTCAGTTTGTATGGTGGGTTCATCATGAATGGCATCTGAAGCTACTGTATACTATTAGACGGGAAAGCATGTAAACTCAATGCTCGCAGCAATCCAGGAGTCCCCCCAAGCTCTCGCAGAGGCACAAACAGCATCGATTTCTGTCCTGTCTGTAGAGATATGCTCAATATATTTCAGCGGGTTCCTGGATCAGTGATGTTGCAAGAGATGAACAGTGTTCACTAGTTTAAAGCTGTGTGATAGCTGAGCTTAAGGTATTAACAGGTGAGTTGCGTAACCTTATTGAAGAATCCGCAGTACTCTATAATGTAACTCTCGTGGCAAAACTGAGATTTTCAGTTGCTTAGGCCTCCCTTGTTGGTGACTTTTTGCAGTTGCACTCACGACTGTATTGAAACCATTTAGGGGATTTGCATCTGGAGCTCTGGCAAAAGTTGTAGGCGTTGTACATTTTGTGGCAGTGGCGGCTGGTGAATTTTTAAGATGGTGGTGCACAAGACCCCGCCCCTTTGAGAACGCCCCACCCCTCGAATGGCCCCACCCATTTGAACCAAAACCCAAACTCTTGAATTTGATTATATATATGTACTGGTCTGATAAACACTATTTATACATATCTTACTTACATTACATATATAATATCTTTATAACAGCAGCATGCTCTTGCCTTACACCTCTTCTATTCTATTCAATATTGCAAGTATGCGCCGAAAGAAGAGCAGTATGAGAGCGTGCTGCTGTAAAAAAAATGTGTCTGTGTATGTGTCTGTGTGTAGTAGTAGTAGTGTTTATGTGTGTGTGTGTATATGTGTGTATGTGTCTGTGCGTAGTAGCAGTAGTGTTTATATGTGTGGGTATCTTTTATAGCCATAATATTTTTTGTCAGGGTATAACACACATACACACACACTTTCATTATTTATTTTGTCCCCTTTTCCTGCATTGTGAAATTTCCAATTTTCCTGAGTTTCTATGAAGTAATGGGTACTTCCATGTTAAAAAGTAGTTATCCTTTGTCTAGTCTCTTCTACTGAGGACAATTGAACACAAAAAGTGTGCAAATGAAAACTTTTAAAATATAGCAATGCTAAAAAAGTGTTTTAAAATGATAAAATTACTTTAACATTTGTATATTCCACAAACCATTGTTTGCACAGTTGCACACTCTATGTCCCTAATTGCCCTCAGCAGAAAAGATTAGATAAGAGAAACCTAGGTTTTAACATGGCAGCAGTGCCTAATTCTTTAAAGAAGCTAACATTTTATACATAGTTCTTAAAATTTAAACTGGTATTTTAAAGATACATCTACATATTCCTAAGGTAACCTTTGCTTTCATTATATCTTCATTATATCTTCAGTAAAATAAATGTTAGAAAAAAAATAAGAAAAATGCATACATTTTTAGTAAAACAAATGTAAAATTAAAAATAAAATATTTTGGGTGTGTCCACAAAGCTTTTAGCTAATTTTTGTATATATAGATGACAACCTTTGACTTTAATTGTTAACATTTCGCAAGACACACAAATGTATGTACATATGCAGACAGTCACACAAAAACGCATATACATACTAACACATTCTAAGTTTGATGAACATTTGTCTTTACACTTTCAATCAACAATCTGAGCTAAGCAATTAATTTTGAAGCAGGCCTCTTGTAATACACTTGTAAGGGAGATAACATTTCCCACCATGCATGCATAGATTCTATTCTTAGTAAGCTAAGATGGTTAATGAGTAATTTGCTTCCTTTAACACAAAACAGACCCTCAGAAAACGAAAACCATTTCTTGCTTAAGCTCTTGACAGCTCTGAAAATAACTGTAGGCAGCTGCCATATACATATTTTATCCCCATGATTATTTGCAGTTCTGAGAACATTCATACTGAATAAAGTTATTTACAAGTGCCCTTTGCCTGTGCTTTTCATGCGTTGCATGTGTCAGAAGAAAGGTTAGGTTGAGGACAAGCCAAGGTAGGAAATTATGGCGCCATATATATCGATAGAAACACATTAAAACAGTTTTTATTCTAAAGCCATAGTACCTGCTCTGTATGAACAAAGATCCTCTCCTGACAGCCTCCTCTTCCGCCCACACAAGTAAGGCCAAGTCCGCCTAGCTCAGACGCTGCAAAAGTAGTTGTGTAGTTTATGGCGTAACTGTTACGCCCCTGCCTCCTCTCCTCCTACACTGACACACATAGTCAGCTCAGCTCTTAGTGTGCGAGTGTCACGTGACAGCTGGCTCCCGCACACTAAGAGCTGTGCGAACAGGGAGGCTATGGGCTGGCCTGTAGGTGGCGCTGCAGTCAATGCAGTTTTAAAGTGGAAAGTGCTTTTGCCTATACTTCTACGTGCGATACATAGAAGTATAGGCAAAACAGCCCTTTCGACTTTCAGGTTTCAGCCTAATATGCATGATGTCATGATGATAGTTACACTGCACAGTCTCACAGAAGACAGCACACAGGAAAATAATACATAAATATAAATAAAATAATATAAATAAAAATAAAAATGTTCATAATTTTTTTTTCTAATTTTTTTTTTCTTAAGTTCTGCTCATTTTTTCTCCCTCTCCTCTGCCCCCTGGGGGTTCACGTGCGACAGTGCACATATGGAGGAGCCTCCACTGTTTTGTGGGATAGCTACTCAGCATGAAATCCAATGGACCTATGTCGAGTAGATATTGCATGAGTCTCTCAAACTTTTCGAAATGCTGGTTGAGGCGATTTTGTAGACGTTTCCCCTTCCGGTGGCCATTTTCAACTGTAGTATTGTTTGGTCTACAGACGTTTCCTCCTCTTCCTTGTTAGTTTTTCTTCTTTTTTTTTTTTAATAGAAGAGCAGAATTGGCAAAATCAGGGGGAGGGTGCGGCTGCATTCAGTTAAGGCAAATTACCTCAGAGTATGGAGGGGAGTAGCGTTGTTAGCCTCCACCTTAGACCTCTATCATCCGATCCTGTACTCTAGTGTCAGAAATACAGCAAAAACTGTGGTAGGTAGTGGGCTACTAAGTTGTGCAATAGTGTAGAGTAAAGATAATGTATTATTGCTCTACTTTGTCTCCAAAAATCAGCGGATTATCAGATGTCCGGCTAGAGCTCTGGGAAAGTGCGACCGCTCAGGATCACGCACACGCCCGCCTCAGTCTAGTTTTTTAAAACAACTTTGTAAAGGCACAATCAAGGTGCAAGTAGCTGCAGCTGGATTCAATTTCCAAACCTTCTGCTTGCTAGGTAGCTGAACTAATCATAAAGCTACTACAACTGGCTTGGCAGAAAGAGTCCCTTATATATTTGTGTACAAAGCAAGAGTAATAGTGATATTCAGTGCCACCACACATATCTGGTGTAACAGTATTGTAAATTTAAAAAAAAAAAACTTTTTTGACTGTGAAACATCAGTCTGCTTGTGTAATCTAATTGCAGTTGCCTGCCTGCCAGCGTGTGTGCCAGGCCCACTTGCCCAGTGCCACCACTCATATCTGGTGTAACAGTAGTGTAACTTTTAAAAAAAAAACTTTTTTGACTGTGAAACATCAGTCTGCTTGTGTAATCTAATTGCAGTTGCCTGCCTGCCTGCCAGCGTGTGTGCTAGGCTCACAGCGTATACTGTGCCCACTTGCCCAGTGCCACCACTCATATCTGGTGTAACAGTAGTGTAACTTTAAAAAAAAAAAACTTTTTTGGGGGCGTGTCCGAGCTGTATCCTGGATAGGACGCATTTTCTGTGGGCTCCAGCAGAATCTTTAATAATCCGCCGGTTATTATCATCATACAGCAGGAATAAGAACATACTATATAACAATACTGCAGTATTGGCTACTGTGGCACTATATTTTTCTTTTCTCGCTGTTTTCATGAATCTGGAGACCCAGATCGGAGCTTAAAGGCCTAGGGCGGCGGCCTACTACTTCTAGGCAATCACCTCCCCCCCGGGTAGAGCCGGGTGATCAGTGCTGTCAGAGCAATCTGACTTACTGAGTCTCTACAATCAGTATCACTAACTGGACTGAGGGCTAATAAGTTATTTGAAATCAACCTGCTCTGGAGGACCTCCTGGAAGGGAGTAGAAATAAATCATGGCGGGAGAGAACTACCTAACACTCATGGAGGACATCCCGGAAAAACTTGCTTCCCTTATAAACAGGCTCATAGAGTCTGCACCTTACGACTACCTGATAAACCGACTGCAACAGACAGAGGAGGATAAAGGGCATCAGATGGAGAAGCCTACAGCTACACCTGCGGAGCAGGAAACAAAACAGCACTTCAGCATAGGCGCTGCAGCAGACGTTGAAACCCCGCACCTTACATATAACAAGGAAAGCACCTGTGACATGTTCGGTAAGATCTATCAAAATGCGCAACCCACACCAAACAAAGATCTCCCCCACATATACACTCCCTTAGCCAATCTCAAAGATCGGGAGTCGCTCTTCAACACTAAGGGTACTTTGCACAATCATCAGGCTGACTTACAATGCCGACTACCTGACTGCCCGGCCTCCTGGCTTACTAACTTGATAACTATGGCAGACCCACCACCGCACCATATGGCCCTGCTGACTGAAACGGAGGTTGGCACTTGCATAACATGGCTGCGGTCCGTTAGGAACACAGACCCGTTGCTGTTGTCGAACTCTGCGTCCAAGGCGACAGGCGGAGGCAGAGAACCCCCTGGTGAGAGACCGGCAGCCACCGGATCAGCTGCATACCTGTTTGTGAGACACTCTATTAACTGTAAAGTCTTACGGAACTCTCCCTGCCCCTTAGCAGAGCCGATTCAGGCCCGCATAAGTTTTGATGTAGGATGAGGGGTCTGATGTATGAAGGGTGTCAACCTTCTAAAGTATGTAAATTTGTTGTACTGTATATATGATATGTTCGCTGGTGCCTTTGTTTATTTACTGCTTGTTGTTCTAACACTTTTATTTTGCAAAGTTACCATGTTAACTAGTGGTTCCACATACGCACTTATGTAAAAATCAGACATAACAAGTTGCTGTTATAGTTGTACTACAAGGGAACGCATGCCTAATACATCGCTGATATTACAGTCAGCTTCATTATATAAATGCTGAACATTGCTTTACTGACGTTGATGGCGCTCAGGCTGAACATACATATCAGAGCCTCGCGCGGCTGGCGGCCGTAGCCGCAAGTGGGGAGTTATATACATAAAATGTACACATGAGCTGCCACTGCTTATAAGTCATGGGAGAGCTGTCTATCTTTGCATCAAACCCCCAGCTACATTTAAAATCTTGTCCTCTCCATATCATTAGCCACACAGTTGTGACATTGCAGGTTACAATCACTTTGCACCCTGATTTGAGAACAAAATCTTGCTCTTCAATATAGGCATATTCCCTCCCCCATAGCCCCCTGTGATAATTTTCCCCACGAGGTCCTATCAGATATAACCCCAGTCATGTCTATATATTAACATAATCCAATCATCCTTACTAATAATGCATATCATGCAGCTTTATTGATCTATATATACTTGATATAACCCCAAATCACTTAATACCCATCCAAGAGAGAAATGTACCAATCTATAAAGGGGAGACCATTATGAGGACAAGAAGGTACATGTTATGGTTGCAATGCTGTTGTGACATGCAGATTGTACCGCACATTTTGTTTGGTTATTTTTACTCTATAGAATATTGCAAATCTTGTTCAACTTATAGTTGTCTTATATAAATCATAGTTACATGGTTGGACACTTAGAAATAAGACAATATTGATGTACATTGTTAACATTTATTGCATAATAATATGTATGCTTACGATTTTTAAATAAAGCTCTTTTGAAAAATTAAAAAAAAAAAAAAAAAAAAAAAAAATTCCACCAATGAAAATACTATCATATTTCCCTCTGTCTTGGCTCATCTTGAATTATTTTAGAACAATGACCACAATATTATTGATCCTACAGTAAGACATGAAAACCAGTCACACTGACATCAAAGCAAAATCACCACTCATTTGAAAAATATTGGATTTACGATTATCTGAGTTTACTGCCATTCAGTTTATGAGTACCTCCTCCATTCCTTTCTTCTCCCCTGTCCTCGATAGCTGGTGGGTATTTCATTTGTTCTTACAAGACTGTTTTTAATGTTTATATTTATCATCTGTGTCTATGTTGTATTCAGCAAAAAGTAAATATTGTATTAAAAAAAAAAAAAAAAAAACTTTTTTGACTGTGAAACATCAGTCTGCTTGTGTAATCTAATTGCAGTTGCCTGTCTGCCTGCCAGCGTGTGTGCCAGGCCCACTTGCCCAGTGCCACCACTCATATCTGGTGTAACAGTAGTGTAAATTTAGAAAAACAACCTTTTTTGACTGTGAAACATCAGTCTGCTAGTGTAATCTAATTGCAGTTGCCTGCCTGCCTGCCTGCCTGCCAGCGTGTGTGCCAGACCCACTTGCCCAGTGCCACCACTCATATCTGGTGTAACAGTAGTGTAAATTTAAAAAAAAAACTTTTTTGACTGTGAAACATCAGTCTGCTAGTGTAATCTAATTGCAGTTGCCTGCCTGCCAGCGTCTGTGCCAGACCCACTTGCCCAGTGCCACCACTCATATCTGGTGTAACAGTAGTGTAGATTTAAAAAAAAAAAACTTTTTTAACTATGAAACATCAGTCTGCTAGTGTAATCTAATTGCAGTTGCCTGCCAGCGTGTGTGCCAGGCCCACTTGCCCAGTGCCACCACTCATATCTGGTGTAACAGTATTGTAGATTTAAAAAAAACAAACTTTTTTGACTGTGAAACATCAGTCTGCTAGTGTAATCTAATTGCAGTTGCCTGCCTGCCAGCGTGTGTGCCAGGCTCACAGCGTATACTGTGCCCACTTGCCCAGTGCCACCACTCATATCTGGTGTAACAGTAGTGTAAATTTAAAAAACAAAACTTTTTTGACTGTGAAACATCAGTCTGCTAGTGTAATCTAATTGCAGTTGCCTGCCTGCCAGCGTGTGTGCCAGGCTCACAGCGTATACTGTGCCCACTTGCCCAGTGCCACCACTCATATCTGGTGTAACAGTAGTGTAAATTTAAAAAAAAAAACTTTTTTGACTGTGAAACATCAGTCTGCTTGTGTAATCTAATTGCAGTGGCCTGCCTGCCAGCGTGTGTGCCAGGCTCACAGCGTATACTGTGCCCACTTGCCCAGTGCCACCACTCATATCTTGTTTAATAGTAGTGTAAGTGTACATTTAAAAAAACAAAACTTTTTGGACTGTGAAACATCAGTCTGCTTTTTTGTGTCAGGCTCACAGCATATACTGTGCCCACTTGCCCAGTGGCACCACTCATATCTTGTTTAATAGTAGTGTAAGTGTACATTTAAAAAAAAAAAAAAAAACTTTTTGGACTGTGAAACATCAGTCTGCTTTTTTGTGCCAGGCTCACAGCGTATACTGTGCCCACTTGCCCAGTGGCACCACTCATATCTTGTTTAATAGTAGTGTAAGTGTACATTTAAAAAAAATGACAGGCAGAGGCAGGCCACCCCGCAGGTGCCGTTGTGGTGCTGTGATTCCCTTTGGCCCTAGAATAATGCCCAGTGTTCAGAGGCAACGTACCATGAACTCGAAAAGTTCTGAGGACATGGTTGACTTTTTAACACAGGACACCCAATCTTTTATAGCTTCCGCTCCGAACCTTGACGCACCATCCTCCTCCAGCTTATCTTCGGGCACCTCTCAAGTTACCACTCGCCCGCCTGCCGCCACCACCAACACTAGCACCACAGCCGCTTCACTTGATCTGTCAGAGGAGTTATTTACACATCAGTTACAGACATGGACATATGGTGTGATGATGATGATGTTGTAGCCGCTGCTGCTTCCTTTGTTGATTTGTCAGATACAAGTGAAGCGGTTGATGATGACGATGCGTCCGTGGATGTCACGTGGGTGCCCGCTAAAAGAGAAGAAGAACAGGGGGAAAGTTCAGATGGGGAGACAGAGAGGGGGAAAGTTCAGATGGGGATACAGAGAGGAGGAGATGAGTTGGAAGCAGGGGGAGGTCGTCGCAAGGAGCTAGTGGCACAGTCAGACAACATGCATCTGCACCCAGGGTCAGTCAGACAGCACGCCAATCAACGCATGCTGTTACCACCACTAGAATGCCGTCATCGCAGAGCTCAGCAGTGTGGCATTTTTTTGTGTGTCTGCCTCTGACAACAGCAATGCCATTTGCAACCTGTGCCAAAAGAAACTGAGTCGTGGGAAGTCCAACACCCACCTAGGTACAACTGCTTTGTGAAGGCACATGATCGCACATCACAAACACCTATGGGATCAACACATGAGTACAAGCAGCACACAAACTCAAAGCCACCATCCTCCTCCTGGTCCAGCATCTTCAGCCACGTCAACCACTGCTGTCCTCCTTGCCCCCTCTCAACCACCCGCCACTCCGTCTCTCTTCCGGAGCAGTTCCTGCTCATCTGCCCACAGTCAGGTGTCTGTCAAGGACATGTTTGAGCGTAAGAAGCCAATGTCACAAAGTCACCCCCTTGCCCGGCGTCTGACAGCTGACTTGTCTGAACTCTTAGCCCGCCAGCTTTTACCATACAAGCTGGTGGAGTCTGAGGCGTTCAAAAAATTTGTAGCTATTGGGACACCGCAGTGGAAGGTACCCAGCCGAAATTTCTTTGCACAAAAGGCAATCCCCAACCTGTACTCGATTGTGCGAAAGGAAGTAATGGCATGTCTGGCACACAGTGTTGGGGCAAGGGTCCATCTGACCACTGATAGCTGGTCTGCAAAGCATGGTCAGGGCAGGTATATCACCTACACTGCACATTGGGTAAACCTGCTGACGGCTGCCAAGCATGGAATGCGTGGATCTGCAGAGGAGTTGGTGACACCGCCACGACTTGCAGGCAGGCCTGCTGCCACCTCCCTTACTCCTCCTACTCCATCCTCTTGCATAACCTCCTCAGCTGAGTCCTCTTCTGCTGCTGCTGCTGCTGCGTCTTGCTCCACATAAACGGCACCCCCCCCCCCCAACTCCCCAGGTACTATTCCACATCCCGGATATGGCAGTGTCACACCGTCTTGGGGTTGACTTGCCTGAAAGCAGAGAGTCACACCAGACCAGCACTCCTGTCCGCCCTGAATGCACAGGTGGATCAGTGGCTGACTCCGCAGCAATTGGAGATCGGCAAAGTGGTTTCTGACAACGTAAATAATTTGGTGGCGGCATTGAAATTGGGCAAGTTGACACATGTGCCGTGCATGGCACATGTGTGTAATCTGATCGTACAACGCTTTGTGCATAAGTACCCAGGCTTACAGGATGTCCTGAAGCAGGCCAGGAAGGTGTGTGGCCATTTGAGGCATTCCTACACGGCCATGGCGCACTTTTCAGATATCCAGCGGCGAAACAACATGCCAGTGAGGCGCTTGATTTGCGACAGCCCGACACGTTGGAATTCAACACTCCTAATGTTCGACCGCCTGCTCCAACAAGAAAAAGCCGCTAACGAGTATTTGTATGACCGGGGTGCTAGGACAGCCTCTGCGGAGCTGGGAATTTTTTTGCCACGTTACTGGACGCTCATGCGCAATGCCTGTAGGCTCATGCGTCCTTTTGAGGCGGTGACAAACCTAGTCAGTCACATCGAAGGCACCATCAGCGACATCATACCATTTGTTTTCTTCCTGGAGCGTGCCCTGCGAAGAGTGCTGGATCAGGCCGTAGATGAGCATGAAGAGGAAGAGGAAGAATTGTGGTCACCATCACCACCAGAAACAGCCTTATCAGCATCGCTTGCTGGACCAGCGGCAACGCTGGAAGAGGATTGTGAGGAAGAGGAGTCATTGGAGGAATGTGGCTTTGAGGAGGAGGAGGAAGACCAACCACAACAGGCATCCCAGGGTGCTCGTTGTCACCTATCTGGTACCCGTGGTGTTGTACGTGGCTGGGGGGAAGAAGATACCTTCAGTGAGATCACTGAGGATGAGGAACGGGACATGAGTAGCTCGGCATCCAACTTTGTGCAAATTGGGTCTTTCATGCTGTCGTGCCTGTTGAGGGACTCTCATATAAAAAAGCTGAAGGAGAACGACCTGTACTGGGTGTCCACGCTACTAGACCCACGGTATAAGCATAAAGTGCCTGAAATGTTACCGAATTACCGCAAGTCGGAAAGGATGCAGCAGTTCCAAAATAAATTAAAAAGTATGCTTTACACAGTGTATAAGCATGATGTCACAGCACAACGGGAATCTAACAGGGGAAGAGGTGAAAGTAATCCTCTGACTCCCACGACCACGCCGGCAAGGACAGGACGCTTTACAGACATGTTGTTGATGGAGGACATGCAGAGCTTTTTAAGTCCTATGCATCGCCACAGCCCTTCGGGGTCCACCCTCAGAGAACGACTCGACCGACAGGTAGCAGACTACCTCGCCTTAACTGCAGATCTCGACACTCTGAGGAGTGATGAACCCCTTGACTACTGGGTGTGCAGGCTTGACCTGTGGCCTGAGCTATCCCAATTTGCAATAGAACTTCTGGCCTGCCCCGCTTCAAGTGTCCTGTCAGAAAGGACATTCAGTGCAGCAGGAGGTATTGTCACTGAGAAGAGAAGTCGCCTAGGTCAAAAAAACATAATTTATGTAAGAACTTACCTGATAAATTCATTTCTTTCATATTAGCAAGAGTCCATGAGCTAGTGACGTATGGGATATACATTCCTACCAGGAGGGGCAAAGTTTCCCAAACCTTAAAATGCCTATAAATACACCCCTCACCACACCCACAATTCAGTTTAACGAATAGCCAAGAAGTGGGGTGATAAGAAAAAAGTGCGAAAGCATATAAAATAAGGAATTGGAATAATTGTGCTTTATACAAAAAAATCATAACCACCACAAAAAAGGGCGGGCCTCATGGACACTTGCTAATATGAAAGAAATGAATTTATCAGGTAAGTTCTTACATAAATTATGTTTTCTTTCATGTAATTAGCAAGAGTCCATGAGCTAGTGACGTATGGGATAATGACTACCCAAGATGTGGATCTTTCCACACAAGAGTCACTAGAGAGGGAGGGATAAAATAAAGACAGCCAATTCCTGCTGAAAATAATCCACACCCAAAATAAAGTTTAATGAAAAACATAAGCAGAAGATTCAAACTGAAACCGCTGCCTGAAGTACTTTTCTACCAAAAACTGCTTCAGAAGAAGAAAATACATCAAAATGGTAGAATTTGGTAAAAGTATGCAAAGAGGACCAAGTTGCCGCTTTGCAAATCTGATTAACCGAAGCTTCATTCCTAAACGCCCAGGAAGTAGAAACTGACCTAGTAGAATGAGCTGTAATCCTATGAGGCGGAGTTTTACCCGACTCAACATAGGCAAGATGAATTAAAGATTTCAACCAAGATGCCAAAGAAATGGCAGAAGTTTTCTGGCCTTTCTAGAACCGGAAAAGATAACAAATAAACTAGAAGTCTTTCGGAAAGACTTAGTAGCTTCAACACAATATTTCAAAGCTCTAACAATATCCAAAGAATGCAACGATTTCTCCTTAGAATTCTTAGGATTAGGACATAATGAAGGAACCACAATGTCTCTACTAATGTTGTTGGAATTCACAACTTAGGTAAAAATTCAAAAGAAGTTCGCAACACCGCCTTATCCTGATGAAAAATCAGAAAAGGAGACTCACAAGAAAGAGCAGATAATTCAGAAACTCTTCTGGCAGAAGAGATGGCCAAAAGGAACAAAACTTTCCAAGAAAGTAATTTAATGTCCAATGAATGCATAGGTTCAAATGGAGGAGCTTGAAGAGACCCCAGAACCAAATTCAAACTCTAAGGAGGAGAAATTGACTTAATGACAGGCTTTATACGAACCAAAGCTTGTAGAAAACAATGAATATCAGGAAGAATAGCAATCTTTCTGTGAAAAAGAACAGAAAGAGCAGAGATTTGTCCTTTCAAGGAACTTGCGGACAAACCCTTATCTAAACCATCCTGAAGAAACTGTAATATTCTCGGTATTCTAAAAGAATGCCAAGAAAAATGATGAGAAAGACACCAAGAAATATAAGTCTTCCAGACTCTATAATATATCTCTCTGGATACAGATTTACGAGCCTGAAACATAGTATTAATCACAGAGTCAGAGAAACCTCTTTGACCAAGAATCAAGCGTTCAATCTCCATACCTTTAAATTTAAGGATTTCAGATCCTGATGGAAAAAAGGACCTTGAGACAGAAGGTCTGGTCTTAACGGAAGAGTCCATGGTTGGCAAGAGGCCATCCGGACAAGATCCGCATACCAAAACCTGTGAGGCCATGCCGGAGCTACCAGCAGAACAAACGAGCATTCCTTCAGAATCTTGGAGATTACTCTTGGAAGAAGAACTAGAGGCGGAAAGATATAGGCAGGATGATACTTCCAAGGAAGTGATAATGCATCCACTGCCTCCGCCTGAGGATCCCGGGATTTGGACAGATACCTGGGAAGTTTCTTGTTTAGATGAGAAGCCATCAGATCTATTTCTGGAAGTTCCCACATTTGAATAATCTGAAGAAATACCTCTGGGTGAAGAGACCATTCGCCCGGATGCAACGTTTGGCGACTGAGATAATCCGCTTTCCAATTGTCCATACCTGGGATATGAACCGCAGAGATTAGACAGGAGCTGGATTCCGCCCAAACCAAAATTCGAGATACTTCTTTCATAGCCAGAGGACTGTGAGTCCCTCCTTGATGATTGATGTATGCCACAGTTGTGACATTGTCTATCTGAAAACAAATGAACAACTCTCTCTTCAGAAGAGGCCAAGACTGAAGAGCTCTGAAAATTGCACGGAGTTCCAAAATATTGATCGGAAATCTCACCTCCTGAGATTCCCAAACCCCTTGTGCCGTCAGATACCCCCACACAGCTCCCCAACCTGTAAGACTTGCATCTGTTGAGATTATAGTCCAGGTCGGAAGAACAAGAAGCCCCCTGAACTAAACGATGGTGATCTGTCCACCATGTCAGAGAGTGTCGAAAAATCGGTTTAAAGATATTAATTGAGATATCTTTGAGTAATCCCTGCACCATTGGTTCAGCATACAGAGCTGAAGAGGTCGCATGTGAAAACGAGCAAAGGAGATCGCATCTGATGCGGCAGTCCTAAGACCCAACATTTCCATGCATAAGGCTACCAAAGGGAATGATTGTGACTGAAGGTTTTGACAAGCTGATATCAATGTTAAACTTCTCTTGTCTGACAAGGACAGAGTCATAGACACTGAATCTATCTAGAAACCTAAAAAGGTTACCCTTGTCTGAGGAATCAATGAATTGATTGGTAAATTGATCCTCCAACCATGAACTTGAAGAAACAACACAAGTCGATTCGTATGAGATTCTTCGAAAATGAGAAGACTGAGCAAGGACCAAGATATCATCCAAATAAGGAAATACCAAAACCCTGTTCTCTGATTACAGAAAGAAGGGCACCGAGAACCTTTGAAAAAAATTCTTGGAACTAGGCCAAACGGTAGAGCCAAAAAACTGGTAATGCTTGTCTAAAAAGAGAATCTCAGACACTAAAAGTGATCTGGATGAATCGGAATATGCAGATACACATCCTGTAAATCTATTGTAGACATATAATGCCCTTGCTAAACAAAAGGCAGGATAGTCCTACAGTAACCATCTTGAATGTTGGTATCCTAACATAACGATTCAATAATGATAGATCCGGAACTGGTCTGAAGGAATTGACCTTCTTTGGTACAATGAAGAGATAAAATAAAACCCCAGCCCCTGTTCCAGAACTGGAACTGGCATAAATACTCCAGCCAACTCTAGATCTGAAACACATTTCAGAAATGCTGAGCCTTTGCTGTGTTAACTGGGACACGGGAAAGAAAAAAATCTCTTAGCAGGAGGCCTTAACTTGAAGCCAATTCTGTACCTTTCTGAAACAATGTTCTGAAACCAGAGATTGAGAACGGAATTGATCCAAATTTCTTTGAAGAAAACGTAATCTGCCCCATACCAGCTGAGCTGGAATAAGGGCCGCACCTTCATAGGTATTTAGGAGCTGGCTATAGGTTTCTATAAGGCTTGGATATATTCCAAACTGGAAATAGTTTCCAAACTGATACCGCTCCTGAGGATGAAGGATCAGGCTTTTGTTCCTTGTTGTGAGGAAAGGAACGAAAATGATTATTTACCCTGGAAAGAAAGGGAAAGCAAAGTTGACTTAGAAGACATATCAGCATTCCAAGTTTAATCCATAAAGCTTTTCTAGCTAAAATAGCTAGAGACATATACCTGACATCAACTCTAATGATATCAAAAGATGGTATCACCAATAAAATTATTAGCATGTTATAGAATAATAATAATGCTATAAAATTATGATCTGTTACTTGTTGCGCTAAAGCTTCTAACCAAAAAGTTGAAGCTGCAGCAACATCCGCTAAAAATATAGCAGGTCTAAGAAGATTACCTGAACATAATTAAGCTTTTCTTAGAAAGGATTCAATTTTCCTATCTAAAGGATCCTTAAATGAAGTACTATCTGCCGTAGGAATAGAAGTACATTAGCAGGAGTAGAGACAGCCCCATAACCTTAGGGATTTTTGTCCCAAAAAACTCTAATCTGTCAGATGGTACAGGATATAATTGCTTAAACGTCTAGAA
Source organism: Bombina bombina (assembly GCF_027579735.1). Taxonomy (NCBI): domain Eukaryota; kingdom Metazoa; phylum Chordata; class Amphibia; order Anura; family Bombinatoridae; genus Bombina; species Bombina bombina. Next base: position 967,293,720 of record NC_069501.1, on the reverse strand, counting down.
GGAGTAAATAAATTACCCAAATTATTCCATTCCCTGGAAATTACTTCAGAAATAGCATCAGGGAGATAAAACACTTCTGGAATAACTACAGGAGATTTAAAAACCTTATTTAAACGTTTACATTTAGTATCAAGAGGACCAGAATCCTCTATTTCTAATGCAAATAATACTTCTTTAAGTAAAGAACGAATAAATTCCATCTTGAACAAATACAAAGATTTATCAGCATCAACCTCTGAGACAGAAACCTCTGAACCAGAAGAACCATTATCAGTATCAGAATGATGATGTTCATTTAAAAATTCATCTGAAAAAAGAGAAGTTTTAAAAGACTTTTATGTATACTAGAAGGAGAAATAACAGACATAGCCTTCTTAATGGATTTAAAAAATAAAATCTCTTATGTTATCAGGAACACTCTGAAAATTAGATGTTGACGGAACAGCAACAGGTAATGTAACAGTACTAAAGGAAATTTTATCTGCATTAATAAGTTTGACATGACATGCAATACAAACAACAGCTGGAGAAACAGATACCAAAAGTTTATAGCAGATACACTTAGCTTGGTAGCTCCAGCACTGGGCAGTGATTTTCCTGAAGTATCTTCTGACTCAGTTGCAACGTGGAACATCTTGCAATATGTAAAAGAAAAAAACAACATATAAAGCAAAATTGATCAAATTCCTTAAATGACAGTTTCAGGAATGGGAAAAAAATGCCAGTGAACAAGCTTCTAGCAACCAGAAGCAATAAATAATGTGACTTAAATAATGTGGAGACAAAAGTGACGCCCATATTTTTTAGCGCCAAAAAAGACGCCCACATTATTTGGCGCCTAAATGCTATTGGCGCCAAAAATGACGCCACATCCGGAACGCCGACATTTTTGACGCAAAAAAACGTCAAAAAATGACGCAACTTCCAGCGACACGTATGACGCCGGAAACAGAAAAAAAATTTTGCGCCAAAAAAGTCCGCGCCAAGAATGACGCAATAAAATGAAGCATTTTCTGCCCCTGCGAGCCTAACAGCCCACAGGGAAAAAGTCAAATTTTTTAAGGTAAGAAAAAATGATTGAAACAAATGCATTTATCCCAAATATGAAACTGACTGTCTGAAAAATAAGGAATGTTGAACATTCTGAGTCAAGGCAAATAAATGTTTGAATACATATATTTAGAACTTTATAAACAAAGTGCCCAACCATAGCTTAGAGTGTCACAGAAAATAAGATTTACTTACCCCAGGACACTCATCTACATGTTTGTAGAAAGCCAAACCAGTACTGAAACGAGAATCAGCAGAGGTAATGGTATATATAAGAGTATATCGTCGATCTGAAAAGGGAGGTAAGAGATGAATCTCTACGACCGATAACAGAGAACCTATGAAATAGACCCCGTAGAAGGAGATCACTGCATTCAAATAGGCAATACTCTCCTCACATCCCTCTGACATTCACTGCACGCTGAGAGGAAAACCGGGCTCCAACTTGCTGCGGAGCGCATATCAACGTAGAATCTAGCACAAACTTACTTCACCACCTCCATAGGAGGCAAAGTTTGTAAAACTGAATTGTGGGTGTGGTGAGGGGTGTATTTATAGGCATTTTAAGGTTTGGGAAACTTTGCCCCTCCTGGTAGGAATGTATATCCCATACGTCACTAGCTCATGGACTCTTGCTAATTACATGAAAGAAAGTCTAGATTACCTCGCCTTTATTAAGATGAATGAGGGATGGATCCCGAAGGGACTGACATTGGGTGATACATTTGAGTAAAAAAGGCCTGATGAGATGAGCTGCCTTGGGCTAAAAATGGTCCACACGCTGCTGTATTTTATCTTCGAATGCCGGATGACTTGCGTGACTTATCCGCCACCAACTAGGGTTCAAGCCGCAATGTTTTAGGGCACTTTCTGCCTGGGAAACAAACATCAGTTTTTCTGGCCGCTGCTACAGCAGCGGCTGCAACAATACCTAATTTTTCAGGCATGTGTACATGCCAAATTTTTCTGGCCTCTGGTGCTGCACTGTGGCTTCAAAAACCAAACCAAAAAAAAGGCACGTAACAGGGATTAAACTGATAGGAATAGTACTACTTAACACACCACTCCTATCTGGTGGCACATTAGATTGCACGCGCAGTGCCCCAAATTTGAAGTAGGAGGACCGACCAAGCATCTTTTTCCATCTCCCGGTTCCTAAAATCCATGCCATATACACGTCCCCTGATAGGGGACGTAACAGGGATTAAACTGATAAGAATAGTACTACTTAACAGACCACTCATATCTGGTGGCACAGTAGATTGCACGCGCAGTGCCCAAATTTGAAGTAGGAGGACCGACCAAGCATCTTTTTCCATCTCCCGGTTCCTAAAATCCATGCCATATACACGTCCCCTGATAGGGGACGTAACAGGGATTAAACTGATAAGAATAGTACTACTTAACACACCACTCATATCTGGTGGCACAGTAGATTGCATGCGCAGTGCCCCAAATTTGAAGTAGGAGGACCGACCAAGCATCTTTTTCCATCTCCCGGTTCCTAAAATCCATGCCATATACACGTCCCCTGATAGGGGACGTAACAGGGATTAAACTGATAAGAATAGTACTGCTTAACACACCACTCCTATCTGGTGGCACATTAGATTGCACGCGCAGTGCCCAAATTTGAAGTAGGAGGACCGACCAAGCATCTTTTTCCATCTCCCGGTTCCTAAAATCCATGCCATATACACGTCCCCTGATAGGGGACGTAACAGTGATTAAACTGATAAGAATAGTACTACTTAACACACCACTCCTATCTGGTGGCACAGTAGATTGCACGCGCAGTGCCCCAAATTTGAAGTAGGAGGACCGACCAAGCATCTTTTTCCATCTCCCGGTTCCTAAAATCCATGCCATATACACGTCCCCTGATAGGGGACGTAACGGGGATTAAACTGATAAGAATAGTACTACTTAACACACCACTCCTATCTGGTGGCACAGTAGATTGCACGCGCAGTGCCCCAAATTTGAAGTAGGAGGACCGACTAAGCATCTTTTTCCATCTCCCGGTTCCTAAAATCCATGCCATATACACGTCCCCTGATAGGGGACGTAACAGGGATTAAACTGATAAGAATAGTACTACTTAACACACCACTCATATCTGGTGGCACAGTAGATTGCACGCGGTGCTCTGACAAAATGCAGAAGGACATTTGGCAAACGGACATTTGGCAGACGGACATTTGGCAGATGGACAGAAAGCTAAAGAATGTTCCGATTTCGGCCGAGGGCAGATACGTTCCAAAGTGCTCTGTTCTAATCAGAGCCTCGGGCGCCGCAACTGCCTCTGGGAACCTTACCATGGGTCCCAGACCGCACGTCGTGTAATTCTCTGTCTGGGAAATTATCTATCTATCAAATCTATCTATTTATCTATCAAATCTATCTATCTATTGTATCTATCAAATGTATCTATTGCATCTATTGATCTATCTATCTAATCTATGTATCTATCTATCTATCAAAATCTATCTATCTCGTTGCCGGACTGTTATCTGACAGCCACTTGTGTTTCGGCCAAATGTCCGTCGGCCAAAAGTCCGGCCACGATTGCACGCGCAGTGCCCCAAATTTGAAGTAGGAGGACCGACCAAGCATCTTTTTCCATCTCCCAGTTCCTAAAATCCATGCCATATACACGTCCCCTGATAGGGGACGTAACAGGGATTAAACTGATAAGAATAGTACTACTTAACACACCACTCATATCTGGTGGCACAGTAGATGGCACGCCCAGTGCCCCAAATTTGAAGTAGGAGGACCGACCAAGCATCTTTTTCCATTTCCCGGTTCCTAAAATCCATGCCATATACACGTCCCCTGATAGGGGACGTAACAGGGATTAAACTGATAAGAATAGTACTACTTAACACACCACTCATATCTGGTGGCACAGTAGATTGCACGCGCAGTGTCCTTAATTTGAAGTAGGAGGACCGACCAAGCATCTTTTTCCATCTCCCGGTTCCTAAAATCCATGCCATATACACATCCCCTGATAGGGGACGTAACAGAGATTAAACTGATAAGAATAGTACTACTTAACACACCACTCATATCTGGTGGCACAGTAGATTGCACGCGGTGCTCTGACAAAATGCAGACGGACATTTGGCAGACGGACATTTGGCAGATGGACAGAAAGCTAAATAATGTTCCGATTTCGGCCGAGGGCAGATACGTTCCAGAGTGCTCTGTTCTAATCAGAGCCTTGGGCGCCGCAACTGCCTCTGGGAACCTTACCATGGGTCCCAGACCGCACGTCGTGTAATTCTCTGTCTGGGAAATTATCTATCTATCAAATCTATCTATTTATCTATCAAATCTATCTATTGTATCTATCAAATGTATCTATTGATCTATCTATCTATGAAATCTATCTATCTCGTGGCTGGACTGTTATCTGACAGCCACTTGTGTTTCGGCCAAATGTCCGTCGGTCAAATGTCCGTCGGCCAAAAGTCCGGCCACGATTGCACACGCAGTGCCCCAAATTTGAAGTAGGAGGACCAACCGAGCATTTTTTTTCCCATCTCCCAGTTCCTAAAATCCATGCCATATACACGTCCCCTGATAGGGGACGTAACAGGGATTAAACTGATAAGAATAGTACTACTTAACACATCACTCATATCTGGTGGCACAGTAGATTGCACGCGCAGTGCCCCAAATTTGAAGTAGGAGGACCGACCGAGCATCTTTTTCCATCTCCCGGTTCCTAAAATCCATGCCATATACACGTCCCCTGATAGGGGACGTAACAGGGATTAAACTGATAAGAATAGTACTACTTAACACACCACTCCTATCTGGTGGCACAGTAGATTGCACGCGCAGTGCCCCAAATTTGAAGTAGGAGGACCGACCGAGCATCTTTTTCCATCTCCCGGTTCCTAAAATCCATGCCATATACACGTCCCCTGATAGGGGACGTAACAGGGATTAAACTGATAAGAATAGTACTACTTAACACATCACTCATATCTGGTGGCACAGTAGATTGCACGCGCAGTGCCCCAAATTTGAAGTAGGAGGACCGACCGAGCATCTTTTTCCATCTCCCGGTTCCTAAAATCCATGCCATATACACGTCCCCTGATAGGGGACGTAACAGGGATTAAACTGATAAGAATAGTACTACTTAACACACCACTCCTATCTGGTGGCACAGTAGATTGCACGCGCAGTGCCCCAAATTTGAAGTAGAAGGACCGACCAAGCATCTTTTTCCATCTCCCGGTTCCTAAAATCCATGCCATATACACGTCCCCTGATAGGGGGGATGTAACAGGGATTAAACTGATAAGAATAGTACTAATTAACACACCACTCATATCTGGTGACACAATAGATTGCACGCGGTGCTCTGACAAAATGCAGGAGGAAATTTGGCAGACGGACATTTGGCAGACGGACATTTGGCCGACAGACAGAAAGCTAAAGAATGTTCCGATTTCGGCCGAGGGCAGATACGTTCCAGAGTGCTCTGTTCTAATCAGAGCCTCGGGCGCCGCAACTGCCTCTGGGAACCTTACCATGGGTCCCAGACCGCACGTCGTGTAATTCTCTGTCTGGGAAATTATCTATCTATCAAATCTATCTATTTATCTATCAAATCTATCTATCTATTGTATCTATCAAATGTATCTATTGCATCTATTGATCTATCTATCTAATCTATGTATCTATCTATCAAATCTATCTATCTCGTGGCCGGACTGTTATCTGACAGCCACTTGTGTTTCAGCCAAATGTCCGTTGGCTAAAAGTCCGGCCACAATTGCATGCGCAGTGCCCCAAATTTGAAGTAGGACCACCGACCAAGCATCTTTTTCCATCTCCCGGTTCCTAAAATCCATGCCATATACACGTCCCCTTATAGGGGACGTAACAGGGATTAAACTGATAAGAATAGTACTACTTAACACACCTTATAATAATGCAGAGAGAGGCAATGCAGAGAGAGGAGTCTGAAGAAGAGGAGTCAGAGGAGGAAGGTGTCTTTGAGGAGGTGGAAGACCAAACACAGCAGGCGTCCCAGGGGGCTTGTTGTCACCTTTCGGGGACCCTTGGTGTTGTACGTGGCTGGGTGGAGGAAGAGACCTTCAATGACATCAGTGAGGACAAGGAACGGGACATGGCTAGCTTGGTATCCAACCTTGTGCAAATGGGGAGTTTGCGGTTGTGCAAAAGGACTGTTTGCGGTTGTTTGCGGTGCGTTAAACGGGGAGTTTGGTCTGTCACTGTGAAGCGGGCGTAACCCTTACACTACCTGATCGATACAACATCATACCTGATGTTTTAAAGCACGTTATTCCAAACAATTTAAGAATGTTAGGTGATTTATGCCCTTTATGGATTAAAACCAGACTCTGCATCAACTATGTAATTTTCCGTGGGAGTTTTGCCATGGATCCCCCTCCGGCATGCCACAGTCCAGGTGTTAGTACCCTTGAAACAACGTTTCCATCACTATTGTGGCCAGAAAGAGTCCCTGTGAGTTTTAAAATTCGCCTGCCTATTGAAGTCAATGGCGGTTCGCCCGTTCACGAACATTTGTGGAAGTTCGCGTTCGCCGTTCGCGAACGGAAAATTTTAAGTTCGCGACATCACTATTCAATATCTGTTTGAACACCTGCTAAAGAAGAAACCACTCCTCTAGGAGACAAAACTGAGGACTGAAAGAAAAAAAAATTCCCATTTGATCATCCTAGAATGAGAACTATCAAAGCTATAAAGCAAAAAGAGAATTCAAAATATCACCCTTATCACCAGGAATCAGAGTTCCCCTAAGTTGGATGACATCCGCCACTACTGTGACCCTGTCTTACTGCAAGAGAAAAATAAACTTTCTTTTCAACAGAGGCTAAACCTAAAGAACCTTGAAGGTTGCACAGCGACTCAACACAGGAGGAAACCAGATCCAGATGTACTCTCAGGCCGCGTTCGGGCAGCGCTCAGGAGCTAGTGGAGGCGCTTCACTCCCAGCGATGACGTGGTGCTAGGTGACGTCACAAGCAAGGGAGCTTCGAAAAAACGTTTGCATGCGCAAAGGGATCTGCTGCACAATAATGGACTGCGCATGCGAACGTTTTTACTAAGCTCCCTTGTATTGTAGCTGCCTGCCAAGAATGAGTTCCCCAGTCTCGCAAACATCGGAACTCTGACCCACCTCCATTCAGCTGCTCTCAGCTCAGCCCCTGTAGCTTATCCTGCACTGAATAGAGGTGAGTCAGAGTTGCGATGTTTGCCAAGAGAGACTGGGGAAATCATTCTTGGCTCTGGGGATCAAAATCGGCAATTCCCAGAACCCCGCCCACACATCTCTAACCCTCCCACACAACGATCGGGAAATACACATAAAATAAAATGGACATAAAATAAAAGGGAAATACACATAATGCTTGAACGTCAGGTCTTTGTGTTTATATACATATAATATGATTTTTTGTGAGCTCTAGATAATGTAGCCCATTTCTTTTCACTTCATACGCTACGTATGAAGTGAAAAGAAATGGGCTACATTCTCTAGAGCACACAAAAAATCATATTATATATGTATAAATAACATGGCAGCCTCCACACCAACATGTGTGTGGAGGCTGCCATGTTTCCAAGCATCTGAGCTTGCTCTGAAAAGTCCCAGCTTTTCCAGCACACTGGAAGCGCTGGGACTTACGTCACCAGAGCGCTCAAAAAACGCCAGCCATCTCACTTGAAAGTGTGAGAAAAACGCTCCAAGCGAGTTCCAGTTTGCTTGGAGCGCTGCCCGAACGCAGCCTCAGATACCTCCATACAATTGACAGGATCTTTAAAAGCAAAAATTTGATTCACAATCTCAGGAGAGACTAGAACAGAAACTGAACTTTAAAAAGAAAAGTTAGTACATAATACAGACTAAACTTCTCTCCGAGAGTCTCTAGTCTCAATTTTATATGATGTTCCTAAAGAAATTAGAGCAGCAACCAGATAATTAGGACAGACAAACTAAAGCTCTTATAAAGAGACTTAACCTGCCCCCTACCAGAAAGACTGGATTGAGAGCCACACATTCATGCATTTTTAGTAGCAGGAGTAGTTTTCTTAGACTGCTTAGACTTATTCCAGTTAGCACTGGGTCTCCAAACTGAATTAGAAGTACTCTGAATTTCCCTCTGATCAACAACAATCATTTGTTCATTATTTTGGCGAAAGGAACAGAAACTATTAAAGGTCTTAGATTTTTTTTTATCCTGAGGTAGTAAGGCCCCTTTACCCATGGTAACAGTAGAAATAATAAAATCTAAATCCGAACCAAACAATTTCTTACCTTTAATAGGAAAGAGATAATCTAGATTTATACACCATATCAGCAGACCAGGATTTAAACCATAAAGGTCTCCTGGCAGGAACTACCAAAGATATACTTTTGACATTAAATTTTCATAATATCAAAAACAGCATCCCAAATAAAAACATAATTTAAGTTTACCTGATAAATGTATTTATTTCCGGATATGGTGAGTACACGGAATCATCAATTACTAGTTGGAATATCACTCCTGGCCAGCAGGAGGAAGCAAAGAGCACTACAGAAAAGCTGCTATATATGTCACTTCCCTTAACCATAATCCCCAGTCATTAGGCCGAAGGAAAAATGGAAAAAGAAGATAACACAAAAGTGTAGAGGTACCTGAAGTTTTAGAAAAAATAACGGTCTTAAATAAAGGGTGGGCCGTGGACTCACCATATCCGGAAATAAATACATTTATCAGGTAAGCATAAATTACGTTTTCTTTCCTAAGATATGGTAAATCCACTGAATCATCAATTACTAGTGGGAATCAATACCCAAGGGAGGGACAAGACAGGTAGACCTAAACAGAAGGCACCACTGCCTGAAGAACCCTTCTCCCAAAAGAAGCCTCAGCTAAGGCAAAAGTATCAAAATTATAAAACTTTGAAAAAGTATGCAAAGAGGACCAAGTTGCAGCCTTGCAAATCTGTTCCACAGAAACTTCATTTTTAAATGCCCAGGAAGAAGAAACAGCCCTCGTGGAATGAGCAGTGATTCTCTAAGGAGGTTGCTGTCCAGAAGTCTCATAGGCCAACCAAATAATACTCCTTAGCCAAAGAGAAAGAGAAGTAGCCATAGCTTTCTGACCCTTTGCGCTTCCCAGAAAAACAAACGGCTAGATCACGAGTTATGTCGGTAAGGCTGTGCGTTGCTAATGCTCCTTTTTTTCTTACCGCTCCCTTTAAACAACGCTGGTATTACGATTTTTCTGCAAGCCGGCGTTAGCCTCAGAAAAGTGAGCGTTGAGCAAAATTTAGCTAAACATCTGACCTCGATACCAGCGTTGCTTACGGTAGTGGTAAGCTGGCAAAACTTGCTCGTGCACGATTTCCCCCTAGGGAAACAATGGGGCTGAGCTGGCTAAAAAAAAAACTAACACCTGCAAAAAAGCAGCGTTCAGCTCCTAACGCAGCCCCATTGTTTCCTATAGGGGAAAGAAAATTTACGTCTGCACCTAACACCCTAACATGAACCCCGAGTCTAAACATCCCTAATCTTATACTTTATTAACCCCTAATCTGCCGCCCACGCTATCACCGACACCTACATTATATTATTAACCCCTAATTTGCCGCTCCGGACACCGGCGCCACCTACATTATACTTATAAACCCCTAATCTGCTGCCCCCACCATCGCCGACACCTACATTATATTTATTAACCCCTAATCTGCCCCCCCAACATCGCCGACACCTACCTACATTTATTAACCCCTAATCTTCTGACCCCCAATGTCGCCGCTACTATAATAAATTTATTAACCCCTAAACCTAAGTCTAACCCTAAGTCTAACCCCCCTAACTTAAATATGATTTAAATTAAATGAAATAAATTTAATATAATTAAATAAATTAATCCTATTTAAAACTAAATACTTACCGATAAAATAAACCCTAAGCTAGCTACAATATAACTAATAGTTACATTTGTATCTAGCTTAGGGTTTATTTTTATTTTACAGGCAACTTTGTATTTATTTTAAATAGGTACAATAGTTATTAAATAGTTATTAACTATTTAATAGCTACCTAGCTAAAATAAGTACAAAATTACCTGTAAAATAAATCCTAACCTAAGTTACAATTACACCTAACACTACACTATCATTAAACTAATTACCTAAACTACCTACAATTAATTACAATTAAATGAAATAAACTAAATTACGAAAAAAAAACCACTAAATTACAGAAAATAAAAAAAGAATTACAAGAATTTTAAACTATTACACCTAATCTAATCCCCCTAATAAAATAAAAAAGCCCCCCAAAATAAAAAACATTTCCCTACCCTATACTAAATTACAAATAACCCTTAAAAGGGCCTTTTGCGGGGCATTGCCCCAAAGTAATCAGCTCTTTTACCTGTAAAAAAAAAAATACAATAACCCCCCAGCATTACAACCCACCACCCACACACCCCTACTCTAAAATCCACCCAATCCCCCCTTAAAAAAACCTAACACTAACCCCCTGAAGATCACCCTACCTTGAGCCGTCTTCACCCAGCCGGGCACAAGTGGTCCTCCAGAGGGTCTGAAGTCTTCATCCGATCGGGGCCGAAGAGGTCCTCCAGACGGCAGAAGGCTTCATCCAGGCGGCATCTTCTATCTTCATCCATCCGGAGCGTAGAGCGGGTCCATCTTCAATCCAACCGATGCGGAGCATCCTCTTTAAACAAAGTCCTAACAAAGAATGAAGGTTCCTTTAAATGACGTAATCCAAGATGGCGTCCCTTGAATTCCGATTGGCTGATAGAATCCTATCAGCCAATCGGAATTAAGGTAGGAAAAATCCTATTGGCTGATCCAATCAGCCAATAGGATTGACCTCGCATTCTATTGGCTGATTGGAACAGCCAATAGAATGCAAGGTCAATCCTATTGGCTGATTGGATCAGCCAATCGGATTGAACTTCAATCCGATTGGCTGATTACCTCAGCCAATAGGATTCTATCAGCCAATAGGAATTCAAGGGACGCCATCTTGGATGATGTCATTTAAAGGAACCTTGATTATTCGCTAGGACTTCGTTTGAAGAGGATGCTCAGCGTCGGCTGGATTGAAGATGGACCCCCTCCGGAAGGATGAAGATAGAAGATGCCTCTTCTGCCCCGATCGGATGAAGACTTCGGACCCTCTGGAGGACCACTTGTGCCCGGCTGGGTGAAGACGGCTCAAGGTTGGGTGATCTTCAGAGGGTTAGTGTTAGGTTTTTTTAAGGGGGGATTGGGTGGGTTTTAGAGTAGGGGTGTGTGGGTGGTGGGTTGTAATGTTGGGGGGTATTGTATTTTTTTTTGCAGGTAAAAGAGCTGATTACTTTGGGGCAATGCCCCACAAAAGGCCCTTTTAAGGGCTATTTGTAATTTAGTATAGGGTAGGGAATTTTTTTTTATTTTGGGGGGCTTTTTTATTTTATTAGGGGGATTACATTAGGTGTAATTAGTTTAAAATTCTTGTAATTTTTTTTTTATTTTCTGTAATTTAGTGTTTTTTTTGTAATTTAGTTTATTTCATTTAATTGTAATTAATTGTAGGTAGTTTAGGTAATTAGTTTAATGATAGTGTAGTGTTAGGTGTAATTGTAACTTAGGTTAGGATTTATTTTACAGGTAATTTTATACTTATTTTAGCTAGGTAGTTATTAAATAGTTAATAACTATTTAATAACTATTGAACCTAGTTAAAATATTGTACCTAGTTAAAATAAATTCAAAGTTGCCTGTAAAATAAAAATAAACCCTAAGCTAGATACAAATGTAACTATTAGTTATATTGTAGCTAGCTTAGGGTTTATTTAGTTTAATTTAAATTATATTTAAGTTAGGGGGGGTTAGACTTAGGTTTAGGGGTTAATAAATTTATTATAGTAGGTGTCGGCGACATTGGGGGGGCAGTTAGGGGTTAATAAATATAATGTAGGTGTCGGCGATGTTAGGGGCAGTAGATTAGGGGTTCATAGGTATAATGTAGGTGGCGGCGATGTCCGGTCGGCAGATTAAGGGTTAAAGATTTTTATTTTAGTGCAGCGATGTGGGGGGGCCTCGGTTTAGGGGTTAATAGGTAGCTTTATGTTCCGGCGTTAGCCCATAAAACTCTTAACTACTGACTTTTAAATGTGGTAGGAGTCTGGACAGGAGAGGGTCTACCGCTCACTTCTTCCAAGACTCATAATACCAGCATTAGGCAAATCCCATTAAAAAGATAGGATACACAATTGACGTAAGGGGATTTGCGCTAGCCTCGAGTCGCGGAAAAAAGTGAGCGGTACACCTGTACCTGCCAGACTCGTAATACTAGCGGGCGGTAAAAAGCAGCTTTAGGACCCCTTAACGCTGCTTTTTTACCCTAACGCCAAACTCGTGATCTAGCCGAAACAAAGCAGAAGACTGACGAAAGTCCTTAGTCGCCTGAATATAAAACTTCAATGCACGCACAACATCTAGGTTGTGCAACAAACGCTCCTTAGGAGAAGAAGGATAAGGACGCAAAGAAGGAACCACGATCTCCTGATTAATATTCTTGTTTTAAACAACCTTAGGTAGGAAACCTAATTAGTATGTAGAACCACCTTATCAGAATGAAAAATAAGATAAAGAGAATCAAACTGCAGAGCCGAGAGTTCTGAAACTCTCCAAGCAGCAGAAATAGCAACAAGAAACAAAACCTTCCAAGATAACATCTTAATATCTAAAGAATGCATAGGAGCCTGCTGTAAAACTCTAAGAACAAGGTTAAGACTCCAGGGGGGAGTAACGGGCTTAAACACAGGCTTGATCCTAACCAAGGCCTGGCAAAAAGATTGCACATCTGGCGCATCCGCCAAACGCTTATGCAACAAAATAGATAACGCAGAAATCTGACCTTTCAAAGTACTAGCTGACAAACCCTCCTCCAGACCCTCCTGGAGAAAAGACAAAATCCTAGGAATCCTGACTCTACTCTAAGAGTAGCCTCTGGATTCACACCAATACAGATATTTACGCCATATCTTATAGTAAATCTTTCTTGTCACAGGCTTACGAGCCTGAATCAAGGCCTCAATGACCATCTCTGCAAACCCACGTTTAGATAAAATCAAGCATTCAATCTCCAAGCAGTCAGCTTCAGAGAAACGAGATTTGGATGAAGAAAGGGACCCTGAAGTAGAAGGTCCTTCCTCAGAGGGAGTCTCCATGGAGGTAGAGATTACATTTCCACTAGATCTGCATACCAGATCCTGCGAGGCCACACCAGTGCTATGAGAATCACCGACACACTCTCCTGCTTGATCCAAGCAATGACTCTTGGCAGGAGAGCGAACGGAGGAAATTTGTATGCTAGACTGAAATTCTAAGGGACCGCCAGAGCATTTATCAAGAAGGCATGTGGATCCCTTGACCTTGAGCCGTACCTCAGAAGCTTGGCATTCTGCCGAGAAGCCATGAGCTCCTGTTCTGGCTGCCCCCAATTGAGGATTAAACTTGAAAATACTTCCGGATGGAGTTCCCACTCCCCCGGATGAAAGGTCTGTCGGCTCAGAAAATCCGCCTCCCAATTGTCCACTCCTGGAATGTGGATCACAGAAAGACAACAGTTGTGAGACTCCGCCCACTGGATTATCCAGGCCACCTCTGTCATGGCCAAGGAACTCCGAGTTCCCCCCTGATGGTTAATGTACGCCACCAATGTTATGTTGTCCGAACTGGAATCTGATAAACCGGGCTAAGGTTAACTGAGGCCACGCCAGTAGAGCACTGAAAATCGCTCTCAGTTCTAGAATGTTTATAGGGAGAACTGACTCCTCCCGAGTCCAAAGACCCTGAGTCTTCAATGACCCCCAAATTGCTCCCCAAGCTAGAAGGCTGGCTTCCGTGGTCACAATCACCCAGGAAGGTCTGCGAAAGCAAGTTCCCTGGGAGAGGTGTTCCTGAGACAACCACCACAGAAGAGAATCCATTGTCGTCTGATCCAGAACTATTTGCGGAGACAGATCCACATAGTCCCCGTTCCATTGCCTTAACATGCATAACTGCAGAGGTCTGAGATGGAACCGAGCAAAAGGAATGATGTCCATGGAAGCTACCATCAGACCAATTACCTCCATACATAGAGCCACTGACGGCTGAAGAGAGGATTGAAGGACAAGACAAGAGCCATATATTTTTGTTTTTCTGACCTTTGTCAGAAATATCTTCATTAATAGGGAGTCTAGTATGGTCCCTTAAAACACTACTCTTGTGGCTGGAATCAGAGAACTCTTACCCAAATTCACCTTCCAACCATGGGAGCGAAGAAAAGACAACAAGATCTCCGTATGAGAGTTTGCTTGTTGAAGGGACGGTGCCTGAACCAGAATGTCATCCAGATATGGCGCTAAAGCAATGCAATGCCCCGAGACCGGATTGCCGCCAACAGAGCCCCCAGAACCTTTGATAAAATTCTGGGAGCTGTGGCGAGGACGAATGGAAGAGCCACAAATTGAAAGTGCTTGTTTAGAAAAGCGAATCTCAGAAACTTGAGATGATCCCTGTGGATGGGAACATGAAGGTACGCATCCTTTAGGTCTATGATTAACATGAACTGACCCTCTTAAACCAAGGGAAGAATGGAACGTATAGTCTCCATCTTGAAGGACGGTACTCTGAAAAACTTGTTTAAACACTTAAGGTTTAAAATAGGTCTGAAAGTCCCCTCTTTCTTGGGAACCACAAATAAATATGAATAAAAACCAGACCCTGTTCCTGTGGAGGAACTGGAACTATAACTCCCAGGGCGAAAAGATCCTTGATAAAATTTAAGAATGCCTCTCTCTTTATCTACAGATAATCTTGAGAAGAAGAAACCTGCCTCTGGGAGGAAAAGTCTTGAATTCTATCTTGTACCCCTGAGATACAATTTCCACGGCCCACAGGTCTGGGACATCTCATATCTAAGCCTGAGCAAATTGAGAAAGCCTACCCCCTACTAGATCCATTCCTGGATGGGGGGCCGACCCTTCATGCTAACTTGGAGTCAGCCGCAGGTTTCTTAGACTGTTTCCCCTTGTTCCAAGACTGAACAGACTTCCAGGAAGACTTGGATAGTTCCTGCTTGGAAGAGGAAGTGGAGGGTTTACCTCTAAAGTTACGAAAGGAACCAAAATTACTCTGACACCCTTTCTGCTTATTCTTTTTATCCTGAGGAAGAAAAGATCCCTTTCCTCCTGTGATATCTGAAATAATTTCAGCCAAACCAGGCTCAAACAAGGTCTTACCCTTGTAGGGAATAGCTAATAACTTAGAAGAAACATCGGCAGACCAGGATTTTAACTAAAACCAGACATTTTTGCTCCCAGTTTAATTACCTGCAAGGAAGCATCCATAATAAAGGAATTGGCTAACTTAAGAGCCTTAATCCTGTCCTGGATCTCCTCAAGAGGAGTATCTGTCTGAATAGAATCAGACAAGGCATCAAACCAGTAAGCTGCAGTGCTGGTAACAGTAGCAATACAAGCAGGCTGCCATTGAAGACCCTGGTGAACATACATTTTCTTTAATAATGCCTCCAATTTTTTATCCATTGGATCCTTAAAAGAACAACTTTCCTCTATGGGAATAGTGGTCCTCTTAACCAAAGTGGAAATAGCTCCTTCCACCTTAGGAACCATTTGCCATGACTCAGAGTCAGCTATAGGAAACATTTTCTTAAAATAGGAGATGGAGAAAAAGGAATACCAGGTCTCTCCCACTCCCATGCAATAATCTCAGAAGCACGGTCTGGAACCGGAAAAACCTCCACCGCAGAGGGAACATAAAAATACTTGTTAAGCTTACTAGACTGGGTAACAACGATAGTAGAATCGGAGTCATCCAAAGTAACCAAAACCTCCTTAAGTAACAAGCGGGGGTGTTCCAGCTTAAATCTGAATGACACAACTTCAGCATCAGAAGAAGGAATTATACTGCCTGAATCCGAGATTTCACCCTCAGATGCACCCTCAGAATCATCATCCTCAGACGTTTGAGAGGAAATACCTAGATTAGCCACTTCAGGATCAGAAACCTTACTTACTGTTTCTTTCAATTTCCTTTTGCATTTTCCCTGCAACATGGGAAAAGCAGACAGCGCCTCAGATACCTCAGAGGATACCTGGGCAGCAATATCTTGCAAAGCAACCCCAGATGGAGCATGAGAGGAAATGCAGGGCACTGCATGTGCAGATGAATAAGATTGGGACGCTTAAGGAGACAGCTGCGGCACATCTGAAACAGGAGGCTCCAGAACAGCATCCGCCTTAGCTAATGATGTCTCAGGGTCAAAAAAGTATATTTCTATAAGCGAAAGTTCTTTCAATACATACAGAATACATACAGAATAAAAAGGTACTATGGGTTCCACCTTGGCATCAAAACATAAGCTACAGGTAACATCCTGCACAGCCTCTTGATCCATAATACAAAAAAAAGCAAGTAAAAAATCTAACTTTTTTTATCTTTTAACAAAGGATATAATACAGAACAAAAAAAACATAATTTATGTAAGAACTTACCTGATAAATTCATTTCTTTCATATTGGCAATAGTCCATGAGCTAGTGACATATGGGATATACAATCCTACCAGGAGGGGCAAAGTTTAAATACACCCCTCACCACACCCACAATTCAGTTTTACAAACTTTGCCTCCTATGGAGGTGGTGAAGTAAGTTTGTGCTAAGATTTCTACTTGATATGCGCTTCTCAGCATTGTTGAAGCCCGATTCCTCTCAGAGTACAGCGAATGTCAGAGGGACGTGAAGGGAGTATCACTTATTTGAATACAATGATTTAATGAATAGCCTAGCAGTAGGGTGATAAAGAAAGGAGTAGAAAGCATCAACAAAGGAAATTTGGAAATAATTGTGCTTTATACAAAAAGTCATAACCACCATAAAAAGGGTGGGCCTCATGGACTCTTGCCAATATGAAAGAAATGAATTTATCAGGTAAGTTCTTACATAAATTATGTTTTCTTTCATGTAATTGGCAAGAGTCCATGAGCTAGTGACATATGCGATATCAATACCCAAGATGTGGAGTCTTCCACTCAAGAGTCACTAGAGAGGGAGGGAATAAAAATAAAAACAGCCATATACCGCTGAAAAAAATTAATCCACAACCCAAAACAAAAATATGTTTATTTCATCTTTGAAAGAAAAAAACTTAAATCAAAAGCAGAAGAATCAAACTGAAACAGCTGCCTGAAGAACTTTTCTACCAAAAACTGCTTCCGAAGAAGCAAATACATCAAAACGGTAGAATTTAGTATATGTATGCAAAGAGGACCAAGTCGCCGCTTTGCAAATCTGATCAACTGAAGCTTCATTCTTAAAAGCCCACAAAGTGGAAACTGATCTAGTAGAATGAGCTGTAATTCTCTGAGGCGGGGCCTGACCCGACTCCAAATAAGCTTGATGAATCAAAAGTTTCAACCAAGAAGCCAAGGAACTAGCAGAAGCCTTCTGACCTTTCCTAGGACCAGAAAATAAAACAAATAGACTGGAAGTCTTCCTGAAATCTTTAGTAGCTTCCACATAATATTTCAAAGCTCTTACCACATCCAAAGAATGTAAGGATCTCTCCAAAGAATTCTTAGGAATAGGACATAAGGAAGGGACAGACTTTATCCAAAAATCCTTGAAAAACCTTAATCTGCCCCCTACCAGCTGAGCTGGAATGAGGGCCACATCTTCATGTGGACTTAGGGGCAGACTTTGGTTTCCTAAATGGCTTGGATTTATTCCAATTTGAGGAAGGCTTCCAACTGGAAGCAGATTCCTTGGGAGGAGGATTGAGTTTTTGTTCCTTATTCTGACAAAAGGAACGAAAACGGTTAGAAGCTTTAGATTTACCCTTAGGTTTTTTATCCTGAGGCAAAAAAACTCCTTTTCCTCCAGTGATAGTTGAAATAATATAATCCAACTGAGAACCAAATAAATTATTACCTTGGAAAGAAAGAAATAGTAATCTAGATTTAGATGTCATATCAGCTTTCCAAGATTTAAGCCACAAAGCTCTTCTAGCTAATACAGCTAAAGACATGGATCTAACATCAGTTTTGATAATATCAAAAATGGCATCACAAATAAAATTATTAGCATATTGCAGTAAGCGAGTAATGCTAGATATGTCAGGATCCAATTCTCGTTGCGCTAAATTCTCCAACCAAAAAGTTGAGGCAGCTGCAACATCAGCCAAAGAAATAGCAGGTTTGAGAAGATGACCTAAATATAAATAGGCCTTCCTTAGATAGGATTCAAGCTTCCTATCTAAAGGATCCTTAAAGGAAGTACTATCTTCCATAGGAATAGTGGTACGTTTAGCAAGAGTAGAAATAGCCCCATCAACTTTGGGGATTTTTCCCCAAAACTCTATAGATTTTGCTGGTAAAGGATACAATTTTTTAAACCTTGAAGAAGGAATAAAAAATAAAATTTTCTTTTGTACAATGAATAGGTTTGCATAAAACCCCAAACCTTGTTCCTGAGGAGGAACTGGCATGATTACCCCTGAAGACTCCAGGTCTGAAACACACTTCAGAAAAGCCTGAGCTTTTACTGGATTTACAGGGATGCGTGAGAGAAAAAATCTTCTCACAGGTCCTATTCGATACCCTTGAGAGACAATGCTCTGAATCCAATGATTTTAGACAGATTTCATCCAAAAATCCTTGAAAAACCTTAATCTGCCCCCTACCAGCTGAGCTGGAATGAGGGCCGCACCTTCATGCAGACTTAGGGGCAGACTTTGGTTTCCTAAATGGCTTGGATTTATTCCAATTTGAGGAAGGCTTCCAATTGGAAGCAGATTCCTTGGGAGGAGGATTGAGTTTTTGTTCCTTATTCTGACGAAAGGAACGAAAACGGTTAGAAGCCTTAGATTTACCCTTAGGTTTTTTTATCCTGAGGCAGAAAAACTCCTTTTCCTCCAGTGATAGTTGAAATAATAGAATCCAACTGAGAACCAAATAAATTATTACCTTGGAAAGAAAGAGATAGTAATCTAGATTTAGATGTCATATCAGCATTCCAAGATTTAAGCCACAAAGCTCTTCAAGCTAATACAGCTAAAGACATGGATCTAACATCAATTTTGATCATATCAAAAATGGCATCACAAATAAAATGATTAGCATGTTGCAGTAAGCGAGTAATGTAGAAAGGTCAGGATCCAATTCTCGTTGCGCTAAATTCTCCAACCAAAAAGTTGAGGCAGCCGCAACATCAGCCAAAGAAATAGCAGGTCTGAGAAGATGACCTGAATAGAAATAGGCCTTCCTTAGATAAGATTCAAGCTTCCTATCTAAAGGATCCTTAAAGGAAGTACTATCTTCCATATGAATAGTGGTACGTTTAGCAAGAGTAGAAATAGCCCCATCAACTTTGGGGATTTTTCCCCAAAACTCTATAGATTTTGCTGGTAAAGGATACAATTTTTTAAACCTTGAAGAAGGAATAAAAGAAGTACCTGGCTTATTCCATTCCCTAGAAATCATATCAGAAATAGCCTAAGGAATGGTAAAACACAGGAGGTTTAAAAACAGCATTTAAACGTTTATTAGACTGAACGTCAATAGGACTGGTTACCTCAATATCCAAAGTAATTAACACTTCTTTTAATAAAGAACGCATATACTCTATTTTAAATAAATAAGTAGATTTGTCAGTGTCAATGTCTGAGGAAGGATCTTCTGAATCAGATAGATCCTCATCAGAAGAGGATAAATTATTATGTTGCTGGTCATTTGAAATTTCATCAGCTAAATGAGAAGTTTTAAAAGACCTTTTACGTTTATTAGAAGGTGGAAATGCAGACAAAGCCTTCAGAACAGAATCAGAAACAAATTCTTTAAAATTTACAGGTATATCATGTACATTAGAAGTTGAAGGAACTGCAACTGGCAATGTACTATTACTGATAGAAACACTATCTGCATGTAAAAGTTTATCATGACAACTATTGCAAATTACATTTGGTGGAATAATTTCTACACTTTTACAACAAATGCACTTAGCTTTGGTAGAACCGATGTCAGGCAGCAATGTTCCAGCAGAAACTTCTGAGGCAGGATCAGATTGGGACATCTTGCTCAATGTAAGAGAAAAAACAACACATAAAGCAAAATGATCTATTTCCTTATATGACAGTTTCAGGAATGGGAAAAAATGCAAAAGCATAGGCCTCTGATAGAGAAAAAAGCAAGAGGCAAACATCAATGGAGTATTGAAATGATGAAAAAAATAACTGGAAATGACACACTCGCGTCACTAATGACGCCGCCGTGTGAAAGGTCTCGGCGTCACGTATGACGCCGGAAATGACCTCGTTGCATCATAAACGTCTTTTTCCATGCCAAAAATGACGCAATAAAGTTTAGCATTTGACGCACCCGCGGGCCTAATACCCGCAATAGCAAAAAGTAGTCAATTGAAAAAAAAGACTAAAACCCCAGGTAAGAAATAAATTTGTTAAAATGTTTAAATTCCCCAAATATGAAACTGACAGTCTGCTGAAGGAAATACATGAACCTGACTCATGGCAAATATAAGTACAATACCTATTTTTAGAACTTTATATAAATGCATAAAGTGCCAAACCATAGCTGAGGTGTCTTAAGTAATAAAAAACATACTTACCAAAAGACACCCATCCACATATAGCAGATAGCCAAACCAGTACTAAAACAGTTATTAGTAGAGGTAATGGTAAATTGAGAGTATATCGTCGATCTGAAAAGGGAGGTAGGAGATGAATCTCTACGACCGATAACAGAGAACCTATGAAATAGACCCCCATTAGGGAAATCATTGTATTCAAGTAAGTGATACTCCCTTCACGTCCCTCTGACATTCGCTGTACTCTGAGAGGAATCGGGCTTCAACAATGCTGAGAAGCGCATATCAACGTAGAAATCTTAGCACAAACTTACTTCACCACCTCCATAGGAGGCAAAGTTTGTAAAACTGAATTGTGGGTGTGGTGAGGGGTGTAGTTATAGGCATTTTGAGGTTTGGGAAACTTTGCCCCTCCTGGTAGGATTGTATATCCCATATGTCACTAGCTCATGGACTCTTGCCAATTACATGAAAGAAACGTTCTTAAATAAATGTTCCCTTTAAATTGATCAAATTAAGAAAACATACCCCAGGCAAAACTCTACACCTCAGCAGAATTACTGAGGTGCCCTACCTGTCCTGCAACTCGCAGCAAACTGAGGAAAAAACTATCCCATTTACAATCCGGATTCTAGAGAAGCAAAAAACAGTAAGAAGCCTTCTAAACAGCAGAACCATCTGAAATATGCTGCACCTCACTCTACAGGAAGTGAAGAAAATCACCAAAAAAACTCTGACATCACAGAATCAGAACCTCCCTAAAAGGGGCCGTGCTACAGCTGACAAAAGAGCAATTTTTTTTTAAAACAACTTTCTTGAAAACAGGCTTAAAAAAAAAAAATACCCCAATAAAAGTACATAATCCGTTACTAAAAACGGATCCTCACTGAGCCATCAATAAAATAAATAACTCCTTACACTAACAGTGCCTGCAAAAACTGCCATAGAAACTTGCACCCTGATAGGAGTAATGAAAAACGTCCCCCTGCAGTGTTTCAGCTGAATAAGTGCCACATTTTTCCCTGCTTACATAGAAAAATAAAACTGGCACTTACAGTACATTAATATTTATCTGTCCGGCAGTAGGACAGCTCACCTGGTTTGAGAGGATGCCATCCCTCACATGGACCTGTGGAAATACAGAAAGACTGAGTAAACTTACTCAGGCTATCTAAATAGGGCAGCAAAATGTTTTGGGAAAATGCAGTGAGGATTGTACCCCACAAGTTCTCAATTGCTTAAAAGCCACCACTGCCCTACTGAAGAGACTGACATGGGCTAAGGCTAGACCCTTTAGAAAGATCAGAGCAAACCTACTCTGCTTTTAAAATAAAAAAATCTTTATTGTAGATCAGACACCCAAACTTCACCTCCTCCTTGCACCGCAGGCAAAGAGAATGACTGGGGATTATGGGTAAGGGAATGGACATATATAGCAGCTTTGCTGTAGTGCTCTTTGCCTCCTCCTGCTGGCCAGGAGTGATATTCCCACTAGTAATTGATGATTCTGTGGACTCACCATATCTTAGGAAAGAAAGAATTAGCATTTTTAAGTAAACTAAAAAGAGTGTCACAAACAGGATCAACAAAACACTACTCAAAAAGACTGGATAGGGGTCATGTCTAAGCCGCAGCCATGGTCGGAGGCTAACTGCTGAAGCTCTTACGGTACTCTTCATAACCCACTGATTATCTCCAATATACTATCCAATCCTGCAAAATTATATACAAATATCAACTGAGGAATGGATTCTAAGTAAGATATCATCAATAACGCCGCAAACCTGACTCTAGAAGACACACACCGACCGAGACTGATTGCAACAGCCTAGTTCATCATATAATCACCCCCCCCCCCCCGGCTCATGATGGAGGAGTTTTATGCACACATAGCAGCCTTGCTGGAGGAACTAAGTCGCAAAGCTGAAAGAAGGCTTAATGATCCCCTGACCACTATTGATCACGTGTGCCTCCAAGATGGCGCCAGTCTACCCACACTTTATAATACTAAACCTTCGGAGCCGACTGCAGACCTGCTCATCACACAGCACCCCTTGATATTACAGGCGGAGATGCTCAGTAAGACTACGGTCAATACAATAACTAGCAAGGCGGACATCGGAACACTACCACTCTATACTGATAGCTCACCATGCTTCACTAAAAATATGCTGCCACAGAAAAGTTCTACTCTGTGTGTTAGACGGAGGCTCCTTCAACATCCTCTCCCTCCCTGCCAGGACCCCCGAGTTGAACTGAAGTTACCTCACCATCCTTGAGCACGATCCGGGGGGGATGCGGCCGGCCCCTGTGGGCAAGTGCAGGGACCTTTTTACATCTCTCACAAGAGACACATGGAGCGGGAGGGTAGAGTATGGATGATGTGGCTGCTGTTTCCCTATGAATCAAGTGATCTACAAGGATTGTGGTGTTTGGGCTCCGATTCCATCACATGCGGTGACCCAGATGCACACTGTTACATACAGACTGGCTGCAGGTCGGGAGTGGGCTAGAGGATCTCTATACGCTCTGTCTGACTTCTCCCATGCTACATATGGCACTATGTTTCAGCATATGTTTGTTCAGATGTTTAATGTTTTAAGTTGCTCCTAAGTAATTGGTAGTATAAGATTTATTAGATGTTAATGTTGTTGTAAAGCCCATACTATATAGAACTGTGTCATGAGCCGAATCTAAGTAACTGACCTCAGATTATATTCTATATACTACGTTAGTAATGTCTCCTTTACTGGCCGTTTATCTACTAGGTGAATCTACTTAATATGTTTGAATTGATATGTGAAATAAAGCCTGCATATTTCTTTAGAAAAGCTGCCCATATATAGGGCTATTTATGGACTCCATATGACTAATACAGGGAGTGCAGAATTATTAGGCAAATGAGTATTTTGACCACATCATCCTCTTTATGCATGTTGTCTTACTCCAAGCTGTATAGGCTCGAAAGCCTACTACCAATTAAGCATATTAGGTGATGTGCATCTCTGTAATGAGAAGGGGTGTGGTCTAATGACATCAACACCCTATATCAGGTGTGCATAATTATTAGGCAACTTCCTTTCCTTTGGCAAAATGGGTCAAAAGAAGGACTTGACAGGCTCAGAAAAGTAAAAAATAGTGAGATATCTTGCAGAGGGATGCAGCACTCTTAAAATTGCAAAGCTTCTGAAGCGTGATCATCGAACAATCAAGCATTTCATTCAAAATAGTCAACAGGGTCGCAAGAAGCGTGTGGAAAAACCAAGGCACAAAATAACTGCCCATGAACTGAGAAAAGTCAAGCGTGCAGCTGCCAAGATTCCACTTGCCACCAGTTTGGCCATATTTCAGAGCTGCAACATCACTGGAGTGCCCAAAAGCACAAGGTGTGCAATACTCAGAGACATGGCCAAGGTAAGAAAGGCTGAAAGACGACCACCACTGAACAAGACACACAAGCTGAAACGTCAAGACTGGGCCAAGAAATATCTCAAGGTTTTATGGACTGATGAAATGAGAGTGAGTCTTGATGGGCCAGATGGATGGGCCGTGGCCGGATTGGTAAAGGTCAGAGAGCTCCAGTCCGACTCAGACGCCAGCAAGGTGGAGGTGGAGTACTGGTTTGGGCTGGTATCATCAAAGATGAGCTTGTGGGGCCTTTTCGGGTTGAGGATGGAGTCAAGCTCAACTCCCAGTCCTACTGCCAGTTTCTGGAAGACACCTTCTTCAAGCAGTGGTACAGGAAGAAGTCTGCATCCTTCAAGAAAAACATGATTTTCATGCAGGACAATGCTCCATCACACGCGTCCAAGTACTCCACAGCGTGGCTGGCAAGAAAGGGTATAAAAGAAGAAAATCTAATGACATGGCCTCCTTGTTCACCTGATCTGAACCCCATTGAGAACCTGTGGTCCATCATCAAATGTGAGATTTACAAGGAGGGAAAACAGTACACCTCTCTGAACAGTGTCTGGGAGGCTGTGGTTGCTGCTGCACGCAATGTTGATGGTGAACAGATCAAAACACTGACAGAATCCATGGATGGCAGGCTTTTGAGTGTCCTTGCAAAGAAAGGTGGCTATATTGGTCACTGATTTGTTTTTGTTTTGTTTTTGAATGTCAGAAATTTATATTTGTGAATGTTGAGATGTTATATTGGTTTCACTGGTAAAAATAAATAATTGAAATGGGTATATATTTGTTTTTTGTTAAGTTGCCTAATAATTATGCACAGTAATAGTCACCTGCACACACAGATATCCCCCTAAAATAGCTAAAACTAAAAACAAACTAAAAACTACTTCCAAAACTATTCAGCTTTGATATTAATGAGTTTTTTTGGTTCATTGAGAACATGGTTGTTGTTCAATAATAAAATTAATCCTCAAAAATACAACTTGTCTAATAATTCTGCACTCCCTGTATAAGCCATAATAATAGCAGGATACCTAGATAGAATAACAGTGTATTCAGGGCCAACAAATATTCACAAGCTTACCAGTTTTAATAAAACTATTCCAGCTCGAGACATACTCATATTCAGTCACACTACGTAGATGTAAGTAATGCACCCAGCAAGGCCAACCATGACTCCCAGTTCCCCATACTCCTGCAACATACAATCTAGTGGTTTGAGAGATAGACTACCACTGTCCCTGATATTTTGGACTCCATCACAACTGTAAACAGCAGCCCATTTTTTATCCACCAACTTTTGGATTTAGTTCCTTGCTCCACACAGACCATCAGGAAAGGAGACACTAGAGCCCTTATCCATGCCTACCTATATCCTAGGTTATTTTTATAGAGACATTGAAACCAATAGTAAACTTATAGATGCCAGATCACACAAACCCATAATACTTCTCCTCTTTTAAGTCACAATTAGCTAACCTTTTATACTGTACCATACCCCTCCTCAGATGATGTATATATATATATATATATATATATATATATATATATATATATATATATATATATAAACAAAATAGAGCCCTTCCACTATCAATACCCGCTAAACTCCTCTATCAATACTTAAACATCTCATATAATCAGGATGTATCTAATCCTTATCACATGAGCGGCTTTTGCCTGCTGTTTTTTACATATATTTCACCAACTCACCTCCTCCATGCCTTTATGTTAATCCCAGATAGTACCACCTTGAGGGGCAGATTTATTAATGGAGCTCACAATTTTATTTACCATCTTCAGTAATCACCTTTATAAGCCCCTAGAAATGTAATTGCCCTACTATCCTCTACATATACAAACTAGGTTCTCCTACTCTCCATATAACCACTAGCCTTATATATGTATTTTACTCATAATTTCCTATAAGTACAAAATTCATTATATATCCTATGCATCTTAAGTACATGTTACATTTACCCATCTGCACTGGAGTTTAGGAGATCTACTTTTCCCTTACCTGATAGGAGATACTATATGAACACAAGTTTCCGATGCATTATATTATTACCCTTATCAGCTGCTAACTGATTCTTATAAGTGATCTAGGAGTGCTCAAATGTATCGATCAACCCTTATACCATACTACTTCTTTTCAATTTTTTGATACACAAATGACCCGGCATTGTGTAGGAGATCATGCAACCCTATTTAAAATGAAGTTTCATATTAATGTCTTTACACATACTTACTGTTGTAAATATTTGATTGCTTGCCAACTTTTAAGAGTGTCAAAGTTAAATTTATCTATACGAAGGTTCCCACAAGAGTAATACCTGGGCTCTTAATTTAAGAGCTATTTTCTTTAGCCCTCTACTCACTATATTACTCTAATAACATTATATCCCTTACTAAGGTTCCAGGTAAATTGGTTATCAGATAAAATGTGCATGTACAATTCTTAAACTAGTCGGATTGTAAGGTCTTTTTACATTCGTTCCTACTGTATATGGACATATGATCAATGTTTATTGTTCAAACCAAAAACCTCAATAAAAATAATATTAAAATAAATAAATAAATAAATAAATAAATGGATAACCAATCAGTAGAAGCAACAGCCACACCAGCTATAGAAATGGCTGGGCTAAGTAACCTGCTTGTAAAAAAAGTCCTTCTGTGAAAAAACTAACTTCCTGTGTAGAGGATATTTAAAAGTATTATCTCCCAAAGGAATAGTTTTAGCCACAGTGCAAATGGCCCCATCAACCTTAGAAACTGTTTCCCATAACTCAATATTAGAAGCGGGCAAAGGATATAATTTCTTAAACCTTGCAGAAGGGTTAATTTAATTTCCAGGCTCAGACCAGTCTTTAGAAATCATGTCATAAACAGCATCATGAATAGGAAAAACTTTAGAAAGTTTAACAACAGTATTAAAACCTGAATTTTAGCGACTAGAAAGTTTGTTATCAGAAGCTTCAGGATTTATAACCCCTAAAGTAATCAAGACCTCATTTAAAAGTGAATGAATATGTTAAACTTTAAAACAAACAAGAAGAAATATCAGGCTCAACATTAGATAAATATTTCTCATTAGCAGAAGAAAGACCAGCCTGTGAAGACATAACAGTATCCCTGGCCCCAGGACACATAGTACTGGTAGAAGGAGAAATTTGCATGTGGGTGAGAGCAGCCATAGGTTCAGATACTGCTGCTGTAATTTACTCTCTCAATTTAGGTGAAAGTTCATCAGCATTTTCATGCAATGAACAAACAGAAGTAACATTATTACCCACAGAAACAGCATTAGATTGGTCTGATTGCAACAACAAATTTAAACATGACTCACATAAATTAGATGAGGAATGAACTTCAGCATTCTTACAGTAAGAACACCTATTGGTAGAAAGGTGATCAGGGGATTCAGTTTCTGGGGTAAAAATAGGAACAGAATCAGAAGGCTCTATTATAGCATATAATAATGCATAAATCCCTATAACCCCCTAAAATTAGCTCTTGAGGAATGGAAAAACCTACCCCCCTCCTAAGTAATAATGCGCACAAAACCAAACTGTCAAAAAAAGAGACAGAAGGAATACAACATCCATCTTAGAGGAACGCGCAAAAAATCAAATGACTTCTTATAAGGTATAAATGCTCACCAATAACTGATGAGCATGTGTTAACCCAATAAGTAGAATAGAAAACCATGGAGAGAATGATAAC
This sequence comes from Bombina bombina, assembly GCF_027579735.1. Classification (NCBI taxonomy): domain Eukaryota; kingdom Metazoa; phylum Chordata; class Amphibia; order Anura; family Bombinatoridae; genus Bombina; species Bombina bombina. Next base: position 967,265,839 of record NC_069501.1, on the reverse strand, counting down.
CCAACATGCACTAACCAGACTAGTGAAAGCAAAAAATACCCCTAATAGAAAACTATGGAAACCTATAGGCTCCCAAAAAATCTGCTGTGTGCAAACTATAAGGGGAATAGCAAAGAAAGATTCTGTTCCAGGGCCATATATATATATATATATATATATATATATATGTGTGTGTGTGTGTCATGGATACCAGGCTGCCAAGGCTACACCACCCCCCTACTGCCCAGCTTGCTCCTTTTCACAACAGATTTTTTGCCTTTTGACGGCATTCACGATCTCCCAGACTCTTGGTTTTGCTTGTTTTGTGATCTATACATCCTCACGGAAGTGCTGATCTCTGACTGCCTAACCTTTATCCGGTATCTCCCAAAGGAATAGTTTTAGCCACAGTGCAAATGGCCCCATCAACCTTAGAAACTGTTTCCCATAACTCAATATTAGAAGCGGGCAAAGGATATAATTTCTTAAACCTTGCAGAAGGGTTAATTTAATTTCCAGGCTCAGACCAGTCTTTAGAAATCATGTCATAAACAGCATCATGAATAGGAAAAACTTTAGAAAGTTTAACAACAGTATTAAAACCTGAATTTTAGCGACTAGAAAGTTTGTTATCAGAAGCTTCAGGATTTATAACCCCTAAAGTAATCAAGACCTCATTTAAAAGTGAATGAATATGTTAAACTTTAAAACAAACAAGAAGAAATATCAGGCTCAACATTAGATAAATATTTCTCATTAGCAGAAGAAAGACCAGCCTGTGAAGACATAACAGTATCCCTGGCCCCAGGACACATAGTACTGGTAGAAGGAGAAATTTGCATGTGGGTGAGAGCAGCCATAGGTTCAGATACTGCTGCTGTAATTTACTCTCTCAATTTAGGTGAAAGTTCATCAGCATTTTCATGCAATGAACAAACAGAAGTAACATTATTACCCACAGAAACAGCATTAGATTGGTCTGATTGCAACAACAAATTTAAACATGACTCACATAAATTAGATGAGGAATGAACTTCAGCATTCTTACAGTAAGAACACCTATTGGTAGAAAGGTGATCAGGGGATTCAGTTTCTGGGGTAAAAATAGGAACAGAATCAGAAGGCTCTATTATAGCATATAATAATGCATAAATCCCTATAACCCCCTAAAATTAGCTCTTGAGGAATGGAAAAACCTACCCCCCTCCTAAGTAATAATGCGCACAAAACCAAACTGTCAAAAAAAGAGACAGAAGGAATACAACATCCATCTTAGAGGAACGCGCAAAAAATCAAATGACTTCTTATAAGGTATAAATGCTCACCAATAACTGATGAGCATGTGTTAACCCAATAAGTAGAATAGAAAACCATGGAGAGAATGATAACCCAACATGCACTAACCAGACTAGTGAAAGCAAAAAATACCCCTAATAGAAAACTATGGAAACCTATAGGCTCCCAAAAAATCTGCTGTGTGCAAACTATAAGGGGAATAGCAAAGAAAGATTCTGTTCCAGGGCCATATATATATATATATATATATATATATATATGTGTGTGTGTGTGTCATGGATACCAGGCTGCCAAGGCTACACCACCCCCCTACTGCCCAGCTTGCTCCTTTTCACAACAGATTTTTTGCCTTTTGACGGCATTCACGATCTCCCAGACTCTTGGTTTTGCTTGTTTTGTGATCTATACATCCTCACGGAAGTGCTGATCTCTGACTGCCTAACCTTTATCCGGCTGGCCCGGGCTCCTGGAACTACCGGCTGGCCACGCCTCCCCGAATACCCGCTGACCTTTACCCCAGGTTCCTTCAGCGGCCCATTGCCTCAGAGCTATGCTCTTTTGGAGATTGGTACCCCCTATGGAGGGTAAGAGGTGGAGTGATTGCTGGAAGGGAGCTCCCTTGGAACCTGGGGTTTCGGACTCCCCTCTACAACCCTAAATTTAAATAATTGAATGCTACACCTAATAGCTTACAGGAACTTAAACTGTTTAGCAGGTTACCTATAGATGGATAGAGACACCTCCTATTTTGTTAACCAGCGCTCCTTTTTGTGTTTGAATGTATAGCTGTTTTTGACCTTTTTCTCTAGATCTTTTTAAAGAGGGAGCTCAGTATTTCTAGTTGCGCAAATTACCCTTGCTGGTTTGTTTTTAAAGATGGGAGACCACTCAAAGGCCTCCCTACACTCCCTCCCTATCATTGACAAACCCTTTAGCAGGGTAGCAGTAGACATTGTTGTCCCCTTGTCCCCGTCGCAGGCCCCCTGGGAAGAAGTATATCCTGACCGTGGTAGACTATGCCACCCGATACCCTGAGGCTATTCCCCTGTCCAATATCCAGGCAGAGACAGTGGCCGATATACTGCTTTGGATATTTGCCAGGGTGGGTTTCCCCCGGGAAGTGATCTCAAAGGGACCCAGTGCACTGCTGAACTCACTCAGCAGCTATGGCGGCTTTCCGGGATAAGACCTCTGCCAAGCTCTCCATACCACCCCCAGACTAATGGGCTGTGTGAGAGGTTCAATGGGACCCTGAAGCAACTGCTTAGTACATTCTCGGCCTCTCACGAAGACTGAGAGGGATACCTGCCGAACCTCCTGTTTGCATACCGAGAGGTGCCTCAGTAATCTACTGGGTTCTCCCCCATTGAATTAGTGTATGGCTGGAGGGTGAGGGGGCCCTTAGACTTAATTAGGGCCCACTGGGAAGGATCAGTTGGGGAGGAAGGACACTCCATAGTGGGGTATGTCCTGGAGTTTCTAAATCGACTGAAGAACCTCACCACTAGTGTACGAGATAACCTTCAGGTCACCCAACGTTAGCAGTAGTGGTGGTACGACTGAAATACCGGTAACCACACTTTAGATATATGATACGTGGAGTGTAGGTGGCGCTAGAAGTACACTAGGTATACTAAGCAATGGGTTAATAAACTGATTTTCTAAGTCTGTGTTATGCTAATGCCCTCAGATGCACTGGGTGGTGATAATAGGAAAAAATAGTCTAAAACTATTACGTGGATTTTATATCAAATGTATTCAATATTTTGAACTTAAAAATCAACAAAATCAGTCATGCATGTGGCCCACACTAATCAACTACAACACCTTTCAAATCACAATAATAAAATCAAACTTGTCGATATGATGAAAAATATAGCAGCATTAAATCAATTAGCAAATGTGTTTAAATTAAGCAATAATAAGGCAATAAAAATGTTGAGGCAATCTGACTTATGTTCTATTTGCCTTTAAAGGTTTCTATTCGTTAAAATCTTATGAGATCTTTCTACCCAAATAGAGGGAACAGCAATGGGCACGAGATTCGCACAGAGCTATGCAAATCTGTTTATGGGAGATTGGGAAAACAGATTTCTCCAGTTTCCGGGGCTCGGTGCGAATCTCATGCTTTTTAAAAGATATATTGATGATATTATCATCCTATGGAAAGGAAGTGAAGAAGATCTAAAGAATGTATTTGGAATGATGAATAACAATGATAAAGGATTATCCTTTACCTATCAAATAAGTAAGGACACTATAACATTTCTAGACTTGGATATTAGGATGGAAAATAATAAACTGATAACAAAGACCCACTTTAAACCAACCGATTCCAATAACTACATCCATGCATCCAGCTGCCACTTTTCAAAATGGATAAATAACATTCCAGTAGGGCAATGCCTGAGAATCAGGAAAAATTGCACTGATATAGATGACTTTGAGGACCAAATTAAATTATTAGAGAGGAAATTTGTTGAAAGAGGCTACAAAGAGGAGACTATAAATAATGCTGTCACAAGAGCCAGAAAAACAAATAGGGATACACTACTCGCATACAAAACTAAAGCTAATTCAATTAGAGATGAATATGACGTACCATTCATAACAGAATTCAGTGATGACCACAATAGGATAAGGAAAATATTAAGGAAACACTGGCATATTGTCAAAAGTGACCCTATAGTAGGGGACAAATTACCACCATTTCCTAGAATGGTTTTTAAAAAAACAAAAAATCTGAAATCTATGCTGGCCCCAAGTGAATTTAAAAAAGGAAAAATGTTTCAGAAAGGTAAAGAAAAGGACTTATGGGGCAAAGAATTAAATGGGTTTTATCCTTGCATTTCATGTAAATCATGTAAGCATAGTACAAAGAAGAAAAACATCAATATTCCAGGATTAAATATTCAATATAAAATTAAAGATGTCCTAAGATGTAGCAGTAGGGGTGTTATATATATGTTACAGTGCTCATGTGGTTTGATTTATATTGGAGAAACATCAAGAATGCTACGAGATAGAATCCGTGAGCACCTCTGGCACATTGAAAAAGGCATCCTAGGGACGCACTTATATCAGCACTTTAGAGAGGTACATAAAAACAGCACTAAGGACCTTAAATTTTGGGGCCTATGTAAAATAAAAGGTAATTGGAGAGGGGGAAATCTGGACACTTTACTCCTGAAAAAGGCGGAGATGATTTATAATTTTAATACCTTGCACCCGAACGGTTTAAATTCTGAACTGGATATAAATCCATTTTTACCATGAATAAGTACCCAATTATAACTACACACGTCTTTATTTGAGTGAATTTTACTCTGATAATTTTTTACCATCCCAAAATTTTTTTTACCAAACAATATTTTAATTATTCCATATACAATAAACTTTAAAATATTTTAAATACTTTTTGCAATTAAATAACACATTACTACTTTGATTTAAACTGTACTGTAAGTCTAGGATCGAAGATATGTCTATAATCTATTTTAAAAGATTATATTTTAAAAGATTATAGCAAGATGATTGTGTGCCTCTATAGCATAGCGGTAAAGTTTTAGCTTAACAAGTAGAGTCCCCAAGTTCGATTCCCCATAAAAAAGATCGGTATCCGGCAATATTTAGATTTTAGCTGGAGCTTATCTGTAGCAAATGTAATATAAGGTTTTTATTTATTTATTTATTTATTGGTAGCGAATCTAGGTTGAGTTTATATAAAAAAAAATTAGAATACTGAAGAATGAGGTTTTTAAATAACTTTTTAAACAACTATATAAGTTACTCCCAGACATTAATAAAGCTAGAAGCCCCAAATAAAGGATTCCACTATTTGGATACTCTAAACTGTGCTATATTAGCTAATATCAAGGAAATATAAGTCAAAGGAACCAGTAGGTAGGCGACAAAGAAATTTAGAAAAGGTTGTGTTATGAATATAATGGTTCATATACAAATTGGAAGTATGATCTAGTTGTATGAGCAGTGAATGGTGTAGAGGTAACGTCTTAGCCCTCAGCCATGGGGATCTTAGGTTCGATTCCCTAGGAGGGATATATATATATATATATATATTATTATCTTTCTGAATAATAAAAATTTGTAATTTGATAGATGCAATTTATATGTATGGTTCTAGTATATATTTTTAACAAGGCAATACAGGAGTTTTTATACAAATTACCCATTTGAGACAAGTGTGTTTGTAAGGAAGAAATTTATAAGAGACATGAGGATCCCACCTTTTAAAGTTTTACTTCCAGAGTGACCGGAGGAAGTGAAAAAATAACAACAAATCAAATGCAGGTAGGGGAGATATAAGGCAGACCTGACTCTTACACTGGATCTTGAAAAAGCCCCACACCTTAGGGGTGAAATGCGTAGAAAGGTTTGGAAGGTTTTCAAAGAGGACACACAGCGCTAACTCACTCTGCGTACAGAGTACTTGAAGAGCAGAGAATCGCTTTAGGCTGTAAGTCCGGAAACGAAGGTAACTGAGGTAAGACTTGCGCAAGTGAAGACAGTTACGTTTTGGGACCCGGAGGTCCGTGACTCAACCATAACAGCAAATGCACACAGAAGCCGATATACTCGGACAAGGAGAAGCAGGTGAGAGTGTCTGTACTGATATCAGGTCCCCCTGCTAAGTTACATCTGAACCGGACCACGGCAGTCCGTTGAAGTTTATTTGAAATAAGACTCTTTCTTCTGTTATAGTTGTTCCAACTTGGGAATCCGTTTTAAAAGAAAGACCTTCTTTTAACTGTTGTTCAATACTTGGGAATCCTTTCAAAGAAGTGTAAGCAAGAATTTCCTTTTAACAGGGCATATTACAAAAGAGACTTGAATTACCGGAGTTTTACCCTACCCACTTGAGATAAGATTTACCTGAATCTGCCTGCTATAAGGAACATATTTATGGATAAAACTATCTCATAAGATTTTAATGAATAGAAACCTTTAAAGGCAAATAGAACATAAGTCAGATTGCCTCAACATTTTTATTGCCTTATTATTGCTTAATTTAAACACATTTGCTAAATGATTTAATGCTGCTATATTTTTCATCATATTGACAAGTTTGATTTTATTATTGTGATTTGAAAGGTGTTGTGATTGATTAGTGTGGGCCACATGCATGACTGATTTTGTTGATTTTTAAGTTCAAAATATTGAATAAATTTGATATAAAATCCACGTAATAGTTTTAGACTATTTTTTCCTATTATCACCACCCAGTGCATCTGAGGGCATTAGCATAACACAGACTTAGAAAATCAGTTTATTAACCCATTGCTTAGTATACCTAGTGTACTTCTAGCGCCACCTACACTCCACGTATCAAAATCCTTTTGAATTCAGAACTACCTAGGAAGGAGGTAGTATAAGAGGTTGGTGACGTGGGTTGAGTCCAGCGCTCCACTTCACTGTTTTATACAATTACACTTTAGATATATGACAAAAGGTCCTGGCCCTGAAGTCTGTAAAAACAAACAAGCTACAGGCTTCCTGGCAGGGACCCTACTGAGTGGTAGAACAACTCTGCGATACGACCTACCAAATGCTCAGATGAACAGGTCAATCGGACCTTTCATGTGAACATGCTGAAGGCATACCAGAAGAGGCAGGAAGAGATAGCCACCATATGAGCTCCGGCCATGGTGGACTCAGAGGGTCTCCCCATGCAGGAGCTACCCAGGCGGAGTAGAACACCCACAGGGGTAAGGGACATAAAGCTGGACGAGAGGCTAGAGACTGAGCAGGTCATGCAGGTCTTAGAGGGCCAACAAGATATGTTCTCCATTGACAATGGGTAAACAACGGTAGTGGTGCACCGAGTCGAGACCCCAGGGCAGGCACCCCTCCGGCAGCCAGTGTGCCGGGTGCCCAAATCAGTCAGAGACTGTATGCACAGCAGCTCAGGGAAATGCTGGACTTAGGTCTGATTGAGCCGTCCAACAGTCCCTGGGCTTCCCCGGTGGTCCTGGTCCCCAAGCGGGATGAAACCACCCGATTCTGTGTAGACTATTGTAGGTTCAATGCCCCGGTGGATGACCTCCTAGACTGCATTTCCCGGGGAAACTTCCTGACCACCCTAGACCTCTGCAAGGGGTATTGGAAAATTCCTCTGGAGCCGGAATCTGTTCCAAAGCCAACCATGAAGAATGCTCCGGCAACCTTCCAGAGGATGGTAGACCGCCTCCTTGATGGGCTCAAGGATTTTGCCTGTGCATACCTGGATGATATAGCGATCTATAGTGATACCTGGGAGGACCACCTGGTCCATCTGGGTACCATTCTAGACCACATTAGGGCTGCAGGTCTGACCTTTAAGCCAGACAAATGTATGATAGGGCGCTCGGAGGTCCAGTATCTTGGGCACCAAGTAGGCTGCGGGATGCAGCGGCCGGAGCCAGCCAAGATTGAGGCAGTCGCCAACTGGCCCACCCCCAAGACCAAGAACCAAGTCCAAGCTTTTCTAGGGATGGCGGGTACTACCGCACATTTGTCCCTAACTACAGCGCCCTGGCAAAAACCCCTGACCGACCTGACCTGCAAGCAGTTACCCAAACAAGTCCTGTGATCCCGGAGTGTGAAACAGCCTTTCAAAGCTTTAAGACCGCCCTAACTTCTGCCCCTATCCTGGCCGCTCCTAACCAGTCCAAAAGTTTTTTTGTCCATACAGATGCCTTCATGTTCAGGTTGGGAGCGGTACTAAGCAAGGTGTATGGAGAGGGCCACGAACACCCCATAGCCTACATCAGCAGAAAACTATTGCCCAGGGAAGTAGGCTATGCAGCGGTGGAGGAGTGCCTGGCCCTGGTGTGGGTCCTTAAAAAACTACAACCATACCACTACAGACGAGCCTTCACCTTTCTCACAGACCACAACCCCCTGGTGTGGCTCAACAGGGTCTCTGGGGATAATGGATGCCTGTTGTGGTGGAGTTTAGCCTTACAGCCTTTCAATTTCACTATCCAATACCAGCCGGGAAAGAACAATGGGAATGCTGATGGACTTTCCCGGCAAACTGAGTTGGGGTAGCTCCCCGGACAGCACCAGGCCAACCTGGTGGATGTAGCCGGGTCTGCTGGACTTTTCAGGGGGGAGCACTGTCACAGATACCAAGCTGCCAAGGCTACCCCCACCCCCCTACTACCCAGCTAACTCCTTTTCATAACAGATTTGACATTTTGACGGCATTCACAATTTCCCAGACTCTTGGTTTTGCTTGTTTTGTGATCTGTACATCCTCACGGAAGAGCTGATCTCTGACCGCCTAACACCTTTCCGGCCGGCCGGGCTCCTGGCACTATCAGCCAGCCGCGCGTCCCTGAATACCCGCTGACCTTTACCCCAGGTTGCTCCAGAGGGCCTTTGCCCCAGAGCTCCGCTCTTTTGGGGATTGGTACCCCATAGGGAGGGCAAGAGGTGTACTTGATCAGCTGCCGCTACGGACCCCAGCAATGGATCATGTAGCTTTTTGGACTATAGCATCTGAAGGCCAAGGGCTTTCCAACGTAACCCTGTAAGTGCCGCCGATCCCTGGGATCACCCCGAAACCACCACCTCTATATCCCTGGGACTCTATAAGACTATGGACACTAGGTGGGGGTGCCAGCCTCTCTGGAGGTTCAGGAATGGTGGGAGATCTGGGTTTCTGATAAGACCCTTATCAAGATGTGCTGGGTGTATATAAGTGTGGGTTTTTTCACAATGAAGTATGTTCTGTTCCACCTGAATACTGGTTCTGTCTGGTTATTTTGGGTGGGCTCTGGCTATAATCACTTCTCTCCACTCTATAGCTGCAAGTTCCAGGTAGAGGAAGGAAGCTGCAAGTTCCAGGTAGAGGAAGGACCCTCTTGGCAGAGCTACCCAGTCGGGGTAGCCAGTGTCCGTCACTCTATATATATATATATATATATATATATATATATATATATATATATAAGTATCAACAAGTAGGGACTGCACTCACTGGATTCAGTTCAAATAATACCTTATTTATTCAATGGTGACGTTTCGGGGTACGCAAACCCCTTCCTCAGACCAAAGGTTTGGTCTGAGGAAGGGGTTTGCGTACCCCGAAACGTCACCATTGAATAAATAAGGTATTATTTGAACTGAATCCAGTGAGTGCAGTCCCTACTTGTTGATACTTATTGAAATTTTGACTGAGCACCCTGGTCGCTGACTATCTTTGAATTGTGAGTGCAGATACACAGTGGAAATATATATATATATATATATATATATATATATATATATATACTATAACACATAGTGCCCATAACACACTCATAGAGTGTCTTGTATAACAATAAAAAATAATACCAGTAGACACTCATCCACCATCTAAGTAGCAGACAGTCAAACCAGCACTAAAACATAATCAGTAGAGGTTATGGAATAGGAGTAAATTGTAGAACCATAAAAGGGAGGCAACAGTAAAGTCCTGTGACCGATTATAGAAAGTTTATGAAGAAATTCCCATGAGGTGAATAACAGAATCAAACAATACCAAAAATGCATTACTCTGACAAGCACAGCACACTGAGGGGAAACTCAGCCTCAAAATACACTGAAAACCCCTTTCTCTGAAGAAACCCATGCACATCTTAATTCTTCAACCACCTCCAGTGGAGGCAAAGAAAAAACTGAGGTATGTGTGAGGGATTATATAGAGCTCTAGGGGTTTGGAAATCTTTGTCTCCTCCAAGTGGTAGGAAAGGTATTTCCCATAAGTACTGGATCATGGACTCTCCCCACCTGTATGAAAGAAACAGATGCACTCTCATTTCCAGAAGGGGTGAACCTGGATTCTTATACCCTAAGCTTAGAAAGGGCCCACTACAATTATAAGGGGAAAAAAGTTAATTTTTCATAGATATGGAGTTTGTCAGGACCCACTGGCTAAATTTTAAATCCTAGATATACCTCTAAATGTTATTTTATAAATGGAATGGTTCCTGGTATGTTATGTCGAGTAATATGGAGACCTACTCTGCTAAACATATACTTCTGGTCTCCTGAGTCGGAGTGCCGTTGCTTCCCAAGCCGCCATAACATTTATTACTGGTAATACATATATATTGGGAAGAGTATAAATCATAGTTATTTATAAATCCAGATATATGGTTCTGGTTTACGACTATTGAATCCATTTTATTTCTTATTATCCTTCTTTTCTTTCCTACCCACTATATTCTTTTGGTCAATCACTAATACATCTAGGTAATCACCTATATGTATTGACTTCAACTGCCAATCATTGATTGCCATAGTACAATGCTTTTTTCTTTATGAGGACTATAAAACATTTAAGGACTTCACTACTTACTCAGTATATGCTTTTATTTTAGTTATTTTAATAACTATACTTTTGTATTATGCTTGATATCTTTTTATTTCTGATGTTCTTTCAAAAAAAATTAATAAAGATGATATACTCAAAAAATAAAATAAAAAATACTGAATCATGGTAACGACCAAGAAACAAAAATGTATTCTTACCTGATACATTTATTTATTTCTGGAAATGGTGAGTCCACAGCTTAAGTAATTACTGTTAGGAATATCACTCCTGGTCAGCAGGAGGAGGCAAAGTGCACCACAGTTAAACTGCTAAGTATCACTTCCTTACCCACAACCTCCAGTCATTCGACTGAAGGGAAATGGAGAAAAAGGAGTAACACAAGGTGTAGAGGTGCCTGAGGCTATAGTCAAAAGAACAACTGTCTTAAAATACAAAAAATAAAAAATAAAGGGTGGGGCCATGGACTCGCCATATCCGGAAATAAATAAATTTATCAGGTAAGCATAAATTTTGTTTTTCTTCCCTAAGATATGGTGAGTTCATGGCTTGAGTAATTACTGTAGGGAACTAATACCCAAGCTAAAGGACACGGATAAATAGGGAGGGACAAGACAGGCAGTCCTAAACAGAAGGCACCACCGCTTGAAGAACCTTTTTCCCAAAAGAAACCTCAGCCAAGGCAAAAATATCAAATTTGGAAAATTTGGAAAAAGTATGTAGAGAAGACCAAGTTGCAGCCTTGCAAATTTGTTCCACAGAAGCTTCATTTTTGAAAGCCCAAGAAGAGGAAACAGCTCTTGTGGAATGAGTCATAATTCTCTAAGGAGGCTGCTGTCCAGCAGTCTCATAAGCCAAACGAATTATACTTCGTAACCAAAAATAAAGAGTAGTAGCAGTAGCTTTCTGACCTTTACGTTTTCCAGAGAAACAGGCAGAGGACTGGCAAAAATCCTTAGTCGCCTGTAAGTAGAATTTAGGAGCACAAACAACATCCAAATTGTGTAACAAACGTTCTTTGGAAAAAGAAGGATTAGGACACAGAGAGGGAACAACAATTTCCTGATTGATATTTCTATTAGAAACAACCTTAGGAAGGAAACCTAACTTAGTACGAAGAACCGCCTTAACGGCATGAAAAATAAGATAAGGGGAATCACACTGCAGAGCTGAAAGTTCTGAGACTCTTCGAGCAGAAGAGATAGCAACAAGAAACAAAACCTTACAAGATAACAACTTAATGTCTATGAAATGCAACGGCTCAAACATAGCCAGTTGTAAAACTTTAAGAACAAGGTTAAGGCTCCAAGGAGGAACAACAGGCCTGATTTTGACCAAGGCCTGACAAAAAGATTGCACATCTGGCACATCCGCCAAATGTTTATGTAGTAAAATTGATAAAGCAAAAATCTGACCCTCCAGGGTACTGATTGACAATCCCTTTTCAAGGCCTTCCTGAAGAAAAGATACAATTCTAGGAATTCTAATTCTACTCCAAGAGTAGCCCTTGGATTCACACCAATAAAGATATTTACACCATATCTTATGGTAAATCTTTCTATTAACAGGCTTGTGAGCCTGAATCATGGTCTCAATGACCGACTCAGAAAAACCATGCTTAGACAGAATTAAGCGTTCAATCTCCAAGCAGTCAGCTTCAGAGAAACGAGATTTAGATGAAGGACGGGGACCCTGAATCAGGAGGTCCTTCCTCAGAGGTAGTCTCCAAAGTGGGAGAGATGACATCTCCACTAGGTCTGCAAACCAGATCCTGCGAGGCCACGCAGGGGCTATTAGAATCACACTCTCTCCAATGACTCGTGAAAGGAGAGCAAACAGAGGAAACAGGTATGCCAATCTGAAAACCCAAGGAACCACCAGAGCATCTATCAGAATGGCTTACGGATCTCTTGACCTTGAACCTAGCTTGGAAGCTTGGCGTTCTGACAGGACGCCATGAGATCTAACTCCGGCGCCCCCCATTTGAGGACTAAGCTGGAAAACACCTCAGGATGGAGTTCCCACTCCCTGGGATGAAAAGTCTGTCTGCTCAGAAAATCTGCTTTCCAGTTGTTTACTCCTGGAATGTGGATGGCAGATAGACAGCAATTGTGGGTCTCTACCTACTGAAGAATCCGATTAACCTCCTTCATGGCTAAGGAACTCAGAGTTCCTCCCTGGTGAGTTATGTAAGCCACAGAGGTTATGTTGTCTGACTGGAACCTGATAAACTGGGCTGAGGACAACTGAGGCCAAGCCAATAGAGCATTGTAAATCGCCCTCAACTCCAAGATGTTAATGGGAAGAGCAGACTCCTCCATAGTCCAAAGGCCCTGAGGTTTTAACGAGTTACAGACTGCTCCCCAGCCCAGCAGGCTGGCGTCCATGGTCACAATCACCCAGGAAGGTCTCCAAAAGCATGTGCCCTGAGACAGATGTTCCTGATAAATCAACCATGGGAGAGAGTCCCTTGATGACTGATCTATCTATATTCTCTGAGATAGATCCGCATGGTTGTCATTCCATTGTCTAAGCATGCCCAACTGGAGAGTTCTGAAATGGAATAGAGCAAAAGGAATGATGTCCATGGAAGCCACCATCAGACCGATTACCTCTATACATTGACCCACTGAAGGATAAGCAGTAGCCTGAAGAGAGGCAAGAGGAAACCTTTTAAGAAAAATCTTCATCAATAGAGAATCTATTATGGTCCCTAAGAACACTACACTTGTAGCAGGGGAAAGGGAGCTTTTTCCAGATTCACATTCCATCCATGGGAATGAAGACAAGACAACAATATCCCCGTGTGAGATTTTGCTTGTTGAAAAGACAGTGCCTGAACCAATATGTCATCCAGGTAGGGTACCACAGCAATGCCACGAGAACGGATCACTGTCAAAAGAGACCCAGGAACCTTTGAAAAAATTCTGGGATCTGTGGCTAGACCAAATGGAAGGGCCACAAACTGGAAATGTCTGTCCAGAAAGGCAAATCTCAGGAATCTGCAATGGTCCCTGTGAGTAGGAACATGAAGATACGCATCCTTTAGGTCTGTGGTTGTCATGAACTGACCATCTTGTACTAAAGGAAGAATGGAGCGTATAGTCTCCATTTTGAAGGATGGAACTTTGAGAAACTTGATTAGACACTTCAAGTCTAGAATGGGATGGAAAGTTCCCTCTTTTTTGGGAACCATAAATAGGTTGGAGTGAACCCGAGACCCTGTTTCTGCACTGGAACTGGAACTTTCACTCCCAGGGAGGAAAGATGTTGTATACATTTCAAGAACACCTCTCTCTTTAAGCTGGTCTGCAGATAATCTTGAGAGATGGAATCTGCCTCTGGGAGGAAAAGTCTTGAATTCCAATTTGTAACCCTGGGATACTATGTCCACAGTCCAGGGATCTGGGACATCTCGTATCTAGGCTTGAGAGAACTGAGAAAGTCTGCCCCCACCTGATCTGATCTCAAACCCTTCATGCTGATTTGGAATCAGCTGCGGGTTTCTTTGATTGTTTCCCCTTGTTCCAAGTCTGATTGGGTTTCCAAGAAGACTTGGATTGTTCCTGCTTGGAAGAAGAAGGGGAAGGCTTTAATCTGAAGTTACGAAAGAAACTAAAATTATTCTGACGTCCTTTAGGCCTATTCTTCTTATCTTGAGGTAGAATAGACCTTTTTCCACCCGTAATATCAGATAATTTCTGCCAAACCGTGTCCAAACAAGGTTTTGCCCTTGTAAGGAATCGCCAGAAGCTTGACTTTATAAGAAATGTCCGCAGACCAGGATTTCAACCATAACGTCCTGTGGGCTAGGACAGTGAAACTAGAAGTTTTAGCTCCTAGTCTACCAACCTGTAAAATGGCATCTGCAATAAAGGAATTGGCCAACTTAAGAGCTTTATTCCTATCTTGAATTTCATCCAAGGAAGTCTCTACTTGAAAAGAATCAGACAAGGCGTCAAACCAATAAGATGCCGCACTAGTCACAGTGGCAACACACACTGTAGGTTGCCAATGGAGACCTTGATGAACATAAATCTTTTTAAATAATCCTCCAGCTTCTTGTCCATCAGATCCTTAAAAGAGCAGCTATCCTCAATAGGAATAGTGGTTCTCTTAGCCAGAGTGAAAATGGCCCCTTCAACATTGGATACAGTATACCAAGGGTCTTTAATGGAGTCCTCGACAGGTAACATTTTCTTAAAAATGGGAGATGGGGAAAAAGACACCCCTGGTTTCTCCCATTCCTGTGAGATAATCTCCCTAGCATGGTCCGACACAGGAAAAACCTCAGAAGTGGAAGGTTCATCAAAGAAACTATTAAGTTTACTAGATTTCTTAGGAGTGACAACAACAGGGGTATCAGAGTCATCTAAAGTAGCTAAAACCTCCTTTAACAATACACAAATGTGTTCAAGTTTAAATCTGAAGGATACCACCTTAGTCTCAGAAGAAGGAATTATACTTTACAAATCTGAGATTTCACCCTTAGAAAGTCCCAATGTATCTTCCTCATCAGACTTATGAGAAAGGACAACTTGGGAAGCAGAACTGAGGACAGGCATCTTACTTTCTGAATTTCTAGATTTCCTCTTGCGTTTTCCCTGTAATCTGGGAATAGCAGCTAATGCCGCAAATACCGCTGAAGATACCTGGGCAGCAATTTCTGCTTTTAAATAAACTCCACTAGGAGTTATAGAGGAACCGCAGGGCACTGCATGTGACACCATTGAGGCTTGGGATGCAGCAGGAGAAAGCTGAGGTATTATTTTAACAGCATCATCCTGAGAGACATTAGGCTCAAAAATGTTACCTTTATTTTGCAAGGTTTTCTTGACACATGAAGAACAAAATTGCATAGGGGCTGCAATTTGTGCATCTAAACATAATGAATAAGCATGAATTCATGAGAGCAGGCTCTTGCTCCATATCAGACATGTTGTGAAACAGTAAATAAACTTGTACAGATAAATTTCAAAGATTTTAATATTCAATTAAAATAAGCCAAGGAAAAAATATACTTTAAATTTTATCTCAAATTAGCATCGATCCCCAGGTAAAATTATGTGATAAAAGTTAAGAAAAAACATCAAATAAACTTCTTAAATACCCCTCAGGCAACCCCACACCTCAATTACTGAGGTGCCTTACTGCTACCAATTAAGACCAGATTACCCAGAAATGGGGAAAAACTATTTTTTCCTCAGAAACTTATGAAGTAAAGCCGGTCATGTGACCGCAACTGCCAAGCTCAAATTACTGCTGCGACACAGAGAGGCACCACTTCCTGGTACACTGAGTACCAGAAATCACCTGACAGTTTAAAATGTTGCATCGTTTTATTTAATTTTTTAAAAGCAAAGGGGAAATGAATAAGCCGCTGAAATAGAAAATTTAGCCTTACTTTCAGTTTAAACTTGTTTTTTTTATCAAGTAAATATGTGTCAAAAAATAAAGCCTAATAAAAACATTTTACCCTTTATTTTAAAAAAAAGAGTTTAAATGTTAGTCTCACACATGCTACAGTGCCTGCTCCATGCCCCAGTGTAACCCATACAACAGGATTATCTATGTACCAATAAAAAAGCAGTGTCTTTTAATTTGTTAAGTGCATGATCTCCCAAACTGAAAGAAAAAGCACTTACCTGCTCCACTGTCCAGCATGTAGACAGTTACAAGGTATGAGAGACCTTTGAAAAAGAAAGAAGAGAGTAGCCAACTCTGGCTTTCTAAACTAGGGCAGCAATTGTTAGGAAAATGCAGTAAGTACCTCTTTACAAGTTCCTAACTGCTTTAAAGCCACCACTACCCGACTGCAAGGAATGACGTGGAATACGACTATACCCCAAAACTTGCTTGTATATTAAATAAAAGCTTTTTTTTAAGATACCTAAACTTCACCTCCTCCATGCACCAAATGCAAAGAGAATGACTGGAGGTTGTGGGAAAGGGAGTAATACTTAGCAGTTTAACTGTGGTGCTCTTTGCCTCCTCTTGCTGACCAGGAGTGATATTCCCAACAGTAATTACTCAAACCGTGGACTCACCATATCTTAGGAAAGAAATCCACAATTTGATTAAACACTTCTGGAGGAAGAGACCATAGATGAAGGAGCTGACTACTAAGAAAATCTGCTTCCCAAATGAACTCTCCTGGGATGTGAACTGCAGACATTAAACAATTGGCCTCTGCTCAGGAAAGATTTTGAAAAACTTCCCTTATGGCTAGGGTACTCCGCGTCCCCCCTTGATGGTTGATATAAGCCACTGCAGTGACATTGTTTGACTGAAACAGGAGAAAAGATTCTCCCTTCAATAAGGTCCATGCTTGTAGAGTTATGCAAATTGCACAATGTTCTAGAATGTTTATAGTAAACCTTGCCTCCCATGAAGCCCAAACTCCCCAAGCTGTCAAAGACTCCCAAACAGCTCCCCATCCTGAAAGACTTGCATATTTCTGAATCAAAGACCAAGTAAGACAAGCAAAAAAAAGCCCCCTGCAAAATAAAATGGTGATTCAGCCACCCAGACACTGTCTTGTTTTGTAATCTAGAAAAATCCTCTGAGTATGATACTTGCACCACAGAAGTAGCATATAAAGCTGAAGTGGTCTCATATGAAGACGAGCAAACTGAATAGCATCCAATACTGCAATCATAAGACCTAGAATCTCCATACAAAGAGTAACAGTTGGAAAATTGAGAGACTGAAGATTTTGACGGACTGAAACCAATTTCAACCTTCTTAAATCTGTTACAAAAAGCCTCATGGAAACCAAATCTATCTGAAACCACGTAAAAGAAACCTTTGAGGAACTAAAGAACTCTTCAGCAAAACATAATTTATGTAAGAACTTACCTGATAAATTCATTTCTTTCATATTGGCAAGAGTCCATGAGCTAGTGACATATGGGATATACAATCCTACCAGGAGGGGCAAAGTTTCCCAAACCTCAAAATGCCTATAAATACACCCCTCACCACACCCACAATTCAGTTTAAAGAATAGCCAAGCAGTGGGGTGATAAAGAAAGGAGTAGAAAGCATCAACAAAGGAAATTTGGAAATAATTGTGCTTTATACAAAAAATCATAACCACCATAAAAAGGGTGGGCCTCATGGACTCTTGCCAATATGAAAGAAATGAATTTATCAGGTAAGTTCTTACATAAATTATGTTTTCTTTCATGTAATTGGCAAGAGTCCATGAGCTAGTGACATATGGGATATCAATACCCAAGATGTGGAGTCTTCCACTCAAGAGTCACTAGAGAGGGAAGGACTAAAACAAAAACAGCCATATTCCGCTGAGAAAATAATCCACAACCCAAAAATAAATTTATTTTCACTTTTGAAAGAAAAAAACTTAAATCAAAAAGCAGAAGAATCAAACTGAAACAGCTGCCTGAAGAACTTTTCTACCAAAAACTGCTTCCAAAGAAGCAAATACATCAAAATGGTAGAATTTAGTAAATGTATGCAAAGAGGACCAAGTGGCTGCTTTGCAAATCTGATCGACTGAAGCTTCATTCTTAAAAGCCCATGAAGTAGAGACTGATTTAGTAGAATGAGCTGTAATTCTCTGAGGCGGGGTTTGACCCGACTCCAAATAAGCTTGATGAATCAAAAGTTTCAACCAAGAAGCCAAGGAAACAGCAGAAGCTTTCTGACCTTTCCTAGGACCAGAAAATAAAACCAATAGACTAGAAGTCTTCCTGAAATTTTTAGTAGCTTCCACATAATATTTCAAAGCTCTTACCACATCCAAAGAATGTAAGGTTCTCTCCAAAGAATTCTTAGGATTAGGACATAAAGAAGGGACAACAATTTCTCTACTAATGTTGTTAGAATTCACAACCTTAGGTAAAAATTGAAAAGAAGTCCTCAAAACTGCCTTATCCTGATGAAAAATCAGAAAAGGAGACTCACAAGAAAGAGCAGATAGCTCAGAAACTCTTCTAGCAGAAGAGATAGCCAAAAGGAACAACACTTTCCAGGAAAGTAGTTTAATGTCCAAAGAATGCATAGGTTCAAAAGGAGGAGCCTGTAAAGCCCTCAGAACCAAATTAAGACTCCAAGGAGGAGAAATTTACTTAATTACAGGCTTAATACAAACTAAAGCCTGTACAAAACAGTGTATATCAGGAAGTATAGCAATTTTTCTGTGAAATAAAACAGAAAGAGTGGAGATTTGTCCTTTCAAGGAACTTGCAGACAAACCCTTATCCAGACCATCCTGAAGAAACTGCAAAATTCTAGGAATTCTAAAAGAATGCCAGGAGAATTTATGAGAAGAACACCATGAAATGTAAGCCTTCCAAACGCTATAATAAATCTTCCTAGAGACAGATTTACGAGCTTGTAACATAGTATTAATCACTGAATCAGAGAAACCTCTATGACTTAGAACTAAGCGTTCAATTTCCATACCTTCAAATTTAATGATTTGAGATCCTGATGGAAAAACGGACCTTGAGATAGTAGGTCCGGCCGTAACGGAAGTGGCCAAGGCGGGCAACTGGACATCCGAACCAGATCCACATACCAAAACCTGTGTGGCCATGCTGGAGCCACCAGCAACACAAAAGACTGTTCCATGATGATTTTGGAAATCACTCTTGGAAGAAGAACTAGAGGCGGGAAGATGTAAGCAGGTTGATAACACCAAGGAAGTGTCAGCGCATCCACTGCTTCCGCCTGAACATCCCTGGACCTGGACAGGTATCTGGGAAGTTTCTTGTTTAGATGAGAGGCCATGAGATCTATCTCTGGAAGCCCCCACATTTGAACAATCTGAGAAAACACATCTGGATGGAGAGACCACTCCCCTGGATGTAAAGTCTGGCGGCTGAGATAATCCGCCTCCCAATTGTCTACACCTGGGATATGCACCGCAGAGATTAGACAGGAGCTGGATTCCTGATATTGTCTGTCTGAAAACAAATGAACGGCTCTCTGTTTAGTAGAGGCCAGAACTGAAGAGCCCTGAGAATTGCACGGAGTTCTAAAATATTTATTGGTAATCTCGCCTCTTGAGATTTCCAAACCCCTTGTGCTGTCAGAGACCCCCAAACGGCTCCCCAACCTGAAAGACTTGTATCTGTTGTGATCACAGTCCAGGTTGGGCGAACAAAAGAAGCCCCTTGAACCAAACGATGGTGATCTATCCACCATGTCAGAGAGTGTCGTACATTGGGATTCAAGGATATTAATTGTGATATCTTTGTATAATCCCTGCACCATTGATTCAGCATACAAAGCTGTAGAGGTCTCATGTGAAAACGAGCAAAGGGGATTGCGTCCGATGCTGCAGTCATGAGACCTAAAACTTCCATGCACATAGCCACTGAAGGGAATGACTGAGACTGAAGGCGCCGGCAGGCTGCAACCAATTTTAAACGTCTCTTGTCTGTTAGAGACAGAGTCATGGACACTGAATCTATCTGGAAACCTAAAAAGGTGACCCTTGTCTGAGGAATCAAGAAACTTTTTGGTAAATTGATCCTCCAACCATGTTTCCAAAGAAACAACACTAGTTGATTCGTGTGAGATTCTGCAGTATGTAAAGACTGAGCTAGTACCAAGATATCGTCCAAATAAGGAAACACCGCAATACCCTGTTCTCTGATTACAGATAGTAAGGCACCCAGAACCTTTGAAAAGATTCTTGGAGCTGTTGCTAGGCCAAATGGAAGAGCAACAAATTGGTAATGCTTGTCTAGAAAAGAGAATCTCAAAAACTGATAGTGTTCTGGATGAATCGGAATATGAAGGTATGCATCCTGCAAGTCTATTGTGGACATATAATGTCCTTGCTGAACAAAAGGCAGAATAGTCCTTATAGTCACCATCTTGAAAGTTGGTACTCTTACATAACGATTCAAATTTTTCAGATCCAGAACTGGTCTGAACAAATTTTCTTTCTTTGGTACAATGAATAGGTTTGAATAAAACCCCAAACCTTGTTCCTGAAGAGGAACTGGCATGATTACCCCTGAAGACTCCAGGTCTGAAACACACTTCAGAAAAGCCTGAGCTTTTACTGGATTTACAGGAATGTGTGAGAGAAAAAATCTTCTCACAGGCGGTCTTACTTTGAATCCTATTCGATACCCTTGAGAGACAATGCTCTGAATCCAATGATTTTGGACAGATTTTATCCAAAAATCCTTGAAAAACCTTAATCTGCCCCCTACCAGCTGAGCTGGAATGAGGGCAGCACCTTCATGCGGACTTAGGGGCAGACTTTGGTTTCCTAAATGGCTTGGATTTATTCCAATTTGAGGAAGGCTTCCAACTGGAAGCAGATTCCTTGGGAGGAGGATTGAGTTTTTGTTCCTTATTCTGACGAAAGGAACGAAAACGGTTAGAAGCCTTGGATTTGCCCTTAGGCAAAAAAACTCCTTTTCCTCCAGTGATAGTTGAAATAATAGAATCCAACTAAGAACCAAATAAATTATTACCTTGGAAAGAAAGAGATAGTAATCTAGCTTTAGATGCCATATCAGCATTCCAAGATTTAAGCCACAAAGCTCTTCTAGCTAATACAGCTAAAGACATGGATCTAACATCAATTTTGATAATATCAAAAATGGCATCAAAAATAAAATGATTAGCATGTTGCAGTAAGCGAACAATGCTAGACACGTCAGAATCCAATTCATGTTGCGCTAAGTTTTCCAACCAGAAAGTTGATGCAGCCGCAACATCACCCAAAGAAATAGCAGGTCTGAGAAGATGACCTGAATATAAATAGGCCTTCCTTAGATAAGATTCAAGCTTCCTATCTAAAGGATCCTTAAAGGAAGTGCTATCTTCCATAGGAATAGTGGTACGTTTAGCAAGAGTAGAAATAGCTCCATCAACTTTGGGGATCTTTTCCCAAAACTCTATAGATTTTGCTGGTAAAGGATACAATCTTTTAAACCTTGAAGAAGGAACAAAGGAAGTACTTGGCTTATTCCATTCCCTAGAAATCATATCAGAAATAGCCTCAGGAATGGGAAAAACACCTGGGGAAACCACAGGAGGTTTAAAAACAGCATTTAAACGTTTATTAGACTGAACGTCAATAGGACTGGTTACCTCAATATCCAAAGTAATTAACACTTCTTTTAATAAAGAACGCATATACTCTATTTTAAATAAATAAGTAGATTTGTCAGTGTCAATATCTGAGGAAGGATCTTCTGTTTCAGATAGATCCTCAGCAGAAGAGGATGAATTATTATGTTGTTGGTCATTTGAAGTTTCATCAGCTAAATGAGAAGTTTTAAAAGACCTTTTACGTTTATTAGAAGGTGGAAATGCAGACAAAGCCTTCATAATAGATTCAGAAACAAATTCTTTAAAATTTACAGGTATATCATGCACATTAGAAGTTGAAGGAACTGTAACTGGCAATGTACTATTACTGATAGAAACATTATCTGTATGTAAAAGTTTATCATGACAACTATTACAAATGACATTCGGTGGAATAATTTCTACAATTTTGCAACAAATGCACTTAGCTTTGGTAGAACCGATGTCAGGCAGCAATGTTCCAGCAGAAACTTCAGAGACAGGATCGGATTGGGACATCTTGCTCAATGTAAAAGAAAAAACAACATATAAAGCAAAATTATCTATTTTCTTAAATGACAGTTTCAGGAATGGGAAAAAATGCAAAAGCATAGGCCTCTTGATAGAGAAGAGAGCAGGAGGCAAACATGAATGGGGTATTGAAATAAGGAAAAAAATTTACGTAACGTAAACTTTTTTGGCGCCAAAAATGACCGGAAATGACACACTTGCGTCACTAATGACGCTGCCGTGTGAAAGGTCTCGACGTCACGTATGACGCCGGAAATGACGAAGTTGCGTCAAAAAACGTAATTTCCCGCGCCAAAAAAGTTTGCGGCAAAAATGACGCAATAAAGTCTAACATTTGACGCACCCGCGGGCCTAATACCCGCAAAATGCAAAAGTAGTCAAAATTGAAAAAGACTAAACCCCAGGTAAGAAACAAATTTCTTAAAGTGTTTATATTCCCAAATATGAAACTGACAGTCTGCAGAAGGAAATACATGAACCTGACTCATGGCAAATATAAGTACAATACATATATTTAGAACTTTATATAATTTGCATAAAGTGCCAAACCATAGCTGAGAGTGTCTTAAGTAATAAAAACATACTTACCCAAAGACACCCATCTACATATAGCAGATAGCCAAACCAGTACTAAAACAGTTCTTTAGTATAGGTAATGGTAAATTTGAGAGTATATCGTCGATCTGAAAAGGGAGGTAGGAGATGAATCTCTACGACCGATAACAGAGAACCCATAAAAAAAACCCCCGTTGGAGTTCCGGTGGGCGGAGCAATGGACTGGCAGCAAATACAGAGAGCTCTGCACACTAAGTTCTTAAAAAAGCCGATATTTGCTGCCAGCACGTTCCCCATACGTATTGACCTTGTTGGAGGTAACTGTACACCTCAACCCCAACGGATAAAGAAGTGTGAAGGGCTACTACATCGCCCTTGCCCCCAGAAAGGAAAAGTGCGCACTGCGCAGTGGAGCGCAAGGGGTGAGCGCCATCTTGGACCGCGGCCTCCTCTCCCCAGTACACACAGCAGGAGAGCTAACCTCATTGCGAGGACACCGCTGCACGCAACAGGAGACCGGAGGTGGTGAGAAGGCTAAGGTTCTGGACCGGTGCCTAATACTTTATTTTTCAATAAGGGAGCGGTGGTGACATGGGGGTGAAGGGGGCCATGGCAGGATAACATAACTCCTTGGACACGGAAAGAGCGCAGCAGCACAGCGCTTTGTCCTAGATGAAGTATCCTTCTAAGCACCTTTTAAAATCTGCAAAGGGTCTGTTTTGAACTGTTTTTTCTTCAGCTAATACCTGACAAAAGAGTGAAAGCTGTCTTATAAGGCTTACTAACGCATTGCAACATCAGACAGCCACTACACAGAAGACCCTCTTCACTTAACTTTCACGTGGCCTTTCTCCCCCCCTACCCCCCCTCCCTCTTCATAATACAAAGCAGAGTGACCCACACTATAAAACCTGGGCAATTGATGTTTATTAACTGACTCCGGTCAAATACACACAGAGACTTACTGTTATTACTCTCAATTAAGCCCTTGCATGTTACTAGCACTAGGGAGCGAAGATTCAGCAAAGCCACCTATACACAAAGTGTAAAAACCCTCCCTGTTTAAGTTGGACATTCATCTACTGTATTAAAATATCTTCAGAGAGAAGGGGAATAGTGTAAAACACTGCATGGTGGAAACTTGGTGCCTTTAACTGTTTGGTGCTGTTCTTGCAACTGCTGAAACCTTGTCCTGTACTGCCACCTAAGGGACACTAGGAGTTATAGCATCTGGCTAACCTTTACTATTCAGTTAGGACACTGATTTATTAACTGCAAATTCTCAGAGGGAAAGACAGGGAGCAAAAAGCAGCAAAAAAAAGGAAAACAAGAGGTGCTACACACTAGAAGTCTTACACCTTTAATTACTTGGCACTGCTCTTGCGCTCATTGACACTGTCATCCAGGCAACACAAATAGCTGTAACATCCAGTACAGTCACTTATACTCTGCTCAGACTAGACACTGATTTGCTGGAGCATCATCAAAGAGGGGAGGAAAGGTGAAGTGCGACAAAATAAAAAGTTTTTTATACCTTCAGCCATTAAAGCTTGTGCCTGTTATTTCCGAATTTTTATCCTATTCTAAAGTCTGGTGGACACTCACTGTTGCAACGAATAACCACCAATAACACTGCAAACGACTAGTGAAGATTTTGTATGAAGCTTGACCAATATTTTACACTTGTTCCTCACTCGTCGACAGGGAAAATGGCCTCTAGGGACAACAGATCAACCCATGGAACCCCCACCCTCCCCTAGGTCCTCTCAGGGGATCACAACAGATTCAGCTGCCCTGCTTCAAGAGCTTAAATCATTTTTCTTACCTAAAATGGAATCCCTCCAGGCAGGGGTTAATACCCTCACTAGTGAAGTGCGCCAATTTTCCACCAGGCTCACTCATGCTGAACAACGCATATCGGATGTGGAAGACAGATAGACGTCCACTTCTACCGCAGTAAGACAACTTCAACGCCAAAACCAGGCACTTCAGGAGAAGGTTGATGACCTCAAAAACCGCAGTCGAAGAAACAACCTTAGGGTGGTGGGGGTCCCGGAAACGATAAAGAACAAGGATCTATTGGAATTCACTGCCTTAACCCTCCCTAAGCTGCTAAAGATGAATGCAGACCACTTGCCCCTAGATGTTGAACGGGCACACCGTTTAGGCCCGGATAAAGGCCTGGAGACCCTCAACGCCCATCCGAGGCAGGTAATCTTCAAATGTCTTAATTACCAAGAAAAACTTGCTGCTAATTTTCCAGGACTTCTCTGCTGAAGTGACTAAGTTGCGCAGGGACTTTGCCCCACTCTGCTCCCGTTTGCATAAAGAAGGAAAACAAGGGGAGGAGCCGGCCGAGACTGAGAATGGCCGCACACCTTTAGAGCTCCTGTTTAACCGTCCTCTATTTGGCAAATTTTAAAGCTTTTCTATGTCCTAAATAAAAGTTTTCCAAGGCTATGAGAAACCAACGAAATCCCAGCTTATAAACTCTGCTACCTGCAAGTGGTAAAAAAGGACTTTAACAGTACCTGGATATAACGAAACACACCTGGGGGCAGGCAGGGCTTACACCTGCGTAAGGTAAATCGTCAACCCTCCGTGGCTTTAACGCTGCAGAAGGAGGAGGGTAGCAGAGAGTGGTTGTCTCAGTGGAAAGAGCAAGGTACAGCCTACGCTACCGGGAAGATCCTTTTACCGCCCGCGGGAGCAACTTGGTGAGCAGAGTCTTTCTTGGCAACCCGGATACAGCTCCTACCCCAGGGAAAGGCAAGAGCAGGAGATGTACTGTTTTTGAGGCAGCCCGGAGAAACGCAGGAGGAGAGGACCGGGTCCGTGGGTGAACGGCAGGAGCAGGAGGGGAACCTCTGTTTGCGGTCTTTGCTGCTTGGGCGCTGCTTATTGCGCTGAGACCGGAGTGGCAGACAAAGAATTGTACCTGTGGATAAGCAGGATCCCCCCCTCTGATAGTTAACCAGCTCTCCTCCACGGAATTGACGCTGCAGAAGAAGGAAGGGAGTACAGAGTGCCTCGCTCAGAGGAAGGGGAGAGAGGTACAGTCTATGTTGCCGGTTGCCGCCGGATAGTTCAAGGGAGAAGGCGGAAGAACAGTGACTTTACCACTATCTACTATATGGTTTTATGCCCCAGCATTTAGGGAGCCTGGGACGGCTAGACCAGGAATTACACCGAATAATCTATAGCCCCTTAAGTAAGACTAAGCTACGTGCTGCTTATGAAGGAGAGTAGGTAGCAGGAGGATTACGGGAGACACATAAAGAGGAGAAGTTATTGAGACCTTTAACGCAATCTAAAAAAGAGGACTATTTGCGGGGGAAAACCCTGTTATATCTCTACAGGCTTACAGCACCCAGGATCTATAAAGGGGCCCCCTTACTGTACCCCTTATGGATTACAATTAAACAGAAGAGCATTAAGGCAGTTAAAAGCCTAAGGGGGCTATTAAGGACACAGAGGAGGTACAGCCTTTACATACCCTGCCCTGGAGGAAAGAGGACAGGTAGAGGGGGAGAAGGGGAAGAGGGCAAGAAAGTAAGGAGAAGAAAGGTAAAGTTGTTTTTTTCTTGATGCTCTTTTTTTTCTCTCCTTTTGTCTCTCTTCCCTGTTTCCCCTCATTCTGGGACATTTTAAAAATCTGACTGCCTCAACTACTGTAAATCTGTGATATTATAGGCAGTACCTGGGTTTATAGAAGGGAACATATAAGATCATCCAAAAAAGCCCTGCTATTAAATCCAGCAAAAAACTTATACAGCTGGTAACACATTTAGAGCTAGTATCCCTCGGGCGGGTTATATCCCAGCACAGTGGGATATAATTTAAAATTGCCTATAGCATCCTAAGCTTTAGGTAAAAGTGACCATCACACTTTTAGATTCCCGGGAGATAGACATTATCTAGAGCCCAGAATGGCCTCAAAGAGAGCCGCCAAGCAGGATAAAAATGGGAAATCTAATCCAGCTCATGTGTCAAAGGTTGACTCTTTTTTTAAAGCCACTGAATCTCCCTCACTGAATAACTCAGTAGAACGGGTCTCACCTAATACCTCTATAAGGTCCCCTGAACCAACTATACTCCCCCTAACGAAAGCGGACTTACAAAGTCTACCTACAAAAGCAGATATTCAAACTCTGCTGGAGGAAATCAATCAAGTGAAATTATGCATTAAAAATGAATTCAGTGCAATCAAAAAAGACATAGGGGAGATAGGGAGCAGAGTAGCCCAACTGGAGGAAGACAAAGAAGCATGGGTTAACCACATAGACTCTATGTCCCTTCAGATTCATCAGCAAGGGGAAGTCATAACGTCCCTACAAAATCAATTAGAGGACATGGAGAATAGGCAAAGGAGGTCTAACCTAAGGATTAGGGGGATATCAGAAGATATACCCCCAGCAAACCTTGAAAAATTTTTGCTAAAATTCTTCACTACCCTAACAGGGATTGAAAATTATTCAGATAAGACTCTAGAAAGGTGCCATAGAGCTTTAAAGCCCAGATATAATAAGGGTGAACCTCCCAGAGATGTATTAATTAAATTTGCACACTTTAAAGACAAAGAGGCCATACTACAGGCGACAAGACAACAGCAAAAGATTATGTATGAAGGTCACCACATTCAAATTTTTACTGATATCAGCCCAAAGACTCTACAAAAAAGAAAAGAGCTTAGATTTCTCACTTTGCACCTTTATGAACTAAAAATTCCCTATAGATGGGGATTCCCCTTTGGCCTAAGAGCTACAGTGCACGGGAAGTCGGCGACCCTAAATACACTGCAAGACCTCAAAACTTTCTGTGACACCTTAGGAATTAGTATTCCTGCATCAGATAGACTTAACAATCAAGAGAGAGGGGAGATTATTAACCCAGCTAATTTAAGTGTATCACAGAGACTAAGGGGCCCACAATGGATAAAAGTCCCAGTTAGGAGAAAGCAGCTGGAAAAGCCTAACACTCAGGATGAGTTAATTACTAATAACTGAGATGGGACATCTTCAAACCTTAATGTGTGATGAATAGAGATATAAGATTGTTGACAATTGTTCAGAATAAACATATGTGCACCCCCCTGGGTTTAAACTTAGGGGGGGGGATGTTTTTTTTTTTTTTTTTTGCATATTTTACATTTATTTTTTACATATTTTGCATTTTTATAAACCCTTTTTGGGTCCCCCCTTTTTTTGGGTCCCCCTTTTTTTTTTTTTTTTTTTTTTTGAGATGCAATGATGTTATATCAGTAAACTACAATCTTATTATTGGGATGTTGTGTCATGTGCATATTTTGCATCTCAGTGAAAAAGAAGGAAAATTTTTTTTTTTAAT
This sequence comes from Bombina bombina, assembly GCF_027579735.1. Classification (NCBI taxonomy): domain Eukaryota; kingdom Metazoa; phylum Chordata; class Amphibia; order Anura; family Bombinatoridae; genus Bombina; species Bombina bombina. The sequence goes on along the minus strand of NC_069501.1, from coordinate 967,237,749 downwards.
CCTTTTTTTTTTTCTCGACACAACGGTGCTAGTTTAGTAAACCACAATCTTATTATTGGGATGTTTTGCCAGGTGCAGGGTTAAATGAGATGTTTAATGTATATTTTTATACTTGTTTTTTTGTAAAGTCCCCCCCCCCCGCCCTTCATCCTTAGGATGAGGGGAAGGGGTGAGGAATTAGAGCACTGACACAAAGTTATATTTATAGAAATTATTTACACAGGATATGGAATTTGTATGTTTTTCCTAAATAGGCACCCCCTCCCCTTTTTTTTTTTTTTTTTTTTTATAATAGTGTTATATTAGTAAATCAAAAATGTATTACTGGGAAGTCTTGCTAGGAGCAAGGTTAATTGTGACGTTTAATGTAGATTTTTATATTTGTCTTTTCTGCAAACTCCCTCCTCCGCCCTTCGTCCTTAGGAGGAGGGGAAGGGGAGAGGTATTAGAGCACTGACACATAGTTTTGACTATAGAAATTAAGTACACAGGATATGGAATTTGTATGTTTTTCTTAAAAGGGCACCCCCTTTTTTTTTTTTTTTTTTTTTTATTACAAAAGATTTAAATAATATATATCATTTTGAAGTTAAGGCCACCCCTCCTCCACCCTTTCTGTAGAGGGTGGGGGGCATTAGGGTATTATCACAAATTTGGGCTTTTTTTTTTTTTCTCACAATTTTTAAGGAAAGGGAGGTAAATAAGGCACTGTCACAAAATCCTGCTAATAGGAATTATTTATATGGGTTAAGGAATTTGTATTTTTACACAGATTAAGATTTTTACACACGTTAGAGGTATGTTTAAAAGGGTCACTTACGGGTAGCACAACATTATTAAATAATCTTTATATTTCTTTTTCCCCCTCTTTTTTTTTTTTTTTTTTTTTATATATCCATATGTATTAGCTATAATAAGAAATTTAGTAAGAAGTCGCTAAGTTGGCCATCTTTTACGAAAGGGTGGGATTAATAGGCTCTAATTAATAAGGGGTTTCATTGGGACATAGAATATTTTTAATAAGGATAACTACTGCATATTTGCCAAAAGGGGAAAAATCCATCTGTCGGTTTAATTTTCCCCAATATTTGGTTCTGGGTAGGTTATGAATGTAGTGTGTATGGTTGTGAGTATTTCCCTTTCCCCCCCCCCTCCCCTTTTTTTTTTTTTTTTCTCTTTCCCCCTCTCTCCTCCCGCTCTGCCCTTGCCTCCTCGGCACCCCTCCTCCTCTCCTTTTCAACTTTTTTTTTTATATATATGCATTATTATGGATCGGTGCATTAATTTAGAGAATGAAGTTAGATAAAAGAAAGATTTGTCTATTATCTCAAAATGCTAAGGGGCTTAATAGCCCGCAGAAACGAAATAAAGCCCTCCATAGTTTTCTTAAAGAAAAGGGAGACATCATTTTTGTACAAGAATCTCATTTTATTTTGAAATATTTTTATTTAGGTTTTTGTACATACATACATAAAACAAAACAAATAGGGGCGTGTCCGAACAGCGATCCTGCGTGGTCGCACTTTCCCTGAGCTCTTACTGAACACTCAGAATCCGCCGATTAAAAGAGGGATCCCACAGAGCAACAACATATTCATATAGCTATTTGGCAGCACTGTCTAGCAGTACTTTAAATATTGAAAGATTGCACTGTATTTTTGAAGTTTGAGCCCGGCATCGGACAAGAGAGGCCTAGAGCGGCGGCTCATAAGTAGGCAGCACCACCCCCCTCGAGTAATCGAGGGTCTTTGCCAGAACTGACCACACTAGCACATTCACAACTCTGCACAGATCTCCTAGATCTACCTCCCTGACAAAAAAGGACTTAACAACAAAAGAGAGAGCAGCAAATATATGAAAAGTTTCTAACGCATCACAACTAAAATGGCTGCCGCAAGTGAAGCTGATCACTGCACCAGCTTAAACAACCACATGGCCAGGATAGAAGAGCTCTTTCAGCAACTCTCAGAAAGGGCCCCAATGGACTATCTGATGAAGCGCTATGTTGCGGTGGGCTCAGCAACTGCAGTTCTACTTACAGCACCAGACTTGCAAACTCCCGTCGTTAGCAGCCACCAAGGGGACTCTCAGCCTTTTAAAGACATTGCCTCGCTAACACCCAAGCTTATGTATAGAGGAGAGCTCCATGAACCACTGCATAATTCCACGGCTACAGAACAAGATGAGAACAATATACTCAGTACAACGATCACAGTGAATCTGCCTGGTATATTGAAAGAGACCCTGCACAGGGAAAGGCATCAGGCATTTGGCGAGACCTTGCGGGAGTTTGTGGGGGGCTCCTGGGAGGCCGCAAATACAACACAGTCAAGCTTCCCATCTGCCACCAGCGTTCCAGCCGACTTCATGGATGAGAGCAGCCTGCAACCCGAAGACATGTGTGGAATATGCATCCAGACACAGACCCAGGACACATTAACAGAGACACCAGCTAAGGATTTGTTGGGACCCATACCGCATAAGAACTACCTTGATATCCTCTTATATAGAGGCTTCTGGACTTATGGTAATGCTTTGCCTTGCTTGCAAATTGACTCAAGGGGCTGATAACATGAAAGTAGACTGTCTTTACGGTCTTCGGCTTCCTAAAGTTGAAGTTTCTCCTTGTTTGTTAAAATTGTGTTTTACAACTTTAGGATTCATACAAAGTTTATCTATATAATATATTTTACATATTTATATTGTGCTGCTGGCACTGTACTAGATATTGTTTTTTACATAAGTTATCGGTTATAACACACTCTAACCACATGTATTAGAACTTCTCTGCATAGTCGCCCCTGTCACAGCATTAAAGATCAATTAGTTCTTGGTAAGTTACAATAACATGCCCTACTTTCTTGAACTAAATTTAAGAGCACTAGGCTTTATAGTAGTTGATGACATTTTATTAAGGTTTACGCTGTCCTTAATTAATCTAAAAACCAGCTTGATAGACATATACTGGGTTTATGTCCCCTACAGTCTAAGGATTATTTTTGAAGCAAAGAGCATGGCAGCACTCCCAATATGCATAACATGAAGCCAGGGGTCTCATACATTAAAAAACTCAAGACATAAAAGATTTGTACATTAACCTCAGTGGGTCACTAACACCTTTTTTGAACAATACTGACAAGTAACTCGCGGCTTGCGGCCGGAGCCGCGGGAGAAGCAAAAGAGATCAATCCTGAGGTTACTTGTTTACTTAAGATAAAACCAATTGGCACACTTACTTTTTCATATAGTCTTGGGTAGAACATTAAATAGTGTCAGATCACACTTGTTCCGCCTCATTGTTCAAGCTGCTATAAATCTATGCTATGCCCGACGTTTAAGGAGAGGAAAGCTCAAACATTTAATGGGGTTAAACACTTCCAGTACAAAATTCACAATATTGTTTATCATTACATTCATGGACATTTTTACTTTATCCTATGTGACAGGGAAATCTTTTCACCATATTTGAATTATTTCTGTGCAGAATGTAATATATTGTTACTATATGTTAGCACTAAAAGGTTCGGATCTGGATTAATTTGGAATATTCAATTTTTTATATATCTTGTTTATATATCTTGACTCCACTCTTGAATATCCCAATATATTACAGAGAAATATTAATAAAGGACCCATAAGTGGTCCAGAATGTTATTATTTGGGACAAAAATGAGGATAGTTGATACAGATTTCTGTGTATTTTCATGCAGCATTATTTGTAATTTATTTTCCTTTTATGTACACTATCTTTTATGTTATGTGCAAATCCTCAATAAAAATAATAAAAAAACAAAAACAAAAAAAAAAACAAAAAACAAAACAAATAATAGTCTAATGAATCCAACATTACTTGTGCTCAACTCTCACTTGTAAAGTAGTTAAATATAAAAAATAAAAGTAAAAGAAAAATAAAGAGAAAAACACTTTTATGTCTTTTATTGCTCTCTATTTATGGCATGATCCGCCTTTCCGCATTTCCTGCTCTCCCCCCCCCTTTTGGAGGCCTCATAGTAGTGAATGTAGGGTTCCCATTGCAACAAGTATTCTTCCCTATTATTTAGGGTTTCAGCTACTGCAGTTGCTTTCTCGAAGTGGTAAGATATTTTTTGCTTTACCCTATCAAAACTGGGTGGGGCACTCTTCCAAAATTGGGCAACACTCAACCTAACTATAGTGCAAATCCACATAATTAGTCTGTTGTTATGTTTGGTGAATTCCCCAATCGGGAAGTGGAGTAAGGCCTGTTCCATAGTTAAAGTCACCCTCTTCTGAAAGATCTCGCTAATGAGGTTGGAGGTATGATCCCAGATTTCCTTTGCGTATCTACAACTCCACCACATGTGAGAGTAGGTCCCTGTTTCTCCACACCCTCTGTAACACAATTTAGTTAGTGGGTCAGTCCCCACTCCCGATCTAGCCGGATAAAGGTACCACCTAAAGGCCACTTTGATAAAATTTTCCTTGAGTGTTGCGTTTTGTGAAAATGATAACCCACCCATAAGATTTTCTGTCCACTGTTCGACTGACCACGTTTTCCCCGTGTCCTGTTCCCATTTTAACATGAGGTGAGATTTGTCAACTTTCGGTGGCCGGTTGAAGATTTTGTATAGGGTTGAGATGCCTCCCCTTATTTGATGGGTCGCTAGACCTAATGTTTCAAGTGTAGTGCAGGGTGGGGATTTTTCACTACCCATTATCTGTTGAACCCTAGATTTCAGTTGTAGGTAATGGTACCAAATATGTTTATCCTCAGGGTCAAGGGCTTGGTATTGATCATAGGTCATCAGTGACCCTTCTTTATATGCATCTGCTATCCTATATAACCCCCTGTTGCTCCATTTCTGTTGTGTGGCTGTATCAATAAGAGAATGTGGAGTTATCAGAGGGGTTATTTTCGATTTCTTACTGAGTAGAGGAAATTTTAAATTTAGTTTTTTCCATATGTATATAGTATGTTGAATTGCAATGTATTCATATTTTTTATGTGTTGCGGTGTTATGTGGGGTCCATAATAAGTTAGATACTGGGAAAATGTTTAGGGCCTTAGATTCAATATGAACCCATTGTGGTATGTTACTGGTGAGGAACCACTTTAAGGTTTGCGCCATACGGGCCGAATAATAGTATGGGATTAGGTTTGGTAATCCCCCCCCCCTTCCTGTCAGTGCACATGATTTTTTTTATTAATTCTTGCCCTTTTGCCCTGCCATATAAAGTGAAGAATGTCCCTCTGAAGTTTGTGCAGTTCCGTGAGTGGTAGTGTTATTGGTAGAGAGCGGAATAAGTATAGTAGTTTGGGAAGTAAAGACATCTTTATAGATATAATTCTTCCATATAAGGATAGTTTCAGTTTCATCCACTTCGCTAACAACTCTCTAGCATATGAGAATATTGGTAAATAATTCAGGTGATAAAGGGAATGTATATTGCTGGATAGATTAATTCCAAGGTATTTGATGGACTTTTTTGGCCAACTAAATGAAAAATTTAATTTCATTAATTTTTGGGTGTGCTGTGGCAATTTAATACCGAATGCTTCGCATTTACTCTCGTTTATTTTGTAGCCGGAAATGCGTCCAAAATGCTGTATTAGGTCATATACTGGGGGTAGGGAGAGCAATGGTTTGGTCAATGTTAGTATTACGTCATCCGCAAATAAAGAGATTTTGTGGTCAGTCTGTCCTACTGTGATTCCAGAAATGTCTCGGTTGTCTCGTATTTTGATTGCTAAGGGTTCTATACTTAACGCAAATAGCAGTGGGGAAAGCGGGCAACCCTGACGTGTGCCATTATTGATGTGTATTGAGTGGGACTGGTACCCGGAGAGTTTAACATATGCAGTGGGGCACGAATACAATGATTTCAATGCATCAGCGAAAGGACCCTTAATTCCCGCCCTACCCAGTACTGCAAACATAAAGTCCCAATCAATCCTATCGAACGCCTTCTCTGCATCCAGAGATAGGAACAGAGAAGGCGTTCCCTTAACTGTGGCTATATTGATTAAGTCTATTATTTTTCTTGTGTTGTCTGGAGCTTCCCTTTGCATGATAAACCCCACTTGATCGGGGTGTATTAGTTTAGTGAGGAGGGGGTTGAGACGATTTGCTAAAATTTTGGTGAATAGTTTAATATCTTGATTAATTAGTGAGATGGGCCTGTAATTTTGACAGTGGTTTTTATTTTTCGCTGGTTTAGGTATAACTGAGATTCTCGCCATTAATAGTTCCTTGGGTATTTCCTTTCCCTGAAACATTGAATTAAACACCTTGGCCAATTGTGGGACTAATAAAGGTTGCAGGGTTTTATAGAAAAGACCAGAGTAACCGTCAGGTCCTGGGGCTTTTGAGCCTTTGAGGTTTTTAATACTAAATTTTATTTCCTCGTGGGTTATGGGTCTATTTAGGGAATCACGATCTTCTACGGTGATGGTTGGGAAGGGACTGTCTCCTAGAAAGTTTATTAAATCTGTAGTCATGTCCTTTTGTGTATTGCTGGTCTTTAAATTGTATAACTTACTGTAGTAGTCTGCAAATAAGTTCGCTATGGCTTGGGGATCATTGGTGATTTTGTTGTCTGGTGTTTGCAGCTGGGGGATTGTAGTGGTTCTAGTTATTTCCTTCAGTTTATTAGCAAGCATTTTATCTGGTTTGTTTCCGTAGATGTAGTATTGGGTGTCAATTACCTTTATTGATCTAAGTGCCTCTTTGTTTAGGAGTTTATCTAATTCCTCATTTATCGTTTTTAATTGTTTAGCTAAGGTGTTTGTAGGGTGTGTGCTAAGTTGTTGTCTCAATGCATTTGCTTCTAATCTTAGTTTTGTTTTGGTAGCTTCTATGAGTGTACGTTGCTTGGCTGATTCAGCAATCAAAAGCCCTCTAATATATGCTTTCAAGGCTCCCCATTCGAGGATTGGATTATCAGTAGAGCCACCGTTAAGTTCAATAAATTCCCTCACTTGTTGTTGTACCTTATCCAAAATCACACTATCCTGGAGCAAAATGGGGTCATAGGTCCAAGTTTTACATCTAAGTGGGTTAAGCATTCCTGCCAGAGTCACTGTTACAATAGAGTGGTCAGACTGAGCAATTTTTAATTGAGGCTCTGGTTAGCAGAGGCATTAGAATTTGACTGATGAGGATGTAGTCTATTCTGGAGTGTGTTGTGTGTGCTGGTGAGTAGTATGTGTAATCTCTGACATTCTGGTTCAATGATCGCCAACTGTCAGTCAGGTTATGGTCTGTGGTAAAGTCCAACAGGACTCTACTCTTCTTTTTGGGCGAGATATTTTGTGAGAAGGCTTGATTTGATCTGTCTACTTTATCATTCATAGTGCAGTTGAAATCCCCTCCTACAATCATTTTATGTCTTTTCCACAATGTGAGATGTTTGCTTAATTTGGAGATGAAATTTACCTGTTGATCATTTGGGGCGTATATGTTGACTATGAGGACAGGGGTGTTTTGAATCGTTCCCTTTACTATTAAGAATCTCCCCTCCCTATCCTTCACAACCGATTCTTCGTGAAAGTTTAAAGTGGAGTGGATTAGTATTGAGACCCCACATTTTTTTTTAGGTCCTATCGCGTGGTATTGGGTGGGAAAAGCTTTATCCCAGTATTTGGGAGTAAATTTAGGTGTGAAGTGTGTTTCCTGCAACATTACTATGTGCGCATTTAGAGCTTTATATTCTAGAATTGCTTTCTTCCTCTTGACATCTGAATTTAAGCCTCTAACATTATGTGAGATGATGTTTATTGACATGATGCGGGTATGTGGGGGGGGGTAGCTTAACCGGTACCTGTGATCATATACTCGAGGAACCCAAAACCTGGACTTCTGGGGGAGAGCAGTGCGGACCATCCCATATGTTGTCTCCTCATTCGGAGAATGTACTAAATCTGTTTTGCGAGCGTAGGGAAGGCAAAGTTTAATATATGGCAATGAAAGATACCTAGAAATGAGAGAGCAAATTTCAAAGATTTCAGTAAAGACAAAAAAACATGTAAAGACAAGTTGAGCAATGTTAAAAATTATATCAAACAGGTGAACAGGAGTAATCATTATGTGACAAATAAACCTATATTCTTTACTATGAACATGTGCAATTCTTTGTAGTTAGACGGGGACAGGAAAAATTAAGGGGGGGTGAGGGGTGGGGGAGGGTATGGAGGGAAGGTATAGGGATTAGAGGGAAAGGGTAAGATCCTGAGAATTTAAGCATGTTTTTTATATGCAAGATTTAGTCCAGCAATCAAGGTGGTGACAACAGTTTGGACTGCGAGATGGACTATATTCAAAAAATGGTGCTATCAGTCCAACACCGGAGGAGGTAATCTCTTCCGGTGATTATTAGGTAACTTTAAAACACTAGAACTGTGAATAGGAAAAACAGGGTTAAACTGTTAACTTTCAGAAATTTGGAAGTCTGTATATTAAACCTCTTAATTAAGTGGAAGAGTCCTCATCATCGGTAAGGTGAGCTTCCTGAGTAGTACTGCTCAGCTTCGTTTTCTGTCTCTTTGCTTTACTATTTTTCCCCACTGGAATCCATTCTCTTTGGATAGATTTCTTCTGGGTTTCTGGAATATTGGGTGATGTTTGGAGGTCTGTCTGAATTTTTAGTCGGTCAAGTATGGCTTTTCCTTCCTCCAGGGTGGAGCATGCGTAGTTGTTGTTTTGATAGGAAAAGTTTAGTTTAAAGGGGAAATTCCACCTGTATTTGATGTGTTCCTTGGTGAGGGCTGTGGTTATTGGTTTCAAATTTCTTCTCTTCCTTAAAGTAATGGGGGCAAGGTCTGCAAAAATCTGTATGTTATTACCTTCGAACTCAATGCATTTTTTTTCTCTGGCAGCTTTCATGATGAGCTCTTTCACATGGTAGTAATGCATCTTAAGAACTACGTCCCTATTTGTATTTTGCTGAGGCCTTGTGAGGGCTCTGTGTACTCTGTCCATTAATAATAGGTGCAGGTCAAGGTCGGGCACCAGCTGTTGAAACAGATCTGTCATAGTTGCTTCGAGGTCTTTATAGGATTCTGGGAGATCCCTGATTCGCAGATTGGATCTGCGTGACCTGTTTTCAAGATCTTCAAGCTGGTCCTCCAGTTTAGTTATGTAGGATGTATTATCCTGAATGGAGCTTTTAATAACTGGGATTTCTTCAGCCATAGTGTCAAGCCTCTCCTCAATTTCTGCCGTTCTCCCACCTATTTCTTTGATATCTTGTCTAATCTCTTGCAAAGCTGTTTTAAATTCTTCCTGGAACAAGGATTTAATCTGAGACAATAAATCTCTGTTGGGATCTTCCGGGTGAGTGGCCTCGGGGTCCCTTAAGTTGCTCGCTGACGGGCTAATGGCTTTAGCTGGGCTGTTTTTATCCGTGCTTTTCTGTTTCATTTGTGACCTAGAAAGGCACTCCTTAACGGTTTGGGACTTATTTTTCATACTGTCTTGTTTCAAGGAGTATAATAAGAAGCAGTAGGGTAGGGAACTCGTGAGTGTAATATAAGGATGCTGGTTCACTTTTAATTCTCAGGATTTGGCTTAGGAGTTAACTTATTATGCACATGCCTGCTGTTGTCCAAAAAAAAAATTGGAGTTACATGCTATGAAGGTTTATTGCCTTGCTCCGCTTCTCTGTTCTCACATTAAGGCAACTAGTGACAGGAGTCTAGAGCTGAAGAAGGTGTTATATTATCCCTCTCGTCAATTGACTTGTAGGCCCCAAATGAGTCTCTCCCAATTTTCCCAAGCCGCCCCTAAAAAGTGTAGCCTCCCGGGTAGAGAGATCAGGTCTGATGAGCCTACGGAGAGGGTTTATTTATTGCTTAATAAATTTTGACGTTTTAGTTCATGCTAATGCTCGCACTGTGCAAGTCCTTTAAGTGAGGGTATGGAGCGTGGGTTGAAAATGGCGTTTTTCCCGCCGTCTGAAAAGCTGCACACTGTGTGTCCCTGTCAAACTGTGCCTTTATCACTTGCAATGGTGCCGCCCGGATCCCTCCGGATAATAGTGAGTGTGTTTAAGTGTCCCCCAAAAACTTTTGCAATGTTCTGGCCAGAAGTAAAGAGAGGGTCTTACGTGTTGCTTGCCTCCGGATCTCTCCCAGTTCCCACCACGTGGGTCAGCTTGTCTCTTTCTCCGTGGCCGTGTGGGGATGTAGCCCCTGTCCTGAGCCGGTCCCGGCAGTTGCTGACGGCTCCTGGGTGACAGTTGTGTTAGGGGCGATTGCGGCAGTGAACCTGGCAGTCACCGGAGCGGAGCCCCGACCCTCCGGTCACTGCTGTGTGTTCCTTAGGCCTCGAGTTTTAGGCAGGCGGGTTGTAATGTCGCCCGATCTTTAGGGAATTACCCCAGAATTTGGCGTTGTTCTTGAAGTCCTCTTTAGTGTTTTTTGCGAAATAGATGAGCTGAAAATTAATGGCTAAGGGCACTTTATTAATTTCAAAGTGCAGAGCTCTTCCAGAACACGTCTGTCTCGCTCGGCAGTTAGCTCCGCCTCTCTCACAAGAATCTCATTTTAATAGAAATAAAGTACCCAATTTTTCTAATAACCATTACCCTATTATATATCAAAGCTCCAATAATTTAAAGAAAAATGGAGTCTGTATATTATTTCACAGAGACTCCCCATTTCAACTTATCCAGATGGACAAAGATGAAGAAGGGAGATTTATTTGTTTGGTGGGTTTATTGTATAATAGACCAGTCACATTAGTAAATATTTACGCCCCAAATAGAGGACAGAAACTATTCTTTAAGAAAATACATAATCGGATACTAGATGTACAAAAAGGTACCTTAATTATGGGGGGCGATTTTAATATCCCAATGGAGCCCAGGGAGGACTGTTCTAAACTTAAAAGTAACATTTCTAAACATATTATTAACTCAGTTAAGTCAAATCTTCTCTCTTTGTCATTAATAGACGTATGGAGGACACTCCATCCATCTATTAGAGATTACACTTATTATTCCCCACCCCAAAAATCCTATACACGCATTGATTATTTTTGGATTGACCAAAATAGTTATATTTTGGCCAAAGAGGCCAAAATACATAACATCACTTGGTCAGACCATTCTCTCTTATCTATGCAGCTATGTTGGCCCCAAAAACCAACAGTTCCTTACCAATGGCGCTTAGATGATAACCTTTTAAAAGATCTTCAAATAAGACAGTCCATTTCTAAAACTATAGAATCCTATTTTGAAAATAATACCATAGAAGATACTTCTCTTAGTACGTGGTGGGTTGCTCATAAAGCAGTAATAAGGGGTGAATTCATAAAATATAAAGCTAGAGCAAATAGACGAAACAGAGAACAATATACACGCCTACTAGAGTCACTCTCCAGGGCAGAATATAAACACAAGAAGGACCCATATAATAAACAATTAGCAGACTCCCTTAAAAAAGAACGGGAGGGGGGGCGGAGCCAACTACCTAAATGGCAGGTCGCATGCTGCAAGAGCTCTGACTCTAAAGTTTGTATTTTGGAGTTATACCACGATCTAAAGTTTGATTTTACAGCAAGACTGAGTGCAGCTGTGTCTCTCAACTATAAAGCTGCCTACTAACCAAGCCTGGGCACCTGCATACTTCATCTAACCCTGACTTAAGCCTCACAGCGTGGCCCAGAAGATACAGTCTGGTGGCGCAGCTGTTGAAAATTAAGTAGCGGCGGTGACGGAACTGGCAGTTTAATTGTACCGCATTTCAGCTTTTGAATATTTCCAGCTTACTGAACTGAACTGACCTGCTGAGACAACCTCAGAAGCCTTACCATCAGTAGTACCACTGGTCTCCCCACGGGAAAAAGCAGGCAAGAAAAATCTACCTATCTAAAATGGCGGCGGCCGTGGATTGGGAGTCAATAGCTCTGAGCTACATCGAGGCATCCTGCCGGTTCCTAGAGACTCAGCTGACCAGGGTCTCTGCTAAAACAACCGCTACGCATATCACCCTAACTCCGTTGGATCCTGGCCTGGACATATGCAAAACGGGTGGCGGCATGCTTAACACAGACGCCGATATTCATAACCCCACAGCGGAAACTCCGTTTTACTATGCTGAGCCACATCAGAAGACTCAGAACCGGAGCTGGATGAATATGAGCCACCGCAACCCTTGTCTGCCTCTTGCTCCTAGGAGCCCTTGTCTACTTGGGTATACCCCTTGCACTGGCGCGCCATCAGAACTTACAGAGTGGAGCGGTGCTGAGCTGCAGGCGCCATACACCTTAGAGGAGTCCGCATGTGAGCCCTGGAGCATCCGCAACGCTAAACTGATCCGGTTCCCTACTGTGTTAGACCTCCAGGTGGAAGCTCAAATGATGAGAGCAGCGCACAGCTGGTCAGTATGGTCAGCACAAATAGCAGGCATTATCTTACGCTCTGGCATTGGGTGACATATTTCTCATATTGGAGCCCTGCGTTACCACACTGACACTTACTTTTGCTTATGTGATAACTGTGGCCCGCTAAGTTTTTGAGCTATATAATGCTCCATTTTCCTTCATATTTCTCCCTTTAATTTATCGGCCCACTGCTTTATTCTACACGCAGGCTGCAGACTGATAAAAGTGAACACAAACTCGGACAAAGAACTTTGTCATTGTGCTTGGCTGTTTCTGGGGGTTGATAAGTCCTGATCCTCAAATATTTTATTATATACTCTAAAGTTATTACCCAATTACCTATGTCATACTGTTTATTTTATATGTTCCTATTTTCCCATGGGGCGCTGGACATAACTTTAATATGAATATTTTCTGCTTTCCTTTATTGTGCTCATAAGTGTTTACAGTCATAGGACATAGGATATAATAATCTAGCTGCAGTATAACAGGATTAGCCTTGATTAGGGTTAAACCGCTTATATAACTACTGCTTATAATTAATGCCTGAATGGGATTGAAACAGTTTTACGTTTACTGCCGCTGGGCAAAGGGCCCTTGCCCGACGGTAGTCTTAATTTCCTCTTAAAGTCCCTACTCGTATTTAAGAGGCTGCTAGGCTTTCATGCATAACACGTGGCGGGTCCTTGTTTAAAATACCGCTCAGATAACCAGCACTTTGAGATTTATATGGTTGCATGTCAGTTTATATGTTTTCATCCCATATGGGCCAGAGTTCAGGTTGCTCATACAAGACATACTGATGTTCCAAATTAATATATATTTGTTGGAAGCAATGCCTAAAGGTCAATAAGCCCACTAGTTAATCAAACATATGGATACCATTATATGGAACATATTTACCATTTAATTATCTACTTTATTCTAACTCCCACCTCCCCCCCCCCCTCCCCCCACAATAAGCCTTCCAATTTGGGAGAATTCTTTGCGCGGTTTATCTTACCCATATCGCATAATAAATTTTATACCATATCCATATCTCATATTATGCCAGCAAAGGAATGGCCCCGTTACTGTATCTAATGTTTGACATACTAATTGCCATCCTATTCTAAGTCACCATGTTTTATATACTGCACCATACCTATATATTCTATTGTGTTTTCTTATTATTTAAGTGGTGATCTCTTGGTTGCTATTCGCTGTTTACCATATATGTTTACATATATACATCGATTATTACATTCTGTTTACCATGTATGCTTATATACCTACCGATTATTGCACTATACCCATATATCTTACTACATTATTCAATTCTAGAAAGAACCCCTCTAATGTTAATATTATTTAACAGCGTAAGTGTTTATTCACTATATTTATACAGGTCCACTTACATTTCCCACTTTCCTCTCCTATAGTTAGATACTACTACTAGCACATGCAAAATATAATTTAGGTCATATCCATTAAGAGTACCCCTAAGAGCCCATTACGACTACCTTGCTCTTTATTTTAAATTGACCTTTGCAAAGGACTGACTGTATACCTGCTTATAACCTAATTTTCTCACTTTACCACTGCTTAACCCCAACATCAATGCTCCTCTAGCGTTCCAGACCAGGGGTAGGTTATATATGTATTTTGTATTCCTTGGTTGTTGGAACTATCTGTATACTGCCCCTGCTTACTGGTCTTGTATGGTGACACCGCCGGCGGCCGAGGTGGTGAGCCATACGTACCATGATTCCCTACATCCCATGCTGGGGGTCTTGGTTAATCCTTGCAGGCCGCTAACTTTACTAGGTTATCTGTGTCTATGTGTCTTCTTCCCTTTCTGCAATAGATCCTTCCAAACCATTTAAATAGAAGATAGAACTTGTGCTATAGTTTAACCTATGAGCCTAATAAGGCTACATTGTGATTTTCAGGCTTATCATATAACAGTAGTGAATAGGTTTTCAGGGTAGGCTGGACCTGCTTTGTTACTCTCACATCCCTACTCATGGTATATCACATAAGTTACACAAACCTTATCTTACTTACCACCTCCCCCCCCCCACCCTCCTGTAAGGTACCTCCGGAAGTTGGAGGGCTATCTATATGGCTTATCTTGCCTATGCCATACTTTAACAAACATTTAGATCACAACATTTTCCTTACCTACTTTAATGATTTACATATCCTATGAGTAGCCCTGAGGATGCATTATTACTCCCAGTTACTACCCCCCTTGTTTTATGTTACGTAAATCCTCAGAGCCTCAGGAACAAATGAGATAAAATTATAAAAAACTGAGGTTTACTAACGAGATCCACAAGTGGTCTCCTTCGTTTGCACATGCCTTCTTTTATCTTAATGCTTGTGATGGTCCAAGAGTGGCCTAGTATTTTATTTAAAAGGCATCTCACTGTTTGGCATTCTATGTATATCATGGTTGCATGATATGTAAATTGTTACACTTATGTTTATTTCCTGTGTTTGTCTTTTCATTCACGTAACACTAAACCTTACTGTATGTGACATGCAATGTAAGAACCTGTTTTTATGACTATTGTATGCCTTTGAATATTCCTCAATAAAAATTATTATAAAAAAAAAAAAAAAAAAAGAACGGGAGGACTTGAACAGGTTTTTGGATAAGGGAGTACAACGGAGAGCGTTACAGCTTAAAAAAGTATTTTTTAACGGTGGCAATAAAGCCGGTAGACTATTAGCACGAGCATTAAAAAAAAGAACTTTACAAACATATGTAGCTAAAATAATAGACGGGACAGGGACCCCCAAGGTAGGGAGTCAGGACATTGCCAAGGTATTCCAAAGTTATTACCAACAACTATATAATCTGGACACACAAACTGAAGATAAAAAATTTATATCAGATAAAACTAAATATGTCAATGAAACAAAGATTCCCAATATAACGGACTCTCAAAAAGTAATGTTAGATGAACCCTTCTCCCTACAAGAGATTATACAGACCATCAAAGAATTTGCCGTAGGGAAAAGTCCAGGAATAGATGGTTTTACCTCTAATTATTATAAAACATTTAGTGAGTCTTTGGCACCAAAACTTTTATTATATTTTAACTCAACAAGTACAGAACCCCTCTTAGCAAAGGAAATGCTAGAAGCAAAGATTATTGTCTTACATAAACCTGGTAAAGACCCCAAAATACCAGCAAGCTATAGACCTATTTCGCTATTGAATAACAATGTAAAAATGTATGCCAAACTTATAGCGAATAGAATTAATAAAGTTTTACCAGAAATGATAAATCTAGATCAAGTAGGTTTCGTACCACGCAGAGAAGCAAGGGACAATACCATCAAGGCTCTATATTTAATAAAGTATGTTAAATTACATAAGATCCCGTCGGTCATGCTCTCATTGGATGCAGAAAAGGCTTTTGACCGGCTAGACTGGTCTTTTCTAAGATTAACACTGAATAAATTTGGTTTTGGGGAAAAAATGATACAACGTATTTTCCATCTTTATGCACTCCCATCGGCTAAAATAAAAACTAATGGGGTACTTTCGGAGCCTCTTAACATCACAAACGGAACGAGAAAGGGATGTCCCCTTTCCCCGTTATTATTTGTCCTTTCCATGGAGATTTTAGCTGCAAAAATTCGCTCGGATGAAAATATCACTGGCATAAAAATAGGGTCCCAAGAATTTAAGATATCTTTATACGCGGATGATGTGTTACTCACAATATCAGACCCGGTCAGATCTATTAAAAAATTAGATCAGATACTGCAGGAATTTGGAAGCTATTCGAATTTTCTTATTAATAAAACTAAATCGGAAGCACTTAAACTTGTAATTTCATCTAGTGACTATCGTGAATGTAAGGCGAGCAATACATATGCCTGGAAAGATTCCTCCCTGAAATACCTAGGGGTTCAACTATCAGCTGATGATACACGCCTTTTTTCGGAAAACTACTCTGTGTTAGCAGCTAAAATCCAATTAGATCTTAATTTATGGAGATCTAAAACGATATCATGGCTAGGTCGTATACATACTGTTAAAATGAATATCCTCCCACGTATCCTATATCTTTTTCAGACCATCCCTATTAATATTCCCTATACCTATTGTACTAATCTTCAGAAAATTATAAATTCTTTTATTTGGAACCAAACTAAACCAAGAATTAAAGCTACTATACTTTATAAGACAAGATCAGAAGGAGGGCTAGGTGTACCAAATATTAGAAATTATCATAGAGCAATTACTCTACAAAGGATTCTAGATTGGCATACAAATCACAGGAATAAAGCGTGGGTACAGTTAGAAAATAATATTATAACATTTCAACCAATGAATAAACTAATATGGTCATCAAGTAAAAGCAGACCGCTAAAAATTATGCGGTTCCCGATGATTAAGCACATCTTTGTAACTTGGGGGAAAATCACAACAGAGCATCCCTATATCTCAACTACACCATCACCTCTCCTCCCGATTACTAATAATGTGGAGTTTCAGGGAGTGCATATAGCTAGTCATTCTAGCCCTCTGAATCTAATCCAATCTACACCGATATGCCAATTTTTAGACAATGGGAAACTCAAACCCCAACAGGAGCTGTTGAATCTAACCAATGGCACTTTCGGCAATTGGTTAAAGTATTTGCAATTACAAAACTTTGTAGCTTGCCATTTAGAGAAAGAAAAATTGGTCAGACAACTGACCAATTTTGAAAAAATTTGTTATACTGAAACTCCAATTAGGAGAACTGTTTCATTCAGTTATAAACTCCTTAACAATTCAACAGAGTTTTTAAAACTGAGTTATATGCAAAAATGGGAGGTAGAGACAGGACGACAAATAGAAGACTCAGACTGGCGGTCTATATGCATTAATGTAGCTAGATCATCTTCTTCCTCTAACATCCAGGAATTAAATTATAAGATACTTACCAGATGGTACTTAACGCCAGCTAGGCTGCATAGCATATATCCTAATGCCTCCAATTATTGCTGGAGAGGTTGTGGTGGAGTAGGTAATATGCAACACATATGGTGGGATTGCCCCAGGGTAAAAAGTATGTGGGAACTAATTACAGGATATATTCAGCAGCTGAGTGGGAAGGAGGATTTAGAGATGGATATATACACAGCACTATTAAATAAACCCATTAAAGGTATATGTAAAATAAGAGCCAAATTAATAATGTATGTATTAAATGGATTTAAATCCTTATTGGCCAGAAACTGGAAAAAAACAAATGTCCCAGGAGAGGAAATGCTAATTAATAGAATTAACGAGTTATTGTTGTTGGAAGAATATAAGATTGAGTAGAGAAGAGGTTTTCCAGTTGATACATTTCCAATGGGAGGAATTTAAACAAATAAATCAAATTTAAGGTGCTAGGATGGAAGGGGATTTTCTGGAGGGGTGGGGGAGGGGCCGGAGCGGAGGGGATAGGAGGTTTCAGGTAATCCCTTTTTTTTTTTTCTCTCTCCCTCTTATTGTCAATGTTGGGTGAATGGACATTGGTTGTTGAAAGCAAGTGTTACTTCGATAGGAATATTGTGCCATTAGTTCCTTGTGGAGTCAAGTGGCTCTTGCAAGGGTCCGTACACTGGTGCAACCTCAGCTTTCTTAAGTTTTTTTCTTTTTTTTTTATATAAGGTTTTTTCTGTATTAATATTAAGCGATTTTCTGTGTGTTGATTCTGTTTTCCTCTTTTTTTTTGTATTGTGTCTGTTTATAAAATAAAATATTTAAAAAAAAAAAAAAAGAAGGAAAACAAGCCATGTTGCTATACCCGGCAAAACTGAGGTTGCAAACACCTGCTGGGCCTAAATATTTTCATACTCCACAGGAACTACAGTCATATCTAGACAAAGATATTCAAGATGCAGCACGCTGACTATAGATACTTGAACACTATGCTCTCTTTCCTTTTTCCCCTCCTTCTTCTGTCTTCTCATGGAGAGACAGAGATATGGGGAACTTGTCTGTCCTGGAGGAACCATGGATACAGACCCTTTGAAAACTGATCGGCTCCAATGGTCCCTGATCTGCTGTTTACCCCATCTAGCAATGGAGCGGAAAAAGACTCTTGTCATCTTTAGTCTTTTGTGTTGGGTGACCAAAGTTATAAGTTATGGAAAGTTTTCACATTTGCCTTTTACTGTTGCAGCCTATTATTCTATGTATTTTGCTGTCTTTACAAGTATATGTTACTGTTTTGGGTTCAAGAGAAGGATCACACTTGTCTTTTCGTTCAATGGCATCTGCGCCAGGAAAAGATTTGCCTCTGTACGCCTGCAGTGGTGGATGCACACTATTACAGCTAGACACACCTATATTGTCCATTCCATCTGTCCAGGTCTTTTTAGATCTTGACTTGACTGCTGGGGTTATATACCACTTACTGCTATCCCCTCTCTACTTGCTTTTCCCCAACGTTATGGTGCTCTACTTTTCCAAATGCCTGACTCTAGGGACAATGGACGCACAACTTCTTCTATATCCACACTACCTGGAGGTTACTCAGAGCACTGGGAGGTGTGAGACACATTTCCATAGACATTTGGGGATTGACTCACCTGACTGGCTACATCTGCTACTTGTTACCTTTGCTATTCTCCACCTTCATGGGTTACCCTTAGGAAGCCTTAAGCTGCCCTCCTCAAGTAGCCCATACCCACCAGGGAACAACAGAACTCATCCGATTGTCTTGACACACATGCTCAAACCTCCAAACCCCAGACTACCCTCACCACCACATATACCACTAGGTACCTGGTTGTACTCGATCGCCATACATTTCTCCACTGCTCCACCTAAGTGCCTCAAAATATACTTGATAAAGGTTTCTTACTCCCATAGGAGCATTATGCCGATGGGCACCATTGGAATGTCTTGTTTGTGTGGGGTTTTTTTGGAGATATTACTATATGTTCTGCTAATGCCAGTGTTTTTATACCCTCAGCAGAAACCACACCTCCACTCCAGGGAACCTCTACCCCAGCGACAGCCTGAGATTTGGCGGCTATGTAGACTGAGCCTTGGGCCTCCTCTTCCTCCTCCTAACCGTGAGTACAGCACCCTGGCACAGGCTACTAAGAACTTTGCTAAATTGACCCCCCATTATGCAGAGCAAACCATGCATGTTCCCAAACCAGTAGTCCCCTTTTTAGAAAACCAAAACATGTCCAGGCCAATTTATCTTTCCCTACCTATTTTATGGCGTTACGGTGTAACATAGTTTCATGGAATGTTGGAGGTATCACCTCTCCCGCTAAACGCAGTAAAATACTACATTTCTTAAATTCAATACATACTGATATAGCTCTTTTGCAAGAGACTCGCTTAACCCAGGAAGAACATGATAAACTCAAGATTAGATGGGTGGGACAGGTCATAAACACGCCCACAGAGGGTAGGAAAAGGGGGGTGGCTATCTTGGTCAGGAAGGGACTAAATTTAACTTTCAAAGACACATACTTAGATACCAAAGGCCGCTACATACTTACTAACCTGTGTATAGCAACCAAGACGTACCTACTTTTTAACGTCTATGGCCCAAATGCTCTTTCACCCCAGTTCTGGCACCAGCTAAAACTTAAGCTAGCAAAGAGGAGTGGGCTTCCAATTATCATGGGGGGGGATTTCAACATGACACAACTCATACCGATTGACAGATTCGTAGAACCCCCAGCCCTCCCGACCTTACGTGCTACATCTCGCAGACAAAAAGCTGAAGCAAAAATCACTAGGAGGCTTAAGGAAGACTTGGGACTGGTAGACTTATGGAGGTTACGTAACCCTACAGAAAAAGATTATACTTGCATATCTAAAATGCATCATACAATGTCTAGGATTGATTACTTTCTGACAAATCCTGCTCTCATACCACATATTCCCCATACTACGATATACCCTGTTACCATCTCAGACCACGCACCCATCAGGCTGCTACTCAACTTTGCCCCCCCCCACATAGCTCACAGAAGACATGGAGATTTCCCTCCTACCTTTACAATAACGCTGATTTCCGTCAGCAGCTGCGCTCTTATTGGATAGACTATAGTACTGATAATGCGCAGCACCAGAATAACCCAGACCTCTTCTGGCACACATCAAAAGCTGTCTTGAGAGGGAGAATTACGGCCTATACGGCACACCATAGACTTAAGGCCAAAAAGATAACTGATCAGATGCTAACAAATCTCACAGAAGAGTACAACTCTTACCTGTCTCACCCCACGTGCCACACTAGACAGCATTATTATGATCTCAAACAGGAGAGGGACACGCACATCCAGATGGTGGACAACACATATGCGGTACACAGGCAGGGAAAATTCTATAGGTATGGGAATAAGGCCGGTAAAACCATGGCCAATATGGTCAAAGTGGTTACACCCAAATCCTATATCCCTGCGTTGGCTACAAAGGGAGGACTTTGTACGGACACCCCTGCAATTATGCAGGAGTTTGTCTCCTTTTACTCTAGCCTATACAATAGGCAGGAGATCTCAGAGCCAGATAAACGCTCGTTCTGGAGCAATATAACTGTTCCTACCCTAACGCCTGATCAGCTGTCCTCCCTAAATGCCCCTATCCAGCAACAAGAAGTAACGAACACTATTAAACGCATCAAACTTGGTAAAGCGGCGGGACCTGACGGTCTCCCCGCGGAATATTACAAAATTCTATCTCCTGAGATAGCCCCTACATTGGCGACACTATTCTCTGAATATCTCTCAGGGGCATCAATCCCTGACTCTAGGTTTTCAGATGCAAATATTTGCGTTATCCCCAAGCCCGATAGAGACCCTACTATACCCTCATCCTACAGGCCGATCTCCTTATTAAATGGAGACTATAAATTGCTGACCAAGATTTTGGCTGATCGATTGGCAGAGGTCTTACCCCTCCTGGTCCACCCGGATCAAACGGGGTTTGTTAAACATCGCTCTTCAGTAGTTAACTTGAGAAAAACCCTTGCAGTTATTGACCATTATCACCGTGCCCAGAGGTTCCCAGCTGATACCCCGTTGCCGGATGCTTGCTTTCTCGCGGTAGACGCTGAGAAAGCGTTCGATAGAGTAGAATGGGATCACCTATATACCGCTCTGACGAAATTTGGTGTCAAGGGCCAGTTTTTTGAGATAATACAAAGACTATACAATGCTCCATCGGCGTCCATTGTTGTAAACAACAGTCTATCCCCCTCCTTCCAACTTAGAAGAGGAACTAGGCAGGGCTGCCCGCTGTCCCCACTCCTCTTCGACCTAGCCATCAAACCTTTAGCCTGCTATATAAGGCAGCACTGTCCTGGCCTACAGGTCCACACAAAACTTCTACATTTAGCTCTCTTTGCTGATGATTTGTTGCTCTATATAAGTAACCCAGCCCTAAATATACCTAAAGTGCTAGAAATCATGTCACAGTTCGGTAGATTCACCGGTTATAAGATAAACGTTGATAAATCAGAGGTGACTTGGCTCCAGAATAGCAAAAACACCTTGCTTAAAGACACAAATCTACGTATCACGACTGGCTCGTTTAAATACTTAGGCATACACCTGCATGTAGACCCCACACGTATATACCACCTTAACATTCCCAAAGCCATAGCTAATTCACAAGATCTTATTAGAAGTTGGAGGGGGCTCCCTCTTTCTCTCCATGGTAGAATCCACCTACTTAAAATGATTATCCTGCCAAAAATTCTATACCCATTGCAGATACTTCCTCTATTACTTCATAACAGGGACACACAAACCATCTCTTCTGCTTTTGCTTCCTTTGTTTGGAATCAGAAGAAACATAGGATTAGCAAATCTAAACTGTCAATGTCATTAGATGCGGGAGGTCTCAAATTTCCGAACATCCTGTGGTATAACTGGGCAACGCTAGCCAAGTTGGTTATAGGGTGGCTCACCAGATCCGACTACTTCACCCCTGCTGTAGAATTTGACATTATCGCACCTCTCAATGTGGCTTATTTGCCACACGCTAAGCTGGCGTCCCTTCCCTCCCACATCTCTCAAAGCATACTGTTTCATGACCCATTAAGGGCATGGTGCAAGATGTGTAGATTTTGGAAAATAAACCAGGGGGTGTCTAAATACTTACCTATACCTGAGTTTATCCCGGGTTACACTACCAGAGCCTTCCAAGATTGGCAAACCTTGGGACTGACTTCCATTGCACAAATTCTAAACACTTCCACACTCCAGGTACACTCGTTTCAAAGTTTAAAGGAAACCTATGGTATCCCACCTAACACTATGTTTGCCTATTTTCAATGCAGACACTATGTTCAATCTCTCATCACATCTAACCAAATCACAAACACAAACTCCATCATAGATAAACTGTTCCGCTTTGCACAACAGGGATCGCTCTCCATCACCAACATCTATAATGCATTAGCAGCCCACCTAGAGCAACCGGTCCTACAGACAATCTATAACAAATGGCAAGAGACAAGAAACATCTCAATTACCCTACCAGACTTGACAGAAAGTTTTTCAAAAGTTCGTATGACCACTCTCTCTGCATACTCGAGAGAAGCCCACACCAAATTACTCCACCAGGCATACATTCTCCTAAAACTAAGAGCTAAAATGGTTCCGCAGGCAGTAGACAAATGCACCAAATGCACCCTTGAAGCCCCAGACCTTACGCATCTTACCTGGGATTGTCCCAAACTCACTAAACTGTGGGGCAAACTAAAGTTTTGGCTCCAGAAGGTGTTGACTGAGAGGGTTGACTTAACACCATCCAACATTATTTTTCTGCATGATTTTGAGGTTGCACCAGGGCGCCAGAAATTTCTTTATTCTGTGATACTCCTTACCAGGAGGTTGATCCTGCAATACTGGGTGTCCAATAGAGCTCCTCCCTTTCAGAAATTATTGCACACCATACATACACAGGTACTCTTAGAACAAGCAGATGTGCAGGGCGATCTAGAAAGGAGAATCAAAGCTTTTATTCGTAAATGGGAACCCTACCTTCTTTATTTATCTCCACAAGTGAGAGATAGGATTCTGTATCCTTTCCGTAACTCCTTATTTATGATGGAAGAAAATCTTCGTGGTAGATGGTGTCCAGCCCCTTCTATTCCTACAGTATGATTGTATCACTTCCACCTCACTTCTAGCTCAGTAATCTGACACTATGCAGACCTTGTGAAACTTCCACATCTCTCCTGTGTTGCCTATGCCGGGGTGTGGGTCCCCCCCCTCCCTCAACCGGTCACCCTTTCCCTGGAGTGGAGGGCTCAACTAGAGGACTTCTTCCACTCCACGTTTTGAGATATGTTATACTATGTTAAATGTTTTTGTAGTTTTATTTGTTTAAAAATTAGAAAATGATGCTGAACTCTGTGACGACATGGACACTAAAAGACTTTTGGTGACGCTCTCCCGCACAAGCGGCTTGAGAGAAGGTTGCATCTTATGTACCTTATGTATTGTTTTTGCACATATCTTTCCATGTTGTGATGGAACCAGCATATACAAAAAAAAAAAAAAAAAAAGACCTCCGTTAGGGAAATCATCGTATTCAATAGGTGATACTCCCTTCACGTCCCTCTGACATTCGCTGTACTCTGAGAGGAATCGGGCTTCAACAATGCTGAGAAGCGCATATCAACGTAGAAATCTTAGCACAAACTTACTTCACCACCTCCATAGGATGCAAAGTTTGTAAAACTGAATTGTGGGTGTGGTGAGGGGTGTATTTATAGGCATTTTGAGGTTTGGGAAACTTTGCCCCTCCTGGTAGGATTGTATATCCCATATGTCACTAGCTCATGGACTCTTGCCAATTACATGAAAGAAATTGATTCTCCAACAGTTTTTACTATAGAACAACAACAGTTTGTTGATGTGAGATTCTACTAATGATAAAAGAGCCCCCTTTTGAAAATTCTTGGAGCTGTAGCCAGAACAAAAATGGTAAAGCAACAAACTGAAAATACTTGTCTAGAAAGGAAAACCTAAGAAACTGGAAATGTTTGTTTTGTCAGTATATTCATAAAAATCTTCAGTAGTGCTCTCCAAATAATATATTAGTCTATGGCAGGGTTATAACACTATATATTTAAATAATTATCCTTTAAAATAAACCCTCAATCAATATGCATTTACTAGAAACCATTAAATTAATATAAATATCTGAATTCTTTTATTTAGTTAATATCTATGAGCATATTGAAATATATTTGTAATACCAGAACATGAAACAATATTATATGCGTTTAAAACTATTAAGATATGCTATACTTCTTACAAAGCCCAGAAAAGTTTACCTTTAAAAACCAGCCTTATTTACAAATAGCCTTTCATTTAGTTAACACAGTGAGATTCTAAGATATTTAGCTGCTAACATTCAAGCAATGCACTCAGTTATTTAACCTCAAATTACTCTAACACAATTCTAATTAGGATACTAAAAATACATATATTTTTACTGTAAACAGTTTCTTATAATTAAAATCAATTCTAAGATATATATATATATATATATATATATATGTTCTATGTTTTGCACCGATAAAAACAATTTAGCATTAAAGAAATATGTTTAACAAAACACAGGCTATGAAATACTAACTTGAAATACAAACTACTTCTTTAAATCTGCTACATACAGCAATAATGAATGTTCACTTAAATGTTTCCATACAAAAAGTAAGCTAAGAGCTATTTAAAGCTATGCAACACAGTTTAAAATACAAATTGCTCTCTTTAATCTATCAGTTGTAATTTAACTGTAGTGACTATGCATATAACTTATTTTAAAACATCACATGTAATTTCAATACTTTACCAGGGTACACACCAATCAATATCCAATATTCCTTAATAGGAATATCTCATCTCAGAAAATCAATAAGTATATTTTTGCAATCAATGAGAAAAGGTTGATTAGCTTTGCCAGAGTAAATGGTATCTCACGCCCAGTTACAAGTTAGCTTAGCACAATCTGTCCTGTTTCTCCCTCCTGCATTACTTATATAAGCTTTTCCATCATAGGTAAGATTGGAAACGCCCAAACGGAAACCTTGTCTCGGATTGGTCCTTTGAAATTTCATTTTTAAACAGCCAAAAAGCCTTCTGGCTGTAGTTCTCGCATCACAGCACCGGGTGGCAGCATGACAAATAAACACAGCAATACATGCAGCATGATAAACAACACAGCAATACATTTACTACATTTTTAACAACTCAATTATTTCTATGAAGTGGTTATTCATTAGACTATAACTCTCTACAACAATTATTCACAATATTTGTTTTAGATAGGGTAGTATCTTATGAATTTTCTGATCATTTTGATATGAAACATCAATATATTATATTAAAACAATTTATATTGCTAACTATTCAAGATTAATGGCATTTATATATCTGTTATATATGTATTCACACAATTACAGCATGTTTTACATTTCTAACAAATTCTGAATGCATGAATTATTATATGTCTGAGAAATATAGAGACACAGCGGTTATCATTCCATACAGACAATCTTGTATTTAGTATCTTTTAGCCCCATCTGGAACACAGAAAACAACAGGTTATATATCATCCAAACATGGGACTATCACAATTGCTATTCAATCTATACAGATTTAAATCTATCTCCCAGATATATATTCAATATAGTCTGGGGCATACATTTGATATGTTTATCTGCAATATTATCAATGTAGTTATTATTCAATACAGCAATTACCCCTTAATATAATATGTCCAGGCTCAATATATATACATATATGGGTTATTTGAATTATTTCAAACATACACATGAAACTATTGGCATTATTTCTTTTTCAAAATGTATTTATCTTTATCTATGCCACACAGGGAATTGTAAATGACAAATTGTCTGTTTCTTGTATATGGAGACTTCATAAACAGCATAGGTCACTTTACGAGTAGCTGTAAAAGTCACAATACAGACGTGTATTTTATGTTTAGGGGTAATTAACACCTCTATGCTAATCACTGTGTATTCAGAATTTTACCTATTCATCCAGTTCATAGATCCAGAATGTGTCTTCCTGCACAGCATGAATCATTTTACAAATCTGTGTTAATTTTCAGTTCCTTTGAAAGATGTTTGTAGCTTCATCTAGGGAGCAAATGCTTCCCCTTTGTTTCTTGGGACATCCTGTCTGCAATTTTAGTCTTGAGATATGTTTATTCAAACTTGTTGGGGTTTTGTGAATCAAATCCTGACATCAGAATTTCAATCCTATTTCAGCAATATCTGATAAAAATATGGTTTCATATATAAACACATTTCCCTGTCCTATGGACATATATATATATATATATATATATATATATATATATATATATATATATATATGTCATTTACCTGTACCCTGACATAATTCCCCCTTTCAAATTCAAATATATGTAGGACACATGTATTTGAATTGGATCAAAGTCAGTGGTACTTGGTGAGGATGTCGATTGTATGCATTATAGACAGTCTCTTAAGTAGAAAGTCCGTCATTTTTGAGCCTCCATGCTCATCAGCTAGGCATCTTTAAGCTACGTTATGTCTTTATTTCATTTGGGGATATGACTCATTCTCCCTCTATGACTTGTAGTTGGGACCTAGGATGTCATGCCCGCAATTGATTGATATGGACCCATTTATCTATGAAACTTTCATTTTTGGGGATCCGTATTTTATAGGCTACTGGAGATATTTTGTCAGTAATGACAAAAGGACCTTTCCATGAGGGAAGAAATTTCTTATCCCTAACCTGACCTCTGCCAAAGTTATAAAGATAAACTTTATCATTTATTTCATATTCCTTTTTGGACTTTTGAGATCATAATAGGTTTTAGTGGCAGTTGCGGCTCTTTCTAAATTCCTTTGAGTAAATGCAAAGGCATATTGCAGGTGCTTTCTTAGGTTCTCCACATATTGATGTGTATTGGCAGCGTTTATCAAGTTTTGGTCTGATGTACGGTACAGCAGTTGCTGAGGTAGAACCATTCTTCTACCAGTCATCAGTTCAAAAGGTGACATCTTGGTAGCACTACTTGGAGTTGCTGTTAATGCCATTAAGACTAGAGGTAGTTTTACATCCCAGTCTTTACCCGTTTCACTCACAAACTTTTTGAGGATTTTAACAATGGACTGGTTGTAACGCTCTACACCACCACTTGAGGCAGCTCTATAAGCAATATGGAGCTTTCTTTTAACCCCTAGTATTTTCCACATTTTGGTCATAACTTCGCTAGTGAAGTGGGTTCCCCAATCTGACTCAATTCTTTGGGGCAAACCAAATCTGGAGAATACGTGGTTGATGAGCAATGCTGCACATGTTTCAGCACTATTGTTAGGTGCACTGATGCACTATACCCATTTAGTGAACAGGCATGTCACGGTTAACATGTATTTATTACCTCTTAATGATCTAGTTACTGGACCAATAAAATCAATTTGT
Source organism: Bombina bombina (assembly GCF_027579735.1). Classification (NCBI taxonomy): domain Eukaryota; kingdom Metazoa; phylum Chordata; class Amphibia; order Anura; family Bombinatoridae; genus Bombina; species Bombina bombina. The sequence goes on along the minus strand of NC_069501.1, from coordinate 967,209,925 downwards.
ATATCTGACCATGGCATTACCATCGCCCTTTTCTGCAATGGCGCTCTATGCGTTGGCGCAGTGGGTTGGAATTGTGGACAGATTAAACAACCTTGACAGTAGGTTTGAACATCTTTCAACATGTGTGGCCAAAAAGCATAATCACGCAATATTTCATATGTGAGTTGGGCACCACGATGACCAGATGTGGGAGCATCATGGGCATGTTGAAGCATTAGACCTCTGAACTTGGTGGGTACTACCCATTGCTGAATGCCAGTTTTGGAGGTTCTAATTAACCCCTTAACGACCGAGGATGTGCAGGGTACGTCCTCAAAAAAAAGGCAGTTAACGCCTGAGGACGTACCCTGCACGTCCTCGGTGTGGAAAGCAGCTGGAAGCGATCCTGTTTGCTTCCAGCTGCTTTCCGGTTATTGCAGTGATGCCTCGATATGGAGGCATCCTGCAATAACCTTTTGAAGCCATCCGATGCAGAGAGAGCCACTCTGTGGCCCTCTCTGCACCGGAGATCGGTGGCTTCCTTCGTTGGTGGGTGGGAGCAGTACCGGGAGGCGGGTGGCGGCCATCGATGGCCCTGGAGATGTGGAGGGGGGCGGGATCGTGGGCGGGGATGCCCGGGGGCGCGCACGGATGCGCGCGCGTGCACGGGAGGGCGGGGGCGGGCGCGTGCACGGGGAGGGAGCGGGTGGGAACCGCTACACTACAGAAAAAGGTGCAATCAGTTTAAAATAAGTTTAAAAAAAAAAAGATCAATGAGGTGGTTGGGGTTTGTGGTGGTGGTGGGGGGGGGGGGTTTGGGGAAGCTACACTACAGAAAAAAAAAACCTAAGAAAAAAAAGCACTTTTTTGTGTAAGCTGGGTACTGGCAGACAGCTGCCAGTACCCAAGATGGCCCCAATAAGGCAGATAGGGAAGGTTACAGAGCTGTTTTGGGGGGGATCAGGGAGGTTGGAGGCTAAGGGGGGTCCTATACAGCAGAATAATTATTATTTTTAAAAAAAAAAAAAAAACTAAACCCCCCAAAAAGCTTTTATTTTAGTACTGGCAGACTTTCTGACAGTACTTAAGATGGCGGGGACAATTGTGGGGTGGGGGAGGGAAGGGAGCTGTTTGGGAGGGATCAGGGGGTCTGATGTGTCAGGTGGGAGGCTGATCTCTACACTAAAGCTAAAATTAACCCTGCAAGCTCCCTACAAACTTCCTAATTAACCCCTTCACTGCTAGCCATAATACACGTGTGATGCGCAGCAGCATTTTGCGGCCTTCTAATTACCAGAAAGCAACGCCAAAGTCATATATATCTGCTATTTCTGAACAAAGGGGATCCCAGAGAAGCATTTACAACCATTTGTGCCATAATTGCACAAGCTGTTTGTAAATGATTTCAGTGAGAAACCTAAAATTGTGAAAAATTTAACGTTTTTTTTTTATTTGATCGCATTTGGCGGTGAAATGGTGGCATGAAATATACCAAAATGGGCCTAGATCATTACTTTGGGTTGTCTACTACACTACACTAAAGCTAAAATTAACCATACAAGCTCCCTACAAGCTCCCTAATTAACCCCTGCACTGCTGGGCATAATACACGTGTGGTGCGCAGCGGCATTTAGCGGCCTTCTAATTACCAAAAAGCAATGCCAAAGCCATATATGTCTGCTATTTCTGAACAAAGGGGATCCCAGAGAAGCATTTACAACCATTTGTGCCATAATTGCACAAGCTGTTTGTAAATCATTTCAGTGAGAAACCGAAAGTTTGTGAAAAAATTTGTGAAAAAGTGAACGATATTTTGTATTTGATCGCATTTGGCGGTGAAATGGTGGCATGAAATATACCAAAATTGGCCTAGATCAATACTTTGGGATGTCTTCTAAAAAAAAATATAAAAGAGAAAACACTGAACTATTTCCCAAAATGAATACACTGTATCTGTGTCAGACACAGGCTTAAGGGAATAAATGATGTGTTTGAATTTTCTAAACCAGGGGAACTGTATTCATTCAGAGGTAAATCAGGTGTAGTAATTGTATATACAAATATATGCAAAGTTCCAATGAGTCCTGTAACCCCTATTTTTTCACAGCCCCTTTGTTTATCAGTCAGTAAAGAAAAATCCCACTGTATCGATATGTAGTGGTAACTTTTGTAATGGAAGTCCAAACAAACACATCAAATTACAAGAAACTCACTCACCCTCCTTCTTTCGTATAGGGCCCTGGAATATGGCATCGCTGTGGATCACAGCATAGTTGAAAATACCTTCTGTAGTATATGCGATGTTTGGTACATCCAGTGAGAGAGAGTGCTTGTAATGCTGCTGGGAGCGGTTTGAAGCCTGGGCAAACCGCCAAACAATGATACAATCAAAATACTTCCACACAGGTGAAAAAGGTTCCAGCAGTAAATGGATCGAGGAAAAGAGGTTTAAAAGTATATCCTTTATTAGTATCCGTAAAAAGTGTACTGTGTAAGTATCACAGAAAAAAACTTTGCAATATCACAGCCAGTAAGCTAGTCAGCCCAAAAGCTCTATATCAAACAGACCAACATGTTTCGTGCTGGTACAGCACTTCGTCAGGGATAGTGAAGGGTTAACTGTTCACCTGTTAAATGCATATTGGGTCCAATCGAAACTCAGCAACTTTACTCTGTCCAATAAGGAACAGGATACTGAATTCAAATTGTGTGTCATACAATGCTTCATTTGTGTGTTTAGCTTGGACCAAAGCTGCAGCAACAGGTGTTCAATATAAGACTAATCATTAGTTGTACAAACCATTGCAGTTCCTGAGATAACGGCTACTAATACATCAAACAAAATGAAAGAAGTAAGCCAGAAAAGGCAGTCAAAAAACGAGGAAGAAGAAAGAGGACTGCCAGTGAGGTACCCCAGCAGAAGAAGAGGAGGCACAACACGAAAAAACTAACGAACACAAATAAGGACTTTATCACAGATGAGAAATCACAATGTGGTCCTAATAGAAATAAGGAAATTAATGTGATTAACCTTTCAGATGTCAATTTGTCAAATGTAGAAACAAAAGTTCTATCAAAGGGTTTAACATTTGCACCAACTACTGATTTTTCATTATTTGAAACTCTAATAGATGTAAACAAATTTATACGAAATCTTACTTTAAAGAGGCATTTCAATACAGGCACACTAAATGAGTCTGAATGTGACACTAATGACACCATAGATCCTGAAATACATTTGACTAATTTAAATAGTATTTCTAATTTTGAAGAACAATGTAGTCTTATTGATCTATTGAGCCTTAACAGCGAAAGCTCTAGATATGACACTAGTGCACACATCATACCATCTGTCAAAGTTAAAACAAAAAATGAAAAGTTTTATCCCATCCAAATGAGAGGTGACCTAATAGAAGCATTTCACACTATAGTAGAAACAGAACTAATTGAGCTACATCAAAATACACATAAAAATAAGCAAAGAAAGAAAATCAAAGGTGACAACCTAAGTAAACTAGAAAGAATGGCTTTGAATAAACTACGAAATAATGATAATCTAGTGATCACCAGCTCAGACAAAGGAGGCTCAGTTGTAGTTCAAAATAGAGATTGCTACATCAAGGAAGCCATAAGACAACTTGATGATGTGGATACTTATATTAGGCTTAGTTTTAACCCCACTATAAAGTTTCAACAAGATCTTGACAAATTTTTGAACCAATCTGTACATAGAGGCTTCATAACGAAAATGACAGCAGATAAACTTAAAGTAACACATCCACAGATTTCAGTTTTCAAACACATACCTAAAATTCATAAGGATCCCAATTTTCCCCCTGGTCGGCCTATCATTTCTGGTATTGGCACACTAGGGGAGAAATTGGGTGCCTTTATAGATGAACATTTACAGCCTATTGTTAGCTCCACACCAGGTCACGTAAGGGACACCAAACATCTCCTGAACATGCTTGATCAGATTGTACTGGATGACAATTGTATTCTTGTCTCTATTGATGTCTCTTCTCTGTATTCTTGCATCCCCCACAATCAAGGGTGCTATGCACTTCATCACATGCTGAGAAGACACACCAATTATGATTTGGATTATATTGAATTTCTCATAGATACAGTGGGTTATCTTCTAACCCATAATTATTTTTTGTTTTTGGGACAATATTACTTGCAAAAATGTGGCACTGCGATGGGGGCTAAATTTGCTCCCTCGTATGCAAACTTATACTTAAGTTTTTTTGAAATAATTAAAATCTATACTGATACAAATCCCTTTAAATCTTGTATAAAAGCATATTTTAGGTATATAGATGACCTGTTGGTCATCTGGAGAGGTACAGACATACAGTTACAGGACTTTCTGAAATATATAAATGACAACAACATGAATTTAAAATTCACACATAGTAGTTCTAAGACTCAACTAGCTTTTCTGGATGTTCTGCTGAAAATCCATGACAATAAAATAGAGACCGAAACTTATCGAAAGCCCATAGCAGGGAACACAATTCTTAGGGCGAATTCACATCACCCTGAACATCTAAAAAGAGGAATCCCTAAGGGCCAATATATGCGCCTTCGTAGGAACTGTACCAATATAACACAGTATAAACAACAGGCTGAAGACCTCACGCAAAGATTATCAGCCAGAGGTTATAAAAAGAACATATTGGTGAACATATCAAATGAAGTCCTATCCATGGACAGACATGAATTACTAACAGATAAGATAACACAAAAAAATGATTACTCAGGTTCAAGTGTAGTCTTTTCAACTAAATATAGTAGTCAATATCAACAAATTTGTGCAGTAATAAAGAAAAACTTGGCCATATTAGAAAAAGACAAACTTCTTGATAGTAACATTTTAAACAATATAAAATTTGTATCTAGGAAGGCAAGGAATATTGGTAATAATCTAAAAAGGCACTTTGACAAAAAAATTAACAATGTTCAGAGAACCTGGCTAGAACCAAAATTAGTTTTTTTTAAATGTGGCACCATTCCATGTAAATCATGTGAATACGCTGAAGTTGATTCTTCGTTTTCATCTTATCACACTGGTGAAATATTTAAATTAAAACATAATTTGACATGCAATTCGATCTTTGTGGTATATTTAATTACCTGTAAACTATGTAAGAAACAATACACAGGTCGTACCTCTCGAATGCTCAAAGACCGAATAAGGGAGCATCTCTTATCTCTATCAGATAAGGAGCCTAAGACTCCGGTGGCTAAGCACTTCAGGTCACATTGTGAAAAACCACATAAATACTTTTCATTCAAAGCCATTGACTATGTTCCCAAACTAAACACTGGAGGAAATAGACATGATAAACTAAATAAAAGTGAAACCTTTTGGATATTCAGGTTACAAACAGGAGCTCCAATAGGTATTAACGAAAAATCAGATTTAAAATTATTCATAGGATAAACAACTATCACAATCTCTAAATAATTATTTTAGATTTTTACAAGTTCAGTGGGTTCAAATCAAAGTACACACCTCAAAAATATGGGGTTCACTAAGGATCTACATAGTTAAGATCCGGTATTGACACATAAAGGTGTCATTATCATCATTAATTTTATCACTAAACTTCCATTTTATTTGGAATTATATTTTCACTCTTTTTTATTATAAGATTTCAAATTCACTTGTTCTTTTTTGTTCTCTTTTTCATCTTTATCACGGAAAAATATAAGATAGAATACACATCACTAGAATAATACACACAAAATTCACTTTTTCTACTGGATTACATAGTTGTTTAACGATGAGAATATAATATGACATTTTTTAGGTCCCTTTAAGTAGATATGAGGTTAACGATCATCTGCACTGCTAATAGGGAATTCAATATAGGAACAAATCAAATGCTTAAACTTATTCATGCTCTAGGGATTCTACTCTAATAACTTAGCAGCACTTAGTTTTTCTGTTTATAAGGGACTAGATCCCTTTACAGGTCAGACCAATAAGAATGCTAAAAGCTGAATAATATAGAGGATACCCCTTTAAAAGATACATGCATATATATGCACCTAGTTCGCTTAATGCACAACGGACTAGTCCCTCTACAGGTCAGATTAATAAGGATAACCAAAAGCCAAAAAAATACAAAAAATATTCAGGATATTTCCTTTAAAAAACTTAACCCTGCAGGTTTATAGTTTATATCTCACAGCATACTTTGTACACTCATGTAAGGATGTTTATGTATCCACTATTATATCAAATCGATATTTTTCAGCTACTTAGCTGATATTCAACATAATATAACATAAAGTTTGGCATTCATGTCTTGCATACAATTATGTGGCTGTGCTTGTTTGCTGCCTTGGCGCAGCATGTGGCGACTGGGGTAAGGTGCTTTTAACTCTATGAGGATATTTAATTGTGCTGTTTTTGATCTTATCCACATTAAGAATTCATTTACATCATTGAGCTCTATATCTTCTGTTATTTTTTATGTATGTACAACTAATGATTAGTCTTATATTGAACACCTGTTGCTGCAGCTTTGGTCCAAGCTAAACACACAAATGAAGCATTGTATGACACACAATTTGAATTCAGTATCCTGTTCCTTATTGGACAGAGTAAAGTTGCTGAGTTTCGATTGGACCCAATATGCATTTAACAGGTGAACAGTTAACCCTTCACTATCCCTGACGAAGTGCTGTACCAGCACAAAACATGTTGGTCTGTTTGATATAGAGCTTTTGGGCTGACTAGCTTACTGGCTGTGATATTGCAAAGTTTTTTTCTGTGATACTTACACAGTACACTTTTTACGGATACTAATAAAGGATATACTTTTAAACCTCTTTTTCTCGATCCATTTACTGCTGGAACCTTTTTCACCTGTGTGGAAGTATTTTGATTAAAAAAAAATATATACATGTCAATTGATATTCAGGGATTCCTGAAAGATATTAGTGTTCCAATGTAACTAGCGCTAATTTTGAAAAAAAGTAGTTTGGAAATAGCAAAATGCTACTTGTATTTATGGCCCTATAGCTTTCAAAAAAAGCAAAGAACATGTAAATATTAGGTATTTCTAAACTCAGGACAAAATTTAGAAACTATTTAGCATGGTTTTTTTTTGGTGGTTGTAGATGTGTAACAGATTTTGGGGGTCAAAGTTAAAAAAAAGTGTGTTTTTTTCCATTTTTTCCTCATATTTTATAATTTTTTTTATAGTAAATTATAAGATATGATGAAAATAATGGTATTTTTAGAAAGTTAATTTAATGGCGAGAAAAACGGTATATAATATGTGTGGGTACAGTAAATGAGTAAGAGGAAAATTACAGCTAAACACAAACACCGCAAAAATGTAAAAATAGCCTTGGTCCCAAACGGACAGAAAATGGAAAAGTGCTGTGGTCATTAAGGGGTTAACAACCCATCCTGTAACTTGAATTGTGATCTGGACTTCGTTAAGATTCTAAGATCTTCTTTGTCAATACAATCATCTTTTGAGATGGGATTGCTTTCAGGATCTTCTATGTGTTTATAGAAGATGCCTACAATGGGGTCTTCTTTTTGACTAGTGATCAGGTCCCCACTAGGAGAATCCTGACTCCATTGTACCAAGTGAGGCTCACTCTGTTGTTTTGCCTGGTTTCTGGTAATGGCTTCTACCTGAATTGCACCCATTAAGTGTTGGGTGTACAGATAATGTGTGTATAGCAAACAAGTCAGATGTTAACAAACAAATATGCTCAACACAATGTGCTAAAAAACAATACTCTCCTTGTCAAAGTGATATAAAGATGACCGCTGCCTTCCTTCAGTCTCTCCCCAGGGACTGTACAGACAATAGGCAAATAGAAATGGATGGCGCTGGTCTTGATGTGAAGTTAAATTTTCTAATGATAGATAGAAATGGACTTGATGTGCAAGTTTAAATCCAACAAAATAATGTGCAGTATACTCACTCCTTCAATAATGTGAGTTCAGCTTCTAAGTTGTGCCTTTCTCCAGAGGATAGGAAATAAATCGCAAAGAGGATGTCAGCTGGGCTGGAAATGGATTGAAAACCCCATCAGCAGTAAAATAGTAACTTTTATTACAAATCAAGTAGTAACTTACTTATCAAATATAGTAAGTCCGGCTCGTCACAGGAAAGAATGATTCCAAGTGTATGAAAGATAAAAATGTTTATTTAGCTCTACGCGTTTCAACGCTCAAGCGTCTTTTTCAAGAGCAGTAAAAACAAATTAAAAAAACAAATAAAAAGTTTGCATGATCATGCAAACTTTTTATTTGTTTTTACTGCTCTTGAAAAAGACGCTTGAGCGTTGAAACGCGAAAAGCTAAATAAACATTTTTATCTTTCATACACTTGGAATCATTCTTTCCTGTGACGAACCGGACTTACTATATTTGATAAGTAAGTTACTACTTGATTTGTAATAAAAGTTACTATTTTACTGCTGATGGGGTTTTTAATCCATTTAAAGCCCAGCTGACATCCTCTTTGGGATTTATTTCCTATCCTCTGGAGAAAGGCACAACTTAGAAGCTGAACTCACATTATTGAAGGAGTGAGTATACTGCACATTATTTTGTTGGATTTAAACTTGCACATCAAGTCCATTTCTATCTATCATTAGAAAATTTAACTTCACATCAAGACCAGCGCCATCCATTTCTATTTACCCATTAAGTGTTCAATATTAAGGAGTTCTTCAGTTATGGCTCCTTGTTTGGCTAATGAATCCGCAAGATCATTGCCTTCCTTATCTGGGCCTAGAACCCTGGAATGACCCTTGGTCATTTTCCAGTGTATGGTTAAATCATTGGATACCACCAGATTATCAATCTCGCAGAACAACTTGCCATGCTTGACTGGTTTGTTATTGCTTTTCTGCATACCATTTCTTTTCCAAGTTGGCAGGTATTCAACAAAACTGTCACGCACATAATTTGAGTCACTTATGATCACAAATTTGTGAATGCTATGTTCAATAGCCATTTCAATGGTTTTTAGAACAGTAGTTAGTTCTGCAACTTGACTGGATCTTGGTCCAATGTTGAAACCTATAGATATATTTGGGCATCTATTTGCCCAAGTTATACCAATGCCAGGGACTAATCTGCGCTCATTATCAATAGTGGCATGGTAAGAACAACCATCAACGTATACCCAAGGTAATGTTTGACAATGGTCCTCATTGTACATTTTATATGGGGAAAGCAGTTGTTCCTCCAGGAAATCATCTTCTGATAATTCTTCCCCAGGATCTCTAGCAGTACAGTTATGGCGTTCAGCAAGCCTTAGTGCGACTGGATTCTTTTTATTCTGCTTGTAGCGAATTTCTAAAGGCCAGCCTTGTAAGGAAAGAGTCCACGCTGTTATGCGGCTATTAGACAAATTCCTGTCTCTTATTCTCTCACTTTGCACATAGAGCAAAGGCTGGTGGGCCATTTCTACAATAATTTTCTCGCCCTGTATATAGCTGCGGAAATTTTGTAGAGCCCATACAGTAGATAAGAGGGCTTTTTCGCAATCGCTAAATTTTATTTCTACTGGGGATAGAGTTTTGCTTGCATAAGCAATGGCTTTGCTTAAATTATCATGCTTCTGGTATAAAACAGCACTCATGCTTACATCCGTGTAACCTGTCTCTAAGAAGAAAGGTTTACCACCTTCAGGGTACGCTAAGCAAGGTGCTTGAGTGAGTTTTCTTTTCAGCTCTTTTATGGCTGTCTCTTGAGACTCACTCCAGTGCCATTTCACATCCTTCTTTAGAAGAAGTAGTAGTGGTTTAGCTAATTCTGCATAATTATCAATGAATTTGCGAGAATAATTTGTCATACCCAGGAAGGATCTCAATTCCTTTAAGTTAGTTGGGTATTTAGAATTTACTATAGCTTCCACCTTTTTCTTCTGAGGATTTAATCCTTCAGAAGTAACTTCATGAGTGCGGCACCATTGAACTTTTTGTAGGGATAATTTGACACCTGCCCTTTTAAGTTGGCTGAGGACATGTTTAAGCTCTGCAATGTGTTTTTCAAAGTCTGTGCTTTTGATTAAAACATCATCAACATAAGATAAGGTCCCCCTTTCCAGTGCATCAGGCATAGCCTTATGCATGAATACAGCAAATTCATGTCCAGAATTTATGTATCCAAAAGGAAGTCTCTGAAATGCATATTGGATCTTTTGGAAGGAGAATGCCAGCTTATACTGGTCCTCCTTATGTACCTTTATGGTCCAATATCCCTGTGCACAATCAATGGCAGTGAATATTTTGGATCCCTGCATTTGTGCTAGGCATTGGTCAATATATGGCACAGGCCAGCCAGACATGTACACTCGTTTGTTTAGCTGTCTTAAATCAGCACACAAACGCCATTGTCCATTGGGCTTAAGAACACCTAGAATAGGATTATTATAAGAGCTGTGCACCTGTCTGATAATCCCTCTTTCTTCCAAGTTCCTTATGATTTCTGCAAGAGAATCATATGAGGCTATAGGAAGTCTGTATTGTTTAACAAATACAGGTGATGCATTGGGATCTGTTTGTATTCTTGCAATGTGCAAGTCTGTAGTACCACAATCATAAGAATCCTTAGCAAAAATATCCTTGTACTCCATCAGGAGTTCTCGCAGCAGTTGGCGTTCATCATCGCTGGAACAGCCATTATCTAAGGATATTTGCTCCTCAACTATTTGCTGAAATCCTGGAAAGATTTCAGGCTGTTCTATTTCATAGGCTTCTTCCAACCTAGAGGTGAGATCCCCTTGATTATAATTTACATTGCCCCTATGACTCTGGGTATTGGGATAATCTTGCTGTTTGATCGGCTGATCAAACACTAGAGAGGCTTCTTCAATTTTACAGATGCCTTCCTCTGAGCTGAAGGGATAAATAGACTGAATATTAAATAGACCCTCTGGCGTAGATGCAAAGGATTGTTCTATTAGCTGTTCTTCAGTTAAGTATCCTTCAGGTATTAGCCCAATTATGTTATTCTGGAATCCAAAAGTGTAATAACTTGATTCCAGCGCATATCCTATGGTAGTCCCCTTGGATAAGGTTATATCCTGTGGGGTTATGTTATGTACAATAACATGTATTGGAACAGTTCCAATAATCACAATAGGAGTGTAGGTCACTGTGATACCCAGATTTTGTATTCTATGGGAGAGGCAAATTAGTGTTTCAGAAGTTTTTAATTTCTGACCTCTCTTTACCTGTAAGGGTAAAAGAAATTTATCAGCCCCAGCAGGAATTATAACATCGTTAGACACCTGCATATTTACAGCATATGGTAATTGCTGGTTTGATTTCAGGGCTGCATTTTCATCCTGAAATACTTCAGGGTCCCCCTTTAACCTGCTCCAGAGGCAAGAGTTAATCAAATCTATTTGTATGGCATATCTATGTAAGATATCATTGCCAATGTATATTTGATTATGGGGAGTGTTTAAAACTAAAAACAGGTGCTTCACTGATTTATTACCTATAGATACAGATAATAAGCATTTAGCTGTGATGTTATAGCTTTCAGACCTGTTATCCAGGTTGTGGACACAGTGGTCTTGGGGAGAAAGATATTTAATCACTTTAGGTTCAGCTATCTGCGCTAATAAGCCTTCGCTTATATAGCTAGCTTCCTGTTTTAAACTCAACTTGGCATATTTTGTTGTACCAAGGTCATGCATTTGTATAGGGATAAATAGATCCTCTCTAATTCTCTCAATCCCTGTGAGGTATTGAGCGTGCCCCCCCTTAGGGATTTTATGATCCCCCTTGTCGAGAGATATGGTTAATAAATCGCCATCTAGGGAAATATTTGCTATCATTCCAGGCGAAATTTTAAAAGGATTACTATCAGAGCCACTTAAAGGAGTCTGATCATCTATCTGCAAAATAGTGATTTCAGGTACAGAGTTATTCCTGAAATGAATCTCCACAGCATCTGGTTTCTCTTCCACTACGTGAGTTATGTCGGGGGCGAGATATACCAGATTTTTCATAATTGATAGGCCTTTTAACTTGTGACCAAATTACATTATTTATGCAATCAATTATGGTGCTTAGTCGCTTCAGGAGATCACTACCAATAATTAAACGATCAGTTGGCAGATCCATTATAATGACAGGGTGTCTTATGACCCTGTTCCCCAGTTTAAATTTTAGCCAGGCCGTACTGTAGACTTTTAAAGAGTCACCCCCAACTCCTATTAGAGAACCATCAAATTCTTTTATTTTAGGTTTGTGGGGTGTTAGTTCATTTAGCTGTGTGTAGTACCTGTGGGATAAAATAGTTGCCTGAGACCCAGTATCAATTAATCTCATGATAGGGTTGGAGACTGAATCTTGCAGCTCAGCTAATACATAATATCTCCCTGCATTTTCTACCATTTCACACAAAGTTGGCGTTATCATACATCTGTGGGCTTTGCCACGCGTTACCTGAATTCGCCATGTTTTCCGATGCAGAAGAAGCTTCATACCTACCGGTCTCCTGTATGACAGGGTCAGCTGGATTCTTGTGTACTGCATCTGTGGAAATAAGGTTAAGAGAACACTGCAAAGGGAAAAATGGTTAATGCTTTCAGGCCAAGGTTGCTCGTCATCACAGCTAAATTGTCCGTTTCTGGTCTGTGGGGAGATAACATGATTAGTACCATTGACATTTATCATTACATTTTTTATATCTCTCCCATCCCTCTCAGGTGATACTGCAGTATTTATGACTGTGCCTGTGGTCCACTGCTGACCACTGGCTGTACCCCTAAAAAAATATTGTTCGGTTGCTGAGCCGTAGAAGGTTGACTCATATTAGTGAATTGTTCACTCAACCGATTTAACTGGGTAAAAAGCATATCTACCTGATTGTACAAGTTACCCCTGGGTCTATCTCTTGGTGGCCCATAATAGTGATTCCTGGACCATTGGGTTCCCTCAGGATCAGGGCCGCTATTTCTATTCTGGCGTGGTTGCCCCTGGGGTTCAGTTTGTTCAGCGATATGATTTTGGGGAGCAGTATATATTTGGGGTGTCTGGTTACCCTGAGAATACCTTCACCATCTATTGTATCTACCTTTGCGTGGGTACCAATTATTTGGTGAGTATTCTCTTTGTGAGTAATTATTCACCTGATTATGTCCCCCACTTTGGTTATAATTTCTCTGCGCCTCAGCCCGTGTAGGGGATGGGGCAGAGTTAAACCTCTGTGGAGATGGCCTGTTTTCTTTTTAGACTCCAAATTGAGGGGGCTAGGTGACACCCTAGTTTCTGCTACAATTTTGGGTTTTGATTCCTTTTTAACCCCCTGCTCACTGGACTGCTGAATATAGTATAATTTTGTACTCTCTTTGATCAGCCATTCCAATGAGCAGTCCTCATCAAAATCTCTAGCTAAATTAATTTTGATGGGTGTAGGCAGTGCTTCAAAAAATAAATTTCCAAATTCTGAGCAATCAAATCTGGGATTATCTTCAGCCATACTGTACGCATTTTTCAATTCAGAAAGGAACTCAATGGGACTTTGATTCGCACTACATTTTAAACCATATACCGCTATTTTCGCAGCAGTTTTAGTGCGATGTTGCCCGAATTCCTTTCTGCATTGTCGTTTCACTTCACACCAGGAGTGAATATTCATATCCTTTAGTGAAGTAAAGAATTTGTGATGCTTACTGTCAAATACCCAGGGCAGAAATTCAATTTTTAATTTCTCACTTGTAACATTCATTATAGCTATTGCATTTTCAAAAGCCTCTAAATGATCAATTACAGATTTTGTTCCCTTATTGGAGAATATAGGTACTGCACCCTGTATGAAAGTAACTATTTTATGGGAATCATAGACCTTATTAGACTTACTTTGGGATTCTCTATTAGTTTCCCTCATCCGCACCAGCTGAGTTACAGCAGTTTCCTGGATTTACATCATGAGGTGATTGTCTATTTGGGAAATCTATTTCTGACCCATTAGGGGTCATTTGTCTATACTCTTCCATATATTTTTGTACCTCGTCCCTGACGCGTTCTATAAGGGAGTTAGCATTATCGGCATTATTCTCACTGTTAATATAGGGGTTTTCATTATGGCGATATGACCTTTTTAAATCACTTAATTCTCTCTGGCTTTGCGCAAGCTGTTTATTTAATTCTTGTATCTGTGCGAGTAAGTCTATATTATGCTTATCTAAGGCGGTTAGGTTTTGGGCAAATCCATCCATTTTATTTTTGGCTATTTTTAAATCCTCTTCGCATCTGCATGAGGAACGAATACTACTTTCTAGTTCCTGTATCTGCAATTGTTTGTCTATGACACAAAGCGACATTTCGTCAATAATGCATATCAAAAGGGGCCAAGATTTTAGTATTAGTTCGTCTCGCTTTTTGAGAGTCTTGCATTGATTAATCATTAATAATTCTTGGAAAAATTCATTTTTTTCATTCCACATATTATTATTAACGGTAATATTTTTAGCCCTGATTTCAAGCATATCCATAAAATCATTTAATTCACCCGCAATATTAAACTTCTCTTTAACGTGACTTATGACATCTTTCTTAAGGATCTGACCTTTTGTAAGGGGTATTGTGATGGGACCATTTTCAATTCTATGTATAGAATTAAATGAGTCACTTCTGGCTACAGACATTATTATATTGGCTTAGTATTTAGTTAAATTAAAACGCTAATACAATTTTTACCAATAAAAAGAGAGAAAAAAAACTTTATATTTTAAAAAAAAAATTAATATTAATTTTGAAATATGAAAAAATAAATTAATATTTTTATGAATTTCGAGATACGAAAAATTAATATTTTTGATGAATCTTGAAATATGAAAAATTAATATTTTTGATTAATTTTGAAATATGAAAAAATAATACTTTTACCAATTTTTCAAAAATTAATCTTTAACAATATTTCAAAATATCAATATCAATCTCGAAATATGAACATCAATATTTCAATCTTCAAAAAAAAACTTATTTTAAAAATATTAATTTCGAAATATGATTTTTTTTTTCTCTCTTTTACAATAATTTCTATTTACTACAAATATATGATATCAATACGATAAATACTAATAAATCTCAGCAAGTGCCTCCATACAATATGTCAGTATATTCATAAAAATCTTCAGTAGTGCTCTCCAAATAATATATTAGTCTATGGCAGGGTTAAAACACTATATATTTAAATGATTATCCTTTAAAATAAACCCTCAATCAATATGCATCTACTAGAAACAATTAAATTAATATAAATATCTGAATTCTTTTATTTAGTTAATTTTATGTGCATATTGGAATATATTTGTAATACCAGAACATGAAACAATATTATATGCGTTTAAAACTATTAAGATATGCTATACTTCTTACAAAGCCCAGAAAAGTTTACCTTTAAAAACCAGCCTTATTTACAAATAGCCTTTCATTTAGTTAACGCAGTGAGATTCTATGATATTTAGCTGCTAACATTCAAGGAATGCACTCAGTTATTTAACCACAATTTACTCTAACACAATTCTAATTAGGATACTAAAAATACATATATTTTTACTGTAAACAGTTTATTATAATTAAAATCAATTCTAAGATATATATATATATATATATATATATATATATATATATATATATATATATATATATATGTTCTATGTTTTGCACCAATAAAAACAATTTAGCATTAAAGAAATATGTTTAACAAAACACAGGCTATGAAATACTAACTTGAAATACAAACTACTTCTTTAAATCTGCTACATACAGCAATAATGAATGTTTACTTAAATGTTTGCATACAAAAAGTAAGCTAAGAGATATTTAAAGCTATGCAACACAGTTTAAAATACAAATTGCTCTCTTTAATCTATCAGTTGTAATTTAACTGTAGTGACTATGCATATAACTTATTTTAAAACATCACATGTAATTTCAATACTTTACCAGGGTACACACCAATAGATATCCAATATCCCTTAATAGGAATATCTCACCTTAGAAAAAAAGGTTGATTAGCTTTGCCAGAGTAAATGGTATCTCACGCCCAGCACCCAGTTACAAGTTAGCTTAGCACAATCTGTCCTGTTTCTCCCTCCTGCATTACTTATATAAGCTTTTCCATTTTAGGTAAGATTGGCCCTTTGAAATTTCATTTTTAAACAGCCAAAAAGCCTTCTGGCTGTAGTTCTTGCATCGCAGCACCGGGTGGCAGCATGACAAATTAACACAGCAATACATGCAGCATGAAAAAACAACACAGCAAAACATATACTACATTTTTAACAACTTAATTATTTCTATGAAGTGGTTATTCATTAGACTATAACTCTCTACAACAATTATTCACAATATTTGTTTTAGATAGGGTAGTATCTTATGAATTTTCTGATCATTTTGATATGAAACATCAATATATTATATTAAAACAATTTATATTTCTAACTATTCAAGACTAATGGCATTTATATATCTGTTATATATGTATTCACACAATTACAGCATGTTTTACATTTCTAACAAATTCTGCATGCATGAATTATTATATGTCTGAGAAATATAGAGACACAGCGGTTATCATTCCATACAGATGATCTTGTATTTAGTATTTTTTAGCCCCATCTGGAACACAGAAAACAACAGGTTATATATCATCCAAACATGGGACTATCATAATTGCTATTCAATCTATACAGATTTAAATCTATCTCCCAGATATATATTCAATATAGTCTGGGGCATACATTTGATATGTTTATCTGCAATATTATCAATGTAGTTATTATTCAATACAGCAATTACCCCTTAATATAATATGTCCAGGCTCAATATATATACATATATGGGTTATTTGAATTATTTCAAACATACACATGAAACTATTGGCATTATTTCTTTTTCAAAATGTATTTATCTTTATCTATGCCACACAGGGAATTGCAAATGACAATTTGTCTGTTTCTTGTATATAGAGACTTCATAAACAGCATAGGTCATTTTACTAATAGTTGTAAAAGTCACAATACAACATATTTTCTGTTTAGCTAGCAATACAGAGGTGTATTTGACGTTTAGGGGCAATTAACACCTCTATGCTAATCACTGTGTATTCAAAATTTTACCTGTTCATCCAGTTCATAGATCCAGAATGTGTCTTCCTGCACAGCATGAATCATTTTACAAATCTGTGTTAATTTTCAGTTCCTTTGAAAGATGTTTGTAGCTTCATCTAGGGAGCAAATGCTTCCCTTTTGTTTCTTGGGACATCCTGTCTGCAATTTTAGTCTTGAGATATGTTTATTCAATTTTGTGGGGATTCTGTGAATCAAATCCTGACATCAGAATTTCAATCCTATTTCAGTAATATCTGATAAAAATTTCCCTGTCCTATATATATATATATATATATATATATATATATATATATATATATATATATATATATATATATGTATATGTAATTTACCTGTACCCTGACAGTTTATTAGAACATGAAGGTAAGCATCCTTTAAATCTATTGTTGACATAAACTGCCCTTGCTGAATGAAAGGCAGATTAGACCAAATAGTCTCCATTTTGAGTTCTGACAAACTTGCTCAAAGATATTACAATCAAAACTGGTCTGCAAGTATCCTCCTTGGAAACGATAGAAAGATTGGAATAAAATCCCATTCCCTATTCCAAACAAGGAACAGAAACTATGACTCCTGTGGATTCTAAAAAAAATCAAATGAAGAACATGAGCTTTTAAAAGGGATTCTTCTGAACATTTGACAAAAGAAACCTTCCTCTGGGAGGCCTTACCATAAAAACCTTATCCACTAACCTTTGGAAATTATATATAAAGTCCAAGAATCTGTAACATTCCAAAACCCTGCCCCCTACCAGAGAATCTGGATTGGGGGCAGCACCTTCATGTGAACTTGGGATCAGGAGTAGAATTATTGATCTGTTTAGATTCCAAATGGAGCTTGGTTTCCAACATGAGGAATCTTGCTTAGCTGAAAAGGAAAACCAAAGACAAAATCTAAGATAAGAAGCACTGAAAAAGAGCAATAGAGTACTAAATGATAAAATGTAAAAGACAATTTAATCAACAATTTGATACATGTGTTAAAATGGTTAATGAAACATACATACATCTGTTTTAAGAGGCAAAAGATCATAATGTAGATTACACCCTTATCCTTACATCTTATAGTTTCTTTTATTTTGTGTATGTAACCATTTTGTCTGGATTTTATTTCAACAAAATGGATTGTTTATTTTAACAAAATGGTTACATACACAAAATAAAATAAACTATAAGCTGTAAGGATAAGGGTGTAATATACATTATCGAATGTCCCTGTCATAAACAGTATATTGGAGAGACCACTAGGACCCTAAGAGAACGGATACGAGAGCACCTACATTGTATTGAGAAGGGAAAGCTAGATAACCATCTGTATAACCATTTCTGTGAAGTCCATAAAAACAATCTAAAAGCTTTTAAATTTTGGGGAATCTCAAAAGTCAGCTTAGACTGGAGAGGGGGTAATTTTGAACACAAAATATTGAGAAAAGAAGCAGAGCTTATTTATAACATGCAGACCTTACACCCTTCCGGTCTCAACTCTGAATTAGATTTGTCACCTTTTCTTGTTACATAAACTGAATTAATCCCAACGGACAGTTTTAGTATGTAATATCCTAATGATTATTTTTAATGTGTGTCTATAGTGACTTTGTCCTTATATTTTTTTAATTTATCTGAGATAGATTATATATTCCCTGTGTTTTAGATAAGATATATGTTCTAAACATACAAGAAGTATTATCTGTTTAGGATTGTTTTTAATCTTTATATTGATATGTACATCAGAAACCACATTAGAAAGAATAATCCACCTTAAAGAGTATTCCACCTTTAATAAAGAAATTACCAGAACCAATGGACATCAAGGGATGGGTATTTAAGAACAAAAAACAGATGACCCAGAATATGTTTTGATAAAGCCCTGCACTAGGGGCAAAACACGTCAACTATCCACTACGGCATTGATTTCAGCACTTGCACCTTTTCGTATTAACCCGAGGAGTCTGAAAACCCAGACGGAGGTTTGAAATATTGAAGACTGTGAACGGCCGTTCAAGATTTCCATTATTTCATCTTTCATTGATTGACCGTGGAGACCTATGTCATAGCTCCACCTTTGCAAACGGAATACTGGGAAGCGCGATCTGAACTAGGATGCCATGATAAGCCGTGAATGTGGCCAAGGCTCCGTAAGTAATACAACAGATTCACCAAGTTATTAACTTTGTGGGATTACACCATTTGAGAGGATATTTACCAGTACTGGTCAAAGACACAGCCGTAAGTACTGTAACAAGAACCCCTCAAATTCTCTTCAGATACAAGCAGGGAAGCTTGTCAAACATTCTGTTTGTGCTAGACCATATAAGCCACTTTATCCCCTCCTATAAATACTGAAAAGACTAGTCTGTTTTACCCCTTTGGGAACCGTGGATATACTCTTTTCACACTAGCCGTGTATCGGCATTGTTACTTGTGACTTATTATTGGCCACATTTGTATCTATCCAGTTTTGTAATTGTGTAACATTTTGATATTATTGTTAGTTAGAGGGACTTGTCCTCACTTATTATTTTATTTTAGAGTTAGGAGATACACACTATCACTTTTTACCACGCCTACTACGCCATACGTATTTATTATCCATGCTATAACTTGGTCTTTTTATCTATCTACACTAATCCAAGTTTTACTTTATTTATATACCTGCACCTTAAATATTTGCACTTTAATATTATGCACTTAGCACTTTGTTCTTGACATTTTTTAGATATCAGTGATTTCCGTATTTTTGGCATATATTGTGCTAGATATTTAAAAATTCTATTTTATTGGAGAGACGTCCCCATTTTATAAGGTACTTTTAAAAGATACTTATCTTTTGCCTCTTAAAGCAGATTTATGTATGTTTCATTAACCATCTTAACACGTGTATCAAATTGTTGATTAAATTGTCTTAAATTGTATCCTAGGGAAGGGTTAATTTAGGTAAGGAGCTTTTAGAGAACATTACTCTGCGCCCTGTTTTTCTGTTTTTTATTTTTTAGCTGAAAAGGAAGCCAATTTTCGCTCCTTATTCTAATAAAAGGAACAAAAATGGTTAGAAATCTTAAAATCTACTCTTGGATTTCTTATCTTGGGGAAGAAAAGCTCCCTTACCACCAGTAACAGTTAAAATAATGCAATCTAGATCAGCCCCAAACAATGGGTGCGATCAAATATATGGTGCAGGTTTCTGCGCAAGCGTGGGAACCTGCGCCGTCCGTAATTTCACCTTGCACATCGGGGTATTACATAAACCCCGCCGGCAGTTCATAAAGTGCCGTAAGTCTGATAAACTAGCGATGTCCAGAAATGAGCGTAAATACAGATTTCTGGGGTCGCCAGTGACTTACAGCACTTTAGAAACGACCGGAGCCGAAGAAAAGTAAAGAAAATAACAAATCTCCCGTAGAAGTCTAACACGCCTCCCAAAAATAAGCCCAACACATAAAACCCCTATATCCGCACCCCCCCCCCCTCATTACTAATTGTCACGGATACCAGACAGCTAAGGCTATCCCCCACCCCCTACAACCTCACCCCTGTTGTTTCTCAGGGGTTTTGGGCTCCTCAGAGCAACCACCATCTCTGGAAGCTGTTTGTTTGCTTTGTGTTTGCTTGTTTTTGTGTTCAGAGAAAAGTTGGTGTATGACCAGGAAAATCCTCCTAGGCTGGCCGGGCTCCTGAAACTCCCAGTCGGCTGCCTCACAATGGACACCCGCCTAACCCCTCTCAGGCTGGACAGGCTCCTGGAACTCCCGGTCGGCCACAGGACAGCAGAGCACCCGCTAAATTTAACCCAGGTCGCTCCAGCAACCATGTGCCCCAGAGCTCCGCTCTTTTTGGGATAAGTAGCCCCTGGGGAGTACAAGGGGTGGTGGAATTGCCGGAGGGGAGCTCCTTTGGGAACCGGGGGTTTTGGACACCCCTAACCCATAACTTCAATAGACTGTAACTCCGGTCCCCAGTAATGAATCATGATTTTTGGACTATGAAATCTGGGGACCGAGAGCTTTAAAATGACACCCTGGAAGGGCGGGAAAATAGTGGGATTGTCCAGGGTCTTATCAAGATGAGCTGTATGTATAAAAGGAGTGCATGTTTTGTATAAAATCAGTTCTTGTTCACCTAAAGGCTAGTCTGTCTAGTTATTTGGGTGAGCTCCAGCTAAAATCACTTTCCTGGGCTACATAGAAATCACTTTCCTGGGCTACTTAGCCAGCCTGTTCCATGCAGAGAAAGGATCATCAAGCAGAGCTACCCAGTCTGGGTAGCTGGAGTCTGCCACAGGGTGGGACCCTGGGTACTGATGCTGTCGGGCATCAGGAGTGGCTACAGGCTGTGGTCACTTGCCAGCTACATAGCTGCAGTCAGCAGGGAGGAAGCAGGACCCGTTTGGCGGAGCTACCCAGTCGGGGTAGCTGGGGAATCCGTCACATTGGCTGGCAGCAGTGGGATCTGCTTCTATCACACAGTTTCTGCCAACAGAGGAGAGGTGCCACAGTAGCCGGTAACTATGGGAACCAAGCTCCTAAAGAGAGCAGAGGAGGCGCTGGCCCAGCTGGGCATTCCTAGTTCGTATTGGGACATGCTGGCACAAAGGGACCTTGTCTGCCGACGACTCTGGAGGGAGGCTCATAAACAAGAGCAGGGCTATCGAGTAACAACCCTCTCCCCTGATGACGAAGATTACTGGCTCCAGTGGAAGTTCCGAGTATCTTGCCAGGGAGGACAGCCCCGGGCGGAATGGCTGTCTGAATTGGATGGACTGGTCAAGGAGGAGATGGTTCTGGATGACAGCTACAGGGCCCTCCGATGGTATGCTATGCAAGTGTGGCCATGGCTGGGTGATGGTGTCCCCACAGAGGGCTTTGGCTACGGCGGCCCTGGATTACTAATTGAACTAATGGCAGAGGACCCAGATTTTGGGAGTCAGGAGGAGTGGAGACTTAAGTACATTTGTGAGTACCGAGGGAGCCTGCTGAGTCTCTCAGGGGTACCCTGTGGTACAGCAGTCTGGGAATCATGGAGGTTGGCCTTAGAGAATTGGCAACAGAGCATAAGCGACAACGAGCTGCTAGATACAGATCAGCAGTCGGGCTCCGTGCTTATGGGCTTGGACAAGGGAGAGATGGATGTTGATATCTCTCCCCAGCAGCAGAATCCTTTCCAGGGAGAGGAGACAGTTGGTCTCTCTCCCCAGCGGCAGAGCCATCCCCTGGGAGCGGAGGTAGTCGTCCTCCCTCCCTGTAAGCCGAACACCTTCCTGGGAAAGGAGACAGTCGGTCTCCCTCCCCAGCGGCAGAGCCGGGAGAGAAGACAGTCAGTCTCTCTCCCCAGTGGCAAAGCCAGGAGCCGGGAGAGGAGATAGTCGGTCTCTCTCCCCAGCGGCAGAGCCGGGAGAGAAGATAGTTGGTCTCTCTCTCCCCAGCAGAGGTAGTCGTCCTCCCTCCCCGTAAGCCAAACCCCTTAATGGGAGAGGAGACAGTCGGTCTCTCTCCCCAGCAGCAGAGCCGGGAGAGAAGATAGTTGGTCTATCTCCCCAGCGGCAGAGCCATCCCCTGGGAGTGGAGGTAGTCGTCCTCCTTCCCCGTAAACAGAACCCCTTCCCGGGAGAGGAGACATTCGGTCTCTCTCCCCAGTGGCAGAGCCAGGACCCAGGAGAGGAGACAGTCGGTCTCTCTCCCCAGTGGCAGAGCCATCCCCTGGGAGCAGAGGTAGTCGTCCTCCCTCCCCTTATAGAGAAGCCCTTGCAGGGAGAGACGGGTATCGATATCTCTCCCAGCGGCCGAATCCCTTTCTGGGAGAGGAGACAGTTGGTCTCTCTCCCCAGTGGCAGCACAGTTTCCCATGGAGCGGAGGTAGCAGACCTCTCTCCCCAGCGGTAGATCTCCTTCTCTGGAGAAAAGACAGACAGACTCTCCCCTCAGTAGCTTGGCAGGGTCTCTACCCTTTTCTTGTCCTGGAGTATATCTCATAGGGGACAGGCAAGAGGGGTACCCGCTCATGCAGTTGGTGCCACAAGTTTGGGCACCCAAGTTTTGCCTGCCCCACCAAGGAGCAACCTCAACCTACAGTCTGGGGTGGGTATACCGCCGGGAAACCGGCACTGGCTTTGTTTGTGGGTGGGTCAGCCGGTATTCAACAGAGTGCCAAAGAGGGAGACAGTTTGGCCATGGAACTTAAGGACACTGGAACTTGTGGAACAGCAATTGTTTGGGAGCCGGCCATAGCAAACTTGTCTTGACTTTGCATTTTGTGACTATTCCTGCACCCAAGGTGCAGGGTATAAACGCCAGCAGGAACCCCCCAGGGTGCCCCAAGCTCAGAAGAGATGGGATAACCTCTCAGCAACCGAGAAGTGGAGGGCCACCGTCGTACAGCCCCAGTCTGACCAGTTAAGGGTCTAGCCGGGTCTGCCGAACTGGAGGGGGGAGATATCACGGATACCAGATGGCTAAGACTATCCCCCACCCCCCTACAACCTCACCCCTGTTTTTTCTCAGTGATTTTGGGCTCCTCAGAGCAACCACCATCTCTGGAAGCTGTTTTTTGCTTTTTGTTGGCTTGTTTTTGTGTTCAGAGAAAAGTTGGAGTATGACCAGGAAAACCCTCCTAGGCTGGCCAGGCTCCTGGAACTCCCGGTCGGCCGCCTCACAACGGACACCCGCCTAACCCCTCTCAGCCTGGCCAGGCTCCTGGAACTCCCGGTCAGCCACAGGACAGCAGAGCAACCATGTGCCCCAGAGCTCCGCTGCTTTTGGGATTAGTAGCCCCTGGGGAGTACAAGGGGTGGTGGAATTGCCGGAGGGGAGCTCCTTTGGGAACCGGGGGTTTTGGACACCCCTAACCCCATAACTTCAACGGACTGTAACTCCGGTCCCAAGTAATGAATCATGCTGTGAAAATCTGGGGACCGAGAGCTTTAAAATGACACCCTGGAAGTGCCGCCCCTCCACCGGGATCACCCCTAAACCTCCACCCATATGTATTGGGATTATGTGGGACTGTGGCTCCTATGGAGGTGCCGGGCTGCCTGGAGGGTCGGGAATGGCGGGAAAATAGTGGGATTGTCCAGGGTCTTATCAAGATAAGCTATATGTATAAAAGGAGTGCATGTTTTCAATAAAATCAGTTCTTGTTCACCTGAAGGCTAGTCTGTCTAGTTATTTGGGTGAGCTCCAGCTAAAATCACTTTCCTGGAGTGAGCCAGCCTGTTCCAGGAAGAGAAAGGATCATCAAGCAGAGCTACCCAGTCTGGGTAGCTGGAGTCTGCCACAGGGTGGGACCCTGGGTACTGATGCTGTCGGGCATCAGGGGTGGCTACAGGCTGTGGTCACTTGCCAGCTACATAGCTGCAGGGAGGAAGCAGGACCCGTTTGGCGGAGCTACCCAGTCGGGGTAGCTGGGGAATCCGTCACACTAATATTAAATGTATTAACCCCTAGACCAACAACCCCCCACAATGCAATATGTCTATTTAAACTATTAACCCCTATATCCGCCATCAAACCCACAGCGCAAGTAATAACTCAATTATTAACCCCTAAAATCCGCCAACCCCAACATCGCAAACTACCTATTAAAACCATTAACCCCTAATCCGACCATTAACCCACAACATAATAAACCTAATCAAGTATTAACCCCTAAACCGCCATAGCCCACAACACAATAAACCTAACCCCCCCAACCTAACACCCCCTAAATGAACTAAAATTAGCTAATTTCAGTAGCTCTTATCCTATTGGCTGATTTGAACAGCCAATAGGATTTCAGTAGCTCTCATCCGATTGGCTGATTTGAATTTGAAGGCTCAAATCAGCCGATAGGAATTCAAGGGACGCCATTTTTAATCGCGTACCTTGAATTCCTATTCAGTGTACGACGGAGATCGTATGAAGAGGATCCTCCAAGCTCCATGGCTCCGCGGTCGCCGGTCTTCAGTTCCAGAGTCACCGGTCTTCAACTCTGCCCTCCGCTCCGTGCCGGCTGGTTCCTGGAAGAAGAGAGAAGAGGTCGCCGCTTGGAAGAAGACTTCACCTCCTGGAACAGGACCTTCTCCGCTGGACTTCAGGACAGGTGAGGACCACTTGGGGGTTAGACTTAGGCTTTTTTAAGGGGTTTTTGGGGGATTTATTTTATTTAGATAGGGTGGGCAGCAAAAGAGCTGAATGCCCTTTTAAGGGCAATGCCCAACAAATGCCCTTTTCAGGGCAATGGGTAGTTTAGCATTTTTAGTGTTAGTTTTTTGGGGGGGTTTGGTGGGTGGGGGGGTTTACTGGTAGGGGGGTGCTGTGTGTATTTTTTGTGCAAAATAGCTGATTATCTTGGTGCAATGCCCTGCAAAAAGTCCTTTTAAGGGCTACTGGTAGTTTATTAGATTAGGGGGTGTTTTTATTTTGGGGGGGCTTTTTTATTTTCATAGGGATTAGGTGTAATTTATTTAAAAATTTGTAATTTTATTTATTATTTTCTGTAATCTTAGATTTTATTATTTTCTGTAATTCTTGCTTAAAGGGACAGTCTACTCCAGAATTTTGATTAGACTGCCCCTTTAATTTATACTTAGTTTATTTTTATTTTTTAAGTAGTGTTAGTTTTTTTTTTAAATTTAATAGTAACGTTAGTATTTTGTAAATTAGCTAATTTTAGTTCATTTAGGGGGTGTTAGGTTAGGGGTTAGGTTTATTGCGTTGTGGGCTATGGCGGTTTAGGGGTTAATACTTGATTAGGTTTATTGCGTTGTGGGTTAATGGCGGATTAGGGGTTAATGGTTTTAATAGGTAGTTTGCGATGTTGGGGTTGGCGGATTTAGGGGTTAATAGACTTTATTAGTTATGGGGGGTTGCGGTTGACAGGTAGATAGACATTGCGCATGCGTTAGGTGTTAGTTTATTTTTGCAGGCATTTTCAGTAGTTACGGTGCTCCCATACTCAGCGCAAGGCTTGCTGAGGCTGCCTTTTATGGCGAGGTAAAAATGGAGTAAGATTTCTCAATTTTCGCCACTTAAGTCCTTGCACTGGATATTGGATACCGTTTTGCGATGCGGTTCTATGTTAGCTTATGGGAGTAATAATTGCGGGGACGGGTGACATATACTTGCGTAACTTGTATGCTACGCCGTATATGTAATACCAAAATCGCGTAAAATCTGGCGGCGGAGGATTTTGCGGGCGACGCTGCATATGTAATGGAGGCCAATATCTTTTCTTTGAAGTAAAAACTTAAGAATCTAGATTTAGAGACTGCATTAGCAGACCATGACTTTAACCATAAGGCCTGTATAGAAACAGACAAGGAAATGCATTAATCTTAATGTCCAAAAAAGCATCCTCAATAAAAGAATTAGCACATTTAAAGGATCACTCAATGCAGTAGAATTGCATAATTAACAAGTGCATAATAAAAAGACAATGATTTAACACCTACTCTGAATTTCAAATAAGCAGTAGATTTTTTTCTGACAAATTCATTTTTTCTCCCGTTTTCCGGCCCCCTGTATCATGTGACAGACATCAGCCAGTCACAGACTAGTATACATATCCCCTGTGAGCTTGTGCACATGCTCAGTAGGATCTTGTTCCCCAGAAAATGTGCATATAAAAAGCCTGTGCAAAATTTGATAATGGAAGTAAATTGGAAAGTCTTACATCTGCATGCTTTATCATGAAAGTTTATTTTGATTTTTGTGTCCCTTTAAGCAAAGCTAAAAAGGTTAAAAAAATCTTCACTTTTAGAATTCTCAGAAATCTGATCAGAAAGACTATCCTACCAAATGGAAGCAGTAGCAGAAACTTCCGCAATAGCAATACCTGGGTCTGAAAAAGATAACCTGCCTGCAAATAAGACCTTTTATGAAAGGTTTTAAGTTTCCTATCCAAAGGGTCTTTGAAAGAAGTTCTATCCTCCAAAGGTATGGTAGTACATTTAGCCAAAGTAGAAATAGCACCATATTACCTTAGGGACAGATTCACAAAGCTCAATATTAGACAATGGAAGAGGATACATTATTTTACACCATGCAGAATGATTAAATCAACTACCAGGTTTAGACAATTTTTTTGAAATATTTCCAACCACAGCCTCAGCCACTGGAAAAACCTCAGAAGGCTTTTTTTTAGCAGATTTATAATAAGAGTCTAAATGACTGGTAGACCACTCTTCAGAAACAGGAACTCCCTTATTTGTAAAGTAAGTAAAACCTCCTTTAATAGAGAATGAATGTGAACAATCTTAAATAAAGAGGAGAAAGAAGCAGGCTCAGAATCTGAGGCAGGCCCCTGATCATCAGAAAAAAAACTCACCCTCAGAGGCTTCATTAGCCTCATGAGACACAGGTATTACTACTAACAGAAGGCAAATCTTGTACTGACCTTTTACCTTTACTTGAAGGCAGAATTATTATTATTATTATTTATTTGTATAGCGCCGCCAAATTCCGGAACGCTGGGTACAGTGATAGGGGTATACAATGACAAGGATTTGTGATAAAATACAAAACATAACAAAACTAAACAAATCTAGTACAGGAGGAAGAGGGTCCTGCTCCTGAGAGCTCACAGTCTACAGGTTTAGGGTGCAGAGATATAAGGTTGGGGGTAGCTTGTCACATTGGTTGTAGTTGCAGCAGTAAGGCAGTTCATGTATTAGTTTGGTTAAGATGAGAGATGGAGAAGAGATGGTAAGCCTCTCTGAATAGGTGGGTTTTCAAGGAGCGTCTGAAGCTATACAAGGTTGGAGACAGTCTTATGGAGTGGGGTATAGAGTTCCAGAGGACAGGAGCAGCATGTGCGAAGTCTTGGAGACGGGAGTGGGACATAGAGATAACAGGAGTGGGGAGACGTAAGTCAGAGGTTGATCAAAGAGTATGAGATGGGGAATATTTCACGATGAGAGAGGCAGAATGACTGCCAATATTTAAGACACTGTAGCTTTAATAAATTCCTTCATTCCAGGAGCAATTTGAGCTGAATCTTCCTGTAATGAACAAACATAAGGATCAATAATACCTTTGAAAGCAAGTGCAGCATTAGATTGGTCTGAATGCATCAAGATATTATATATATATAATTATATCTTGTTGGGACTCCTGTGCTTTTTTGTTTAAAATGGATGTCTGTCAAAAGAACTGAAATTCGGTTTGCAGAGGCTTAGATACAAGGCAATCAGAGGTAAAAAACATAATTTATGTAAGAACTTACCTGATAAATTCATTTCTTTCATATTAGCAAGAGTCCATGAGCTAGTGACGTATGGGATATACATTCCTACCAGGAGGGGCAAAGTTTCCCAAACCTCAAAATGCCTATAAATACACCCCTCACCACACCCACAAATCAGTTTAACGAATAGCCAAGAAGTGGGGTGATAAGAAAAAAGTGCGAAGCATAAATATAAGGAATTGGAATAATTGTGCTTTATACAAAAAAATCATAACCACCACAAAAAAATGGTGGGCCTCATGGATTCTTGCTAATATGAAAGAAATGAATTTATCAGGTAAGTTCTTACATAAATTATGTTTTCTTTCATGTAATTAGCAAGAGTCCATGAGCTAGTGACGTATGGGATAATGACTACCCAAGATGTGGATCTTCCACGCAAGAGTCACTAGAGAGGGAGGGATAAAATAAAGACAGCCAATTCCGCTGAAAAAAATCCACACCCAAAAATAAAGTTTAAATCTTATAAAGAAAAAAACTGAAAATATAAGCAGAAGATTCAAACTGAAACAGCTGCCTGAAGTACTTTTCTACCAAAGACAGCTTCAGAAGAAGAAAACACATCAAAATGGTAGAATTTTGTAAAAGTATGCAAAGAAGACCAAGTTGCTGCTTTGCAAATTTGATCAACCGAAGCTTCATTCCTAAACGCCCAGGAAGTAGAAACTGACCTAGTAGAATGAGCTGTAATCCTTTGAGGCGGAGTTTTACCCGACTCGACATAAGCATGATGAATTAAAGATTTCAACCAAGATGCCAAAGAAATGGCAGAGGCCTTCTGACCTTTCCTAGAACCGGAAAAGATAACAAATAGACTAGAAGTCTTTCGGAAATTCTTAGTAGCTTCAACATAATATTTCAAAGCTCTAACTACATCCAAAGAATGCAAAGATTTCTCCTTAGAATTCTTAGGATTAGGACATAATGAAGGAACCACAATTTCTCTACTAATGTTGTTGGAATTCACAACCTTAGGTAAAAATTTAAAAGAAGTTCGTAACACCGCCTTATCCTGGTGAAAAATCAGAAAAGGAGACTCACAAGAAAGAGCAGATAATTCAGAAACTCTTCTGGCAGAAGAGATGGCCAAAAGGAACAAAACTTTCCAAGAAAGTAATTTAATGTCCAATGAATGCATAGGTTCAAACGGAGGAGCTTGAAGAGCCCCCAGAACCAAATTCAAACTCCAAGGAGGAGAAATTGACTTAATGACAGGTTTTATACGAACCAAAGCTTGTACAAAACAATGAATATCAGGAAGATTAGCAATCTTTCTGTGAAAAAGAACAGAAAGAGCAGAGATTTGTCCTTTCAAGGAACTTGCAGACAAACCTTTATCCAAACCATCCTGAAGAAACTGTAACATTCTCGGAATTCTAAAAGAATGCCAGGAAAAAAGATGAGAAAGACACCAAGAAATATAAGTCTTCCAGACTCCATAATATATCTCCCTAGATACAGATTTACGAGCCTGTAACATAGTATTAATCACAGAGTCAGAGAAACCTCTTTGACTAAGAATCAAGCGTTCAATCTCCATACCTTTAAATTTAAGGATTTGAGATCCTGAAGGAAAAAAGGACCTTGCGACAGAAGGTCTGGCCTTAACGGAAGAGTCCACGGTTGGCAAGAGGCCATCTGGACAAGATCCGCATACCAAAACCTGTGAGGCCATGCTGGAGCTACCAGCAGAACAAACGAGCATTCCTTCAGAATCTTGGAGATTACTCTTGGAAGAAGAACTAGAGGCGGAAAGATATAGGCAGGATGATACTTCCAAGGAAGTGACAATGCATCCACTGCTTCCGCTTGAGGATCCCTGGATCTGGACAGATACCTGGGAAGTTTCTTGTTTAGATGAGAGGCCATCAGATCTATTTCTGGAAGTCCCCACATTTGAACAATCTGAAGAAATACCTCTGGGTGAAGAGACCATTCGCCCGGATGTAACGTTTGGCGACTGAGATAATCCACTTCCCAATTGTCTATACCTGGGATATGAACCGCAGAAACTAGACAGGAGCTGGATTCTGCCCAAACCAGAATTCGAGATACTTCTTTCATAGCCAGAGGACTGTGAGTCCCTCCTTGATGATTGATGTATGCCACAGTTGTGACATTGTCTGTCTGAAAACAAATGAACGATTCTCTCTTTAGAAGAGGCCAAGACTGAAGAGCTCTGAAAATTGCACGGAGTTCCAAAATATTGATCGGTAATCTCACCTCCTGAGATTCCCAAACCCCTTGTGCTGTCAGAGACCCCCACACAGCTCCCCAACCTGTAAGACTTGCATCTGTTGAAATTACAGTCCAGGTCAGAAGAACAAAAGAAGCCCCCTGAACTAAACGATGGTGATCTGTCCACCACGTCAGAGAGTGTCGTACAATCGGTTTTAAAGATATTAATTGAGATATCTTTGTGTAATCCCTGCACCACTGGTTCAGCATACAGAGCTGAAGAGGTCGCATGTGAAAACGAGCAAAGGGGATCGCGTCCGATGCAGCAGTCATAAGACCTAGAATTTCCATGCATAAGGCTACCGAAGGGAATGATTGTGACTGAAGGTTTCGACAAGCTGATATCAATTTTAGACGTCTCTTGTCTGTCAAAGATAGAGTCATGGACACTGAATCTATCTGGAAACCTAAAAAGGTTACCTGTGTCTGAGGAATCAATGAACTTTTTGGCAAATTGATCCTCAAACCATGATGTTGAAGAAACAACACAAGTCGATTCGTATGAGATTCTGCTAAATGTGAAGACTGAGCAAGTACCAAGATATCGTCCAAATAAGGAAATACCACAATACCCTGTTCTCTGATTACAGACAGAAGGGCACCGAGAACCTTTGTAAAAATTCTTGGAGCTGTAGCTAGGCCAAACGGCAGAGCCACAAACTGGTAATGCTTGTCTAGGAAAGAGAATCTCAGAAACTGATAGTGATCTGGATGAATCGGAATATGCAGATATGCATCCTGTAAATCTATTGTAGACATATAATGCCCTTGCTGAACAAAAGGCAGGATAGTCCTTACAGTTACCATTTTGAATGTTGGTATCCTTACATAACGATTCAAAATTTTTAGATCCAGAACTGGTCTGAAGGAATTCTCCTTCTTTGGTACAATGAAGAGATTTGAATAAAACCCCAGTCCCTGTTACAGAACTGGAACTGGCATAATTACTCCAGCCAACTCTAAATCTGAAACACATTTCAGAAATGCTTGAGCCTTCGCTGGGTTTACTGGGACACGGGAAAGAAAAAATCTCTTTGCAGGAGGCCTTATCTTGAAGCCAATTCTGTACCCTTCTGAAACAATGTTCTGAATCCAAAGATTGTGAACGTAATTGATCCAAATTTCTTTGAAAAAACGTAATCTGCCCCCTACCAGCTGAGCTGGAATGAGGGCCGCACCTTCATGTGGACTTAGGAGCTGGCTTTGATTTTCTAAAAGGCTTGGATTTATTCCAGACTGGAGATGGTTTCCAAACGGATACCGCTCCTGAGGATGAAGGATCAGGCTTTTGTTCCTTGTTGTGACGAAAGGAACGAAAACGATTATTAGACCTAAATTTACCTTTAGATTTTTTATCCTGTGGTAAAAAAGTTCCTTTCCCTCCAGTAACAGTTGAGATAATAGAATCCAACTGAGAACCAAACAATTTATTACCCTAGAAAGAAAGGGAAAGCAGAGTAGACTTAGAAGACATATCAGCATTCCAAGTTTTAAGCCATAAAGCTCTTCTAGCTAAAATAGCTAGAGACATATACCTGATATCAACTCTAATGATATCAACGATGGCATCACAAATAAAATTATTAGCATGTTGAAGAAGAATAATAATGCTATGAGAATTATGATCTGTTACTTGTTGCGCTAAAGCTTCTAACCAAAAAGTTGAAGCTGCAGCAACATCCGCTAAAGATATAGCAGGTCTAAGAAGATTACCTGAACACAAGTAAGCTTTTCTTAGAAAGGATTCAATTTTCCTATCTAAAGGATCCTTAAAGGAAGTACCATCTGCCGTAGGAATAGTAGTACGCTTAGCAAGAGTAGAGACAGCCCCATCAACCTAAGGGATTTTGTCCCAAAACTCTAATCTGTCAGATGGCACAGGATATAATTGCTTAAAACGTTTAGAAGGAGTAAATGAATTACCCAAATTATTCCATTCCCTGGAAATTACTTCAGAAATAGCACCAGGGACAGGAAAAACTTCTGGAATAACTACAGGAGATTTAAAAACCTTATCTAAACGTTTAGATTTAGTATCAAGAGGACCAGAATCCTCAATTTCTAATGCAATTAGGACTTCTTTAAGTAAAGAATGAATACATTCCATTTTAAATAAATATGAAGATTTATCAGCATCAACCTCTGAGACAGAATCCTCTGAACCAGAAGAACCATTATCAGAATCAGAATGATGATGTTCATTTAAAAATTCATCTGAAAAATGAGAAGTTTTAAAAGACTTTTTACGTTTACTAGGAGGAGGAATAACAGACATAGCCTTCTTAATGGATTTAGAAACAAAATCTCTTATGTTATCAGGAACACTCTGAGTATTAGATGTTGATGGAACAGCAACAGGTAATGTAACAGTACTAAAGGAAATATTATCTGCATTAGCAAGTTTGTCATGACAAACAGTACAAACAACAGCTGGAGGAACAGATACCATAAGTTTACAGCAGATACACTTAGCTTTGGTAGCTCCAGCACCAGGCAGCGATTTTCCAGAAGTATCTTCTGACTCAGTTTCAACGTGGGACATCTTGCAATATGTAATAGAAAAAAACAACATATAAAGCAAAATTGATCAAATTCCTTAAATGACAGTTTCAGGAATGGGAAAAAAAGCCAGTGAACAAGCTTCTAGCAACCAGAAGCAATAAATAATGAGACTTAAATAATGTGGAGACAATAGAGACGCCCATATTTTTTTAGCGCCAAAAATGACGCCCACATTATTTGGCGCCTAAATGCTTTTGGCGCCAAAAATGACGCCACATCCGGAACGCCGACACTTTTGGCGCAAAAGAACGTCAAAAATGACGCAACTTCCGGCGACACGTATGACGCCGGAAACAGAAAAAAAAATTTGCGCCAAAAAAGTCCGCGCCAAGAATGACGCAATAAAATGAAGCATTTTCAGCCCCCGCGAGCCTAACAGCCCACAGGAAAAAAAGTCAAATTTTAAGGTAAGAAAAAAATTGATTGATTCATATGCATTATCCCAAATATGAAACTGACTGTCTGAAATAAGGAATGTTGAACATCCTGAGTCAAGGCAAATAAATGTTTGAATACATATATTTAGAACTTTATAAAAAAGTGCCCAACCATAGCTTAGAGTGTCACAGAAAATAAGACTTACTTACCCCAGGACACTCATCTACATGTTGTAGAAAGCCAAACCAGTACTGAAACGAAAATCAGCAGAGGTAATGGTATATATATATATATATATATAAGAGTATATCGTCGATCTGAAAAGGGAGGTAAGAGATGAATCTCTACGACCGATAACAGAGAACCTATGAAATAGACCCCGTAGAAGGAGATCATTGAATTCAAATAGGCAATACTCCCCTCACATCCCTCTGACATTCACTGCACGCTGAGAGGAAAACCGGGCTCCAACCTGCTGCGGAGCGCATATCAACGTAGAATCTAGCACAAACTTACTTCACCACCTCCATAGGAGGCAAAGTTTGTAAAACTGATTTGTGGGTGTGGTGAGGGGTGTATTTATAGGCATTTTGAGGTTTGGGAAACTTTGCCCCTCCTGGTAGGAATGTATATCCCATACGTCACTAGCTCATGGACTCTTGCTAATTACATGAAAGAAAGTGTATTTATATAACTGTGTTGGTTGTGCAAAACTAGGGAATGGGTGATAAAGCGATTATCTATCTTTTTAAACAGTAAAAATTCTGGTGTAGACTGTCCCTTTAAGACAGACATCACATAAATAAGGAGGGGATACCTCATTCAATTTACAATAAAAACACAATTAATATTGGTAGAAAGGTGTTTAATCCTTCTTTGGATGCTGACATTTCTAGAGACAGATCAGAATCTTCCATAGTGAATAAAATCACAGTAACATTAAATAAGCTCTTAGGGAACAAGTATACATTACCTGCTTCTGGGACAACAGCTATAGCTGCAAGCGCACCAAACAAATCTCACCCATGCACGCATCAATGCACATAACCGCACACTTTTTTTCCAGTCATAAAAATAAAAGGTACTTTGATTTCATAATATAAAAAAGAAAATTTACAGGAGTTTAAAAAAAGTCCCCTTATATTAGTGGAAATAGCAACTGATATATGTTTTTAAAAAAATCACTTACCTATAACACTCTCCTCCTATGCTTGATAGCAGTCCTTTCCTGAAAACATATCAGCAAGGGGACACAATATATGACATCCTATTGGAGGATAGTGACTTAAATTCTCATATGAAGAAAAAATGAAGGCATATTCTAAACTCCTTAAACTTCCCTCTTGAGAAACACTGCACCCTGAGGGGAAATGGGCCTCAACTCAGTCTGAGAACCCCTCTTTACGAAGAAATCATCTGCACATATCCAGTATTTACCATCCTCCAGTGGAGACAAAGATAAGACTAACCATAGAGGTTAGAGGGGTTATATAGTGCTCTTCAAGTTTGGGAATCTTTCCCTCCTCTTAGTGGCAGGAAAGGCAATTCTCAGGTGTAATGGATTGTGGACTCTTACCACCTTTATGAAAGAAAAACAAGGCACTTTCTAAGGGAAATAGTAAATCATATGGCTAAAACGGTAAATCTCATGTATACCTTAGAAAAAAAAATGACCCAGAGCTCTACAATAGAATCCAGTAAAGAGAACATTTAAAAAAAAAATATAATCAGAAAACCGAGTAAGGCTCTGGACTTGGCCTATTCCTCAGTGGCAATTGTAGAGGCTAAGAACACCCTCTAAAGCACTTCTTAAAAGGCATCAACTGTCACATATCCGAGCTAACATGGATACTGAATTGTCAGCAGAATTGTAGTGCCTTAGCTTTACCAGCAAGATTCATATATGCTTCTTACGTATCAGTATTAATTGCTGATTATCATAAAAAAAAAAATTATATACATACACACAGTATATATACACTTACAGAAGACAAATCTGAGGAGTCTGTGCGAATATTTAAAAAAAACTTTCTTACATGGACTGATCTGTTGGAAAATCAGTAACCAGAAAAGTTAAAAACAGTAGAAAAATTATCAGACAAATCCATGTGCTGACTTGGAGAAGGCTTTCCCGTCCTTGATTTTGTAGAGCATAGAAGTCTTGAATTCTGGAGCCAAATCTGTATAACTCTCTTGTATGATAGAACAAAGGGAGTACAGATTTCTTTAGTTAAAAAATATTAATATAAACTTGCAAATACACACTTAAACGGGAATTCTTCTTGAAAATGTGTATTGTTTAAACGCATTGATAAACCCTTTAATACTCATTCCCCAGTTTTGCATAACCAACAGTTGATTACTAAAAAAGTGTTAGTAAGGGCGCATGCAAGCTGAAGATATTAATAATACAATAGTGTACATTTTTGAAACATTTATTTATCTATCTAGAGTTTACTCTAAAAAGTAGGGATGTCTCCCTTAAAAGATATATATACAGTGTATGCCAAAGGTTAATGTAAAACAGTAAAAAGTCGAAATGTATCTGATTATTCAGTTACAAGTTCAAAATGTGCCAGATACTTTTGTTTAAAGCCTATTGGCCTCGGATATAGACATAGCGGCTGTAATATACCACTATCGGATCTTTCAGTTTACTCAAACACCCAATATTAGGAGATCAGCTGATGTTTTATACAGTTCCGTTACACACAAGATAAACAAGATGGTAAGTTACCTCCAAATTTTTGGATCCCTTTTTCACAGTCTATGTGGATAAAGCCCTGGAAAGGGCGAAATGCGTCAAAAGCAGTGGCACTTGTTATTATTGTGTATTATCACAATATTTTTTTTATATTCTGGAACTGTTTTAACCCGGTTAATTATTTTTATACATCAAAAGCAAGCATCTTAGAATTCCTAGAAGTGTAAGAACCAAGTCAACCATCAGAATACAAGTTGGTATTCTTAGCACCATCAGTCTATTCTCAGCACTATCAACCTATAACGGCTGTCGAAACCAGAGGGCAAACTATTTGCGAGTGTCACCCATGACATCAGACGCCATTGGTCACATGGGGTGAACTTGCAGTTGCAGCAAACACTGTAGGTGTCATGGAGCCGCTCACAACCCCCTGTAACTACAGAACGGCTGAGGGGAACAGGTACCTAAGGAACCTACACTGGCTCCCCGTCAACAAGAGAATCATCTTCAAGCTCCCAACCCATGCATTCAAGGCCCTCCACAACATCGGTCCTGAATACATCAACCACCGTGTCAATTTCTACACCCCCTCCAAACAACTCCGCTCTGCCGACCAAGCACTCACAGTCATCCCCCGCATCAAGAAAAAAACAGCTGGAGGAAAATCCTTCTCCTATATGGCAGCAAGGTCATGGAACTCCTTCCCGCTGCACCTCAGACAATCCACCTCCCTTACAAGCTTCAGGAAGGACCTCAAGACCTGGCTCTTTGAATGAATTGTCTTCCCTTAGCCCCCCTCTCCCCCCCCATAGCGCCTTGAGACCCTCATGGGTGATTAGTTTGCGCTTTACAAGTACCCAATAGATAGATAGATAGATAGATAGATAGATAGATAGATAGATAGATAGAGATAGGTACGAGTAAATCCACATAGACTGTGAAAAAGGGATCCGAAAATTTGAAGTTAACTTACCATCTTGTTTATCTTGTGTGTAACTGAACTGTATAAAACATCAGCTGATCTCCTAATATTGGGTATTTGAGTAAACAAAGATCCAATGGTGGTATATTACAACGGCTATGTCTATATCCAAGGCCAATAAGCTTTAAACAAAAGTATCTGGAACATTTGAACTTTTAACTGGAAAGTGTATTAGTTACCAATGAGTAACTAAATAATCAGATACATTTGGACTTTTTACTGTTTCACATTAACCTTTGGCATATGATACACTGTATATATATATATATATATCTTTTAAGGGAGACGTCCCTACTTTTTAGAGTAAACTCTAAATAGATAAATGTTTTAAAAATGTACCCTATTGCATTATTAATATCTTCAGCTGGCTAGCGCCCTCACTAACACTTTTTTAGTTTACTAATTTTATTTTAACAATTAGAAGGAATAGTTTATTGTGAGGTGCTTGATATCTGTAGCCCTAGCGCACTACTATATTTTCTATATACAACAGTTGACTACCTTGTATCTAAGTCTCTGCAGACTTCCCTCTTATCTCAGTGCTTTTTACAAACTTGCATTTTAGTCAATTCGTGTTGGTTTCTGCATAGCTCCACGAGAATGAGAACAATGTTTTCTATATGGCACACATGTACTAGCACTGAAATGTGTAGTGAGTGCCCTAAAGAATATAGTCCCAAATGTGAATGATATACGTTCTGATATTATTCTTCCACTTTAACCTCCAAAGAAAGAACTAAAAATGGTGAAGTATGCAATCACATAAAGCACTGCTGTGCATCAAAGAACCATACTAGCATTCTTCTGAGCTTATAACTCAGCTGTCAAGTGTATCCGCATAAACATAGCCTGTCCTTATTAAAGGGACAGTCTAGGCCAAAATAAACTTTCATGATTCAGATAGAGCATGTAATTTTAAACAATTTTCCAATTTACTTTTATCATCAATTTTGCTTTGTTCTCTTGGTATTCTTAGTTAAAAGCTTAACGTAGGAGGTTCATATGCTAATTTCTTAGACCTTGAAGGCCACCTCTTTTCAGAATGCATTTTTAACAGTTTTTCACCACTAGAGGGTGTTAGTTCATGTATTTCATATAGATAACACTGTGCTCATGCACATGAAGTTATCTGGGAGCAGGCACTGATTGGCTAAACTGCAAGTCTGTCAAAAGAACTGAAATAAAGG
Organism: Bombina bombina; assembly: GCF_027579735.1. Lineage (NCBI taxonomy): Eukaryota > Metazoa > Chordata > Amphibia > Anura > Bombinatoridae > Bombina > Bombina bombina. Next base: position 967,171,535 of record NC_069501.1, on the reverse strand, counting down.
GGCAGTTTGCAGAGGCTTAGATACAAGATAATCACAGATGTTAAAAGTATATTAATATAACTGTGTTGGTTATGCAAAACTGGGGAATGGGTAATAAAGGGATTATCTATCTTTTAAAACAATAAAAATTCTGGTGTAGACTGTCCCTCTAAGCTCAAAGGCAAAACCAGGAATGAATAAGGATATAAACAAATGTATTGTATAAAAGGACAAATGTTTAAAACCATATATAAAAACAGCTACACGGTAAAATGCAGACGTCGTTCCCACAAAGTCTGTTAAACCAGTAAGTACAGTTTGTATGGTAAGTCCCACCCTCCTGGTGACGTCAGTCTGCAAACATCCAACGTAGGTTTCACCTTATAAGCTTTGTCAAGGATGTCATTCAGTTCCAGGAAAGCTCCTTTTAAGTCCCATACTCAATACCTATTTGTTGATTGATATTAACCATTTGGTTGATTTCGAGGTTATAAGGTATAGTAAAGGCATTGTCTATATTTTTAAACAATAAAAAAAAAAAAATCAAGTAGACTATCCCTTTAAATTAATAAAATAGTGAAAAGTGGACCTACTTTAAAAAGGAACTATATGTATATAAATGGGGATAATTATAGTATTGCTCTATAATGTACAAAGAAAAACAGACAAATGAATGAATGAACAGACAAAATACCACCTAAGCAATTTTTGTGTGCAAAAGAATATACACAATAGTAAATAATGTTGCAATATGTACCATGCACTTTATGATAAAGACAGAGAAAAATATTGTAAATTAGAAATCTGAGAATAAACTCCCTCTATGTGTTTTAAAATAAAGAATACTTGTAAATATATATATATATATAAATATTATAAATAGTACCAGCACAACACAAAAATGGTCAAATTACCCATAGGTCAGCGGAGTAGGAAAACCTAGATATCACTGCCTCCTTGTGCACGGAGAATCCAAAAAGATAAATTGCAAAGAAAAAGAAGACAAAATAGCGGTGCTTAACCAACACTAGGGTGTAGAAGACAAATAAATATACTTTGGACAAAAGAATCACAACGATAATCCAGGTATTCTTACAAAGAAAAAAGAAACACATTTAATATGCACAGAATAATACAATTAATAGCACTCTGTCAAAAGTTTTGAGTCCAAAATAGTACAAGGATCACTAATTAAACGAGGATCCTATAATTTGTACCCCTAGAGGCCTCCAATAGTGGGGTCACAGAGTCCTATTTCAATTGATAGTAAGTTTATAGGTAAAGTGAGGGCAAATACACGCCAAAATGTGACCCCTTAGGTTGGGCCAAAGTATCCGCAAATAGAGTGTAAATAATTAACAAAACATAGTCCTGGGAAAGGAAACCGGTATATCCGGACAGAAATATTATCCACCAC